>NC_133128.1:7449866-7772139 GCF_048418815.1 Hemitrygon akajei | reverse complement strand
GCAGACAAACTTCCCCTCTGTAAATACATGGCTCCTCTGCAGAGAGAGTTTAGTGCACCGAGTACCTTGGAGTTCACATCATAGATGACCTCACCTGGTCGCTTAATATCACCTCCCTGAAGAAGGCACAGCAGCACCTTCCCTTACTAAGAAGCAAGGCTCCCTCCCCCCATCTTAGCTGAATTTTACAGGAGCACCATTGAGAGCATCCTGACATGTTGCACCTCCATCTGGTGTGGGAGCAGTTGAGCATCGGACCAGAAATCCCTACAAAAGACAGTGAGAACAGCTGAGGGGATCATAGGGGTCTCCCTACTATCCATCAGGGACATTTACCTGGAGCGCTGCATGAGCAAGGCCCTTAGTATTATTAAGGATCCCACCCATCCTCTTTGACTTTCTACCATTAGGCAGGAGACTATGATGCAGAAAAACGATAATGGTTAGAATGAGAAAAGCTTTCTCCCCCAAAGCCATTAGGCTCTGAACTCTCTGCTGCATCGTATTCAAAGTGTTACTGGTTAATCCCCCTCATACTTTACAATATTTAATATTAATACACTATAGTTTGTTATTTATGTGTAATTCATCTGTAGATTTTATCCTTACTTTCAAAAGTTATTGTATGTTATGTGTGTTTGCGGACTACTGTGGTTTACACCCTGGTTTGGAGAGACATTGTCTCGTTTCTATACACATTATATGGTTATATACATTGTATACATGTATATACTGTAGCTAAATGACAAAAAAACTGACTTGAGTAAATGTAACTGCTTTCGTTGTCCTTGACCAATGTGTTACTCAGCTCGGTATTTCAATGAGAAGTGAATTGTGAGTGAACGCACACCATTCCTCACCTCGTAATGATCTGCTCAATGGCTAAGATCAAAAGTCAGGGGAAGAACTGAATTAAGATTCCCATCTTGTTTTTGCAGAGAATTAGTCTGTGCCTCCAGAAGGCACAGTACATCAGGTGCTGACAATCAGCCTTCAGCTTCTGCTGCCTGAGCTTGAGGCTCAGTATTGCAACAGAGGTCCCACTCGAATTTTAAAGATTTCACCCTGACTCTTTAAATTTAGTTGATATAAATTAACCATTGAAGCCCTATAGAGAGAAACCTCGTGCACAAGTTCTCTCAAATGAGCAGAATTTAACCCAACAGGTCAGGCATCATTTATAGAGGGGAACAAACAATCGATGTTTCGGGCTGAGGACCCTCATCAGGTCATAGAGTCAGGAGTCATGAAGAAGGATCCCGGCCCAAAACGTAGTCTGTTTATTTCTCTCCATAGATGCTGCCTGACCTGCTGAGTTCCTCCAGCATTTTGTGTGTGTTGCTTTAGAATTCCAACATCTGCAGAATCTCTTATGTTTATATAACGTAACAACTACTTGTAAACAAACAAAAAGTCGCTGAGAGGCAAAGTGAGGGAGTATCACACTGTATGACGTGCTTCCAACTAACTGAATTCCAAGTCGAAGAGGTACGTTTAATCCTTTATTACAAACCAATAATAAGATCATTCAACCCTTCTGTAATTCATGTAAAACAAAGATGACTAATCAACAAAAAACATGTGCTCCCTACTCACCCCCTCTCTATGTCACCACGCAGGTGAACAGGTGACCATATTCATTTATTTTTACCATTATCTAAACCCACATGCTAAATTGACGAGGCAAAATCCCTTAACCCAGAGTGAAGATGTGCATCATAAATACTGTGCAGGCAGATAATGGCTCCTTCACTGCACTTAACCCATTCTCAGCACGAGACCACAAAAACACTGTCAAGAGTTGTAGATGCAGCTTAGCACATCACAGAGACTAACCTTCCCTCTGTGGCTCTGTCTACACTTCTTGCTGTCTTGGAACAGCCAATGTAATCAAAGATCTCTTCCATCCTGAGTAATCAAAGATCTTCTTCCACATCCCACAGGCAGTAGATACGGAAGCCTGAAAGCAAGTGCCAGGTTCAAGGACACCTTCTGCCCCACTGTTATAGGACTATTAAATGTTTCCTTACTCTGATTAGTTGGACTCACGACCTCACAATCCACCTCACCTCACCTTATGTTAGAGTTGGAATTGGTTTGTTGCTCTCAAATGTTCTGAGATACGGTGAAAAGTTTGTCTTGCACACTGTTCATACAGATCAACTGATTACTCAGTGCGTTGAGGCAGAACAAGGTAAAGCAATAACAGAATGCAGAATAAAGTGCCGCCTGTCTGCACTGCACTTTCTCTGTAACTGTAACACTTTATTCTGCATTCTGTTCTTGCATTTCTTGTACTAACTCAATCTGCTAACATTATAGAGTAATCTGTATGGACGGCATGCAAAACAAAGTTTCTCACTGTACCTCGGTACAATAGGTTTCAATAGGTGCATTTAAAGTCAGAGAAATGTATACAATATACATCCTGAAATTCTCTTTCTTTGCAAACATCCACGAAAACAGAGAAGTGACCCAAAGACTGAATGACAGTTAAACGTTAAAACCACAAAGCCCCCCACAGCTCCCCCCTCCCACGCACAAGCAACAGCAAAGCAACGACCTCCCCATCAGCAAAAAAAAAGGTGCCAACACCCCCCACCGAGCACTCAAGTGTGCAGCGAAGCATCAATAAAGAAACAGACTTGCAGTACCCCAGGACTACTAGTTCACCCGGTAATTTGACAGACTCTCTCTCTCCCTAATAAGGGAAAAAGAGGTGTCCCCATTTCACAGCAAGAAGGGAGACATAACAAACAACTCACTGATTTATGAGGTTAGAAGTCTGTTGCATCGCTTTTTCTGAGCCCTGCACCCAGAAAGGAGCATTTTGTTGAAGAATGGCTCTGCAGTGCTGAACTGAACTAAACTACTGGTTTGATGTTTGATAGTCTAGGAGTTGTTCAATTGCTTTTGCCGGTTGAGCAATGTGTTCTTTTTCAGACATTGGGTGTTCTGATGTTTCCTTGAACAGGTTCCATGGTGTTTCTTTGTTTCATGGCTGCCTGTGGGAGGACAAATCTCAGAGTTGTATACTGTATACATACTTTGATAATCAATAAACTTTGAGTCTTTGAAACATTGGCAACCTAAAGAGTTTGTAGGTTGGAAATGTGGCTGAAAACCAAGGCCTTACATAGCAGAAGATGTCTGGAGCCGCATAGCAATCAACCCCACCGGTCAATCTCCCAAACACTCATTTACGTGAATAGGCTGCACCTAGGTTGGGTGTTTCTAAGCTGGGTATTGGAATTGGTTTATTGTTGTCACATGTACCAAGATCCAGTGAAAATCTTGTCTTAAATACTGTTCATGCAGATCAGACCATTACACAATGCATTGGACTAAAATGAAGTGAAACAATAGCAATGCAGAATAAAGTATAGCAGCTACACAGAAAGTGCAGTGCAGGTGCAAGATCATGGGGATTGGTGTTGCATCTGTGACTTTTCACAGCAGTTATTGTTGAGAATTGGGTGGCAGGGTGGAGATAAGTCTCTACCAAAGGAGATGTAAGGTGCTCCTTCCCTCCACTAGCCTGCAGGTCACCCTTGTGCCAAGGTGTAGTACCTGCTTATCCCCCCCCGAGCAGGGTCACATGAAGTCATGGGGGCAGGTGGTGGATGGTTGTATGAGCAGCCGGTGCATATCACGAGCCCTGGTTATGTGACCAATGATGTCGGGCAGACCATCTCTGAAGTGTATTGATAATGACTGGGGTCACCCATCTTGTAAAGACACTGCCCTGAAGAAAGCAATGGCAAACCACTTCTGTAGAAAAATTTGCCAAGATTGTGGAAAGACCACAATCATCCACAAAATAAAATTGAGCACGTAATTGACTAAGGACGAACGGGTGTAGAGGAAGCGGGGAGTCTGCAGAAGGACTTGGACAGATTAGGACAATGTGCAAAGAAGTGGCAGATCAAAAATAGTATAAGGAATGTAGATTTCAAAGTCAAGAGACCATCTTATCATATAGGAGGTCCATTCACGAGTGCTATAACAGACGATTAGAAGCTGTCCCTGATCCTGGTGGTGTGTTCTTTCATGTTTTTGTGTCTTCTGCGTAATGGGAGAGGGGAGGGAGTTAACTGATTATGCTGCCTGCTTTGCTGAGACTGTGAGGAGTGTAGACAGAGTCCAGTGTTGGCTGGTACTAGACAACAGCCATTCTTGGTGAGTTGGGGGGAGAAATTAGGTGGGACGACAGAGGTAGTTTCTTTTAAATGCAGAGTATGGTGGGTGTCTGGAATGCACTGCTGGGGGTAATACTGGGGCTAATACAGTAGGGACATTGAAGAGACTTGTGGATTGTCACATGGATGAAAGAAAAATGGAGAGTTATGGGCTGTATGTGGAAGAAGGGTTAGATTGATCATGGAGCAGGTTAAAGGGTCCGCACAACATTGTGGGCCGAAGGGCCTGTGCTATGCTGTACTGTTCCACATTCTTGGTTCTAGGTTCCAACCTCAAGCTCCTGAAAGGCGTTGGAGGACTCGGTGCAGTCTAACAGCGAATGATCATCTTAGTCACTTTTCTTGTGATCGCAAAACACAGTTGGACAATGGTATGTGGAATGCTGCAAGTCCGATACACTGATTTATTGGTGAACCGCTAGGAAGCAGACAGCAGGAGAGCTGGGTGGCCTCCGTCATAGCGAGAACAAGCCCTCAAGCTGTGATGTCACCTGTTTACATCCATCCAGGAGAGAGGGATTGGAGTCAGTGCACTCCAAGTATGGTGGGGCATCCAAGCTGGATTCAGTGCTGCCCTCCAGTGTTCACTTAGCAGAAGACAGGCTGTATTGTTTTCGTCTGTTGATGGACTCAGGGTCTTGGACTATATTGTTTATTGTAACTGTATTTAACTGATAGTTTATATGTGCTTTGCCTGCTATCTTATAAGTTTACTGCTATCTTTTCTGTGCTATGTGTGCCTTGCATTGTGTGTGACTGTTGGTATTGTGTTCTGCACCCTGGCCCCGGAGTAACACTGTTTCATTTGGTGTATTCACGTATGATCATATGAAAATTGAACTTGACCTTGAATTAACAACAGATACATGTAGAAGAAATGTTCAGAGGGATACGGCAAAACTTGTGCAACTGCAATTGATTTAGATGGGTATCTGGGTTAGTATGCTCATTTTTGTGTCAACAGTTTTGGGCCCCGTATCTGAGAAAGGATGTGTTGTCATTGGAGAGAGCCCAGAGGAGGTTCATGAGGATGATTCCAGGAATGAAGGGGTTAATATATATGAGGAGTATTTGGCAGCTTTGGGCCTGTATTCACTGGAATTTCGAAGAACGCGGGGGGAATCTAATTGAAACCTACCAAATGCTGAACAGCCTAGATAGAGTGGCTGTGGAGAGGATAAGGTGGAGGTATCCAGAACTAGGTCACAGCCTCCAAATTGAGGGGCGACTGTTTAGAATGGAGGTAAGGAGGAAATCTTTTAGCCAGAGAGTAGTGAGTCTGTGGAATGCTCTGTCACTGACTGTGGTGGAGGCCAAGTCAATATTTAAGGCGAATATTGATGGACTCCTGATCAGAAAGGGCATGAAAGGATATAGTGAGAAAATGTTGAGTGAGATCCGGGATCAACCATGATGGAATGGCAGAGCAGACTCAGTGGGGTGAATGCCCTAATTCTGCTCCTATATCTTATGGTCTTATGGTCTTGTGCTCCAGTTAGGCCAAACGTTTTGATTCCATGCTGTATGACGTCATGGTTGTCACTTAAATATTTCAAGATTCAGGAGTCAAGCTTACTTATCAAGTGCACATCAAAACAGAGTGAAATGCATCATTTGCATTAACAACCAACACACTTGAAGGTGTGCTGGTGGCAGCCCACAAGTGCTGATACGGATTCAGGCAACAATGTGGCATGCCCTCGATGTTCATTTCAATATTTGGTTGACTCCATTTAGGCCAATTGAGTAGAGACACAATTCCTGTTGCCTCTGGTGTTATTTATCCTGAGAATCTGGTTCTGATTTGCTTGTTCTTAAGAAGAAATACACATCAAAAGATCATCTGGGAAAAAGACAACAAATCATAGCCTTGCCTAAGTTCCAAGAACAAATCTACATTTAGAAGCTCTTTTTCTTCAATTGCTTGTCATTACAAATGGGAAATCTCTCTGTAAAGCATCTGTTCATTGCCGATATACTTGATTAATGATTTTAATTTGTCCTTGCTCCCCTCCACTGCTGTTGCCTCCTGGACCCTGATTATCAGAAAAGCTCGATCCAGTTGCTTGATAATTATTCCACTGAAGCGCTCCATCAGTGTCAGGCTAGCGTGCGTTAGCTTAACCTTTAGTATTTCATTTCCATGTTCTATAAATCCAGCTGCTGGGGAAACAGCCAGGGCAAGGCATAGCAAATGCTGGAGGATATCAGTAGGTCAAGCAGCATCTATGGAGGGGAATAAACAGTTGACGTTTCGGGCCAAGCATGAAGGGTTTCGGGATATGATAGGGAGGCTGTTCTGCAACATTGTTCAGGCCATGATGTGGATCCTGAGCTTCCAATATCTTATTACTTTAATTGCCACAGCCACAGACTCTGCTACAGTGTCTACATACCCCCACAGGCTGGTGGCATAATGGTTTTGGCAATTGCTTATTGCTTGTGAATATGCATTATCCAGTTAATGACTGTGTCATTACTAACAAGAGAAACTCTGCAGATGCTGAAACTCCAAGCTACACACAAAATGCTGGAGGAACTCAGCAGGCCAGGCAGCATCTATGGAAAAGAGTACAGTCAACATTTCGTGCTGAGACCCTTCATCAGTCCCGGCCTGCTGAGTTCCTCTGGCATTTTGTGTGTGTTGCTTGGAGTTCTATTCCTATTTAATTCCCTTCTTTTCATTCTAGTCTTGCAAGACGACCAAAAGCACTGCAACATTTTCACTCACTGCTTACCCTCATCCTTGTATAAGAGGATTACCGTTTCGACTGACACTGTCAAGAATATTCACTTAGTATTTAGTTATTGCTTCCAACCAGAGTGTTGTCATTTAACTTCCATTCTGAGAGTTTTAGTTAGTGGCCCTGTTGGCCTAGCATTTATTGGGTTTTTTTCTTTTCCTTTAAATTCTGCAACTGTTCTCATTAGAGTCAGTGAACTGTTGTCCGACTTCAGTATATCTCTCTCTCCAGATTTGGGCCATATTCAAACATTTTGACATTAATTTTCCATCTCACCAGCATTCTGACCTTTCTGTCTCTGACTGCTAACGCTGTTTCAATGCGGCCCAATGGAATCCAAATGCCCAACACCTTCCCAAAAACTAAAAACAAACTGCAACACACACAAATGCAGGAGGAACTCGACAGGTCAGGCAGATCAATGGAAAGGAATAAACAGTCAATGTTTTGGGCCAAGATCTTTCATCAGAACTTGAAAGGAAGGGGGCAGAAGGCAGACTAAGAAGGTTGGATGGGGAAGGAATACAAGCTGATAGGTGAGGCCAGGTGAGGGGGAAGATGTGTGGGCAGGGGAGGGGAAGAAGTAAGAAGTTGGGAGGTGATAGGTGCAAATGGTAAAGGGCTGAAGAAGAAGGAATCTGATAGAAGAGGAGAGTGGGCCATGGGAGAAGGGGAAGGAGGAGGGGAATCAGAGGGTGGTGATGGGTAGGTGAGGAGAAGAGAAGGGGTGATGGAGGAAGCAGAATGGGGAATGACAAAAGAAAGAAGTAGAAAGTGAAGGAATTACTGGTAGTTAGATAAACTGATGTTCATGCTATTAGATTGGAGGTTACCCAGACTTAATATGAGATGTTGTTCCTCCATCTTGAGTTTGGCCTCCTTGTGGGCTGAAACAAATCGAATCTGAACAGCCTGTACCTTTGGAGTTTTTCCACATCTAAAGAGGTGCTTTAAAATGTTATTTATTTGTTAATTTATTTAGTGATACCACGCAAAAAGGCCTTTCAAATCTGATGAGCTGTACTGCCCAGTAACCCTGGCCTAATCACTGGACAATTTACAATGAACAATTAACCTACTAACTGGTACATCTTTGGACACCCAAAGGAAACCCATGTGGTCACGGGGAGGACATACAAACTCCTTATAGATGGCACTGGAATTGAACTCTGAACTCCGGTGCCCCAAGCTGTAATAGTGTTGTACTAACCGTGAACAACTTTGGTGCCCTTTTGTGAGTCTGATTCTCGTTTACAACGATTGGTTAACAGGAGTGTTGATGAAGGGTCTCAGCCCAAAATGTCAACTGTTTATTCCCCTCCATTTATGTCACCTGACCTGCTGAGTTCCTCCAGAATTTTGTGGCATTGTGTGTGCTGCTCACTGACATTCAGAGGAGTAGAACCCTTCACTGTTCAATAATAATATCAGTAAAGGAGGGGCCATCAAGACAAGGTGAAGGTTCTTTGAATATTTGGTCTTCAACCTATATCAGTGGGCGCAGAAAACCATTTGAAATTCACTCATTCAACAAGAAACAAAAATAAAACCTACCTCCTCTCCATTCTTGCAGGTAGCACAAATACTCTCAGAGCTCCAACAGAGAACTGTTTCAGTCAGGTAGGTTCTGACGGGAAGCAGTGACTGAAGATGCACATTATCCTGGAGTGCTTTTGAGTGACGGAGACAAATCAGCGAGTCATTCTGCATATGCCTGCTGTTTGTTGGGAAAGGTTGGAACAGTGGAGGTGGGGGTAACCGCAGAACACCCCCCACTGTGCTGACTGTGTCTCGGTGGTGGCACTCAGTTTTGTTCCGCATTCAAGCTGAATTTTCCCAGCGAATCACCAGAGATTCCATAAACACAAGGGATTCTGCAGATTAGCACTCACACGATAGTGTAGTAGTTAGCGGGACACTAATACAGCTTGTTCATAGTTTGGAGTTCAATCCAGGCTGTTGTATATGCAATATATCAATAACATTTGAGTAATATTGTAAATTGTTTGATTAGGCATTATCTGTAGTTTAAATAATTCATTATTATTATTATATACAAAGTACATGAATAGCATATGTCATCACTCCACCATGTGATATACACGCGCGCCTCGCTTAAAGTAAAAACTAGTGCATGACTTATCTCCCGGCTCCCTCCTTTTCCTTTCAGTAAGTCTAATGTTTTGAAGTTACAAAACATGCCAGTGGCGACAAGGTATTTTAAAAATGAACTGGACATGACCGCCTACCTGTTGAAGTGCTGTGAGATGTTCAAGGTAAAAAAATGCACAGTGAGAAACAGTCAAGTTAAAAAAAGCATAGCACATTTTCGTCCTTTGGAGCAGCACTTTTTCTTCTCAAAAGGAAAGATGATCAAATAAATAAAAGGCAGGAGATGGAAGAATTCATAAACAATGAGTACCAGATGATAATAATCATAAAAAAAGAGTAGAAATGGCTGGCAATATTGGAAAGGACACATCCCATTACACAACAGATAACTGGCTCATGTATCCTGAATGACTTAATCAGTGTTTTAAAGCAAGTGAAATAGCCAATGAGAAGCAAGTGCCAATTTTGGTGAGTTCATTGGGTTTAAAGGATTACAGTTTCCTCAGAAATCTAACTGCTCCAACCAAACCAGCTGAAATGAAGTTTAAGTTTCATAAGCAGAATTAAAAGGAAGGTAAGTCCATTTCAGCTTACATGGCCAAATTGAAAAAAATTGTGTGAGCATTGTCAGTTCAGTGATGGGTTTAATGATGCACTACCATTTAGCTTGTGGAATCTTACAAAAAAGCATTCAAAAATGGCTCCTAACTAAAGCACAACTCACACTGAAAAAAACAGTTGAAATAGCTGTATCACTGAAACAGCAGGCAGAGGCACAATTCTATTGCAGTCAGGAATGAAAGTGAGTGTGAACATACTTGCAATATTTAAATAGAAACAGGCCTGACCAAGCAATTGTGTTATAGTTGTAGCAGGGGCTCACATACACCAGTCAAATGCAGTTTAGAGTTGAAAGTTGCCAGAAATGTAACAAAGTAGGACACATATAAACAGCACGTCACAAATAAATGGACTGCACGGTGAAGAGATAAAGATAAAAAGTCAAGATGCGGTTTCAAAAAAGAGAACGAATTCTGCATGCTGTTGATGAAAAGTCTGATAATAATGAGAGTGATACAGGACGGGGCGGCCTTGAGATTTATAGTGTGAAAACTCACAATAAACAAGCAATATGGCTTATACTAGAAATGAACTAGCTCTGCTGTTTCAGTCATTACACAAAATGAATTTCAATGGCATTTCAAAGATATTGAACTGAAGTCTGTGGATATTCAACTAAGAATTTATACTGGAGAAAAGATCATTCTTGTGAGAATGACAATTGTAACAGTGAAATACAACAACCAACAAGCCACATTGAGCTAGTATGTGGTAAAAACAGGAGGGCCAGCATTGTGGGGGGTGTGAATTTCTGAGACAACTATAACTTGATTGGAGATCCATCCACCATTTGCATGCCACATCCCTGCAAAAGAGTCAACTGAAAGCGAATTAGGAAAGGTACTGGACAGTGCCTCAACTGTGTCCATGCTGCACACCATGAACTATGGCCCAGCAGAGGACAAACAGGTAATGATCCCAACCTCTGCGCCTCTGATTGGAAAGCATATTGGACCAAGGAAAGACCATGCTGCCCGGAGGAAGCATGAAAGTGATGAAAGCAGTGGTCTGGCTTCAACAGTCTTTGTAGGCAACATATCCGAGAAAACTTCCGATATGTTCATCAGACAGTTACTTGCAAAATCTGGCTCGGTTTTAAGCTGGGAGAGAGTTCAATGAGCTTCAGGAAAGTTCAGCTTTTGTGAGCATAAAGAACCAGAATCGACTCTGCCTGCATTAAGATTATTGCGTGAACGAGTGGGGGACAAAAAGCTGCTTAAAAAAAGTAGAAGCAAAGACCAAAGCCCAGCTGGATGAACGGATGGCCAAAAAGAAAAGAGTCAATGGAGATTAAAAAAAAAACAGGATTCGTCAGATGATGTGGATGAGGTAACCGAGAGTATATACCAGATTATAAAGGGAGCAATAGGAGGATTAGTAAGAGAATACTCCAGTGAGCTAAATGCACCTTCCCAAGATCAAGATGCACAAGCTAGAAGAAAAAGGAAGAAGAATGGTGTCCAGAGCTGTCAGAACCACATTGTGCAGTCCCAGAGTCAACTCCTCCAACCACCACCGAAGAGACCCCAGAACCTGAGATTGTTTCACAGCCACAAGCTCACCTGCCAAGCAGAGCAAACCCCTTGTCCGGAAAGACGTTATCCCAATCTCTATATAAAGCTGAAATGCATTCTATATTGAGGAGGGGTTTATAGCTAAGCAGGTAGGAGTGTTGTGTATTTAATATATCAGTAATATTTGAAATAAGGTAGATGATCTTGTTGCACTATTATAGATTGTGAGGTATGATGTTGTGACCATCACTGAATCATGGCTGAACAATGGCTGTGGCTGCGAGCTGAATATCCAATGTTACATATTGTATCGGGGGGATAGGGAAGTAGGTAGACAGAATGGGCGGCTCTGCTGGTAAAGAATGGCATCATAACATTAGAAAGATATGACATAGGATCGGAAGATGTTGAACCCTTGTGGGTTGAGTCAAGAAACTGCAAGAGTAAAAGGACCCTGATAGCAGTTATATACAGGTCTCCCAACAGTGGCTGGGTGGTGGACCACATAGTACAATAGGAAATAGAAAAGGCACGTCAAACGGGCAACGTTGTGATAGTCATGGGAGATTTCAACATGCAGGTTGATTGAGAAACTCAGGTTGGTAATGGTTCTCAAGAGAGTAAGTTTGTTGAATGCCTATAAGATGGCCTTTTAGAATAGTTTGTCATTGAGCCTGCGAGGGGATCAGCTATACTGGATTGAGTGTTATACAATGAAGATGATTAGGGAGTTTAAAGTAAAAGAACCTTTAGGAGATAATGATCACAATATGACTGAGTTCAATTTGAAATTTGATTGGGAGAAAGTAAAGTCTAATGTAGCAGTATTTCAGTGGAGGAAAGGAAATTACAGTGGTATGAGAGAGGAGTTCACCACAGTAAATTGGAAGGAGATGCTGTCAGGGAAGACAGCAGAGCAGCAGTGGCGTGAGTTCCTTGGAAAATTGAGGAAGGTGCAGGGTAGATGTATTCCAAAAGCAAAGAAATACTTAAATGGCCAAATAGTACAATTGTGGCTGACAAGAGAAGTCAAAGCTAATGTAAAATGAGAGGGCATACAACAAAGCAAAAATTAATGGGAAGATAGAGGATTGGGAAGCTTTTAAAAATGCACAGAAAGCAACTAAAAGAATCATGAGGAGGGAAAAGATGAAATATGAAAGCAAGCTAGCAAACAATATCAAAGTGGGTAGAAAAGATTTTTTCAAGTATGTAAAAAATAAAAGAGAGATGAGAGTGGATACAGGACCACTAGAAAATGAAGGTGGAGAAATAATAACGGGGTCAAGGAGATGGCAGATGAACTAAATGAGTATCTTGCATCGGTCTTCACTGTGGAAGACACTAGCAGTGTGCCAGATGTTGAAGGGTGTGAGGGAAGAGAAGTGAGTGCAGTTACTATTATGAGGGGAAGGTTCTCAAAGAGCTGAAATACCTAAGGTTACTTAAGTCACCCGGACCAGATGAACTGCACTCTAGGGTTCTGAAAGAGGTAGTGGCAGAGATTGTGGAGGCATTAATAATGATCTTTCAAAAATCATTGAACCCTGATATGGTGCCAGAGGACTGGAAAATTACAAATGTCACTCCACTCTTTAAGACAGGAGGAAGGGATCAGAAAGGAAATTATAGACCAGTTAGCCTGACCTCAGTGGTTGGGAAGATGTTAGAGTCAATTGTTAAGGATGAGGTGATGGAGTTTTTGGTGATACACTTGACAAGATAGTACAAAGTCAGCATGGTTTCCTTCAGGGAAAATCCTGTCTGATGAACCTGTTAGAATTCTTTGAGGAGATTACAAGTAGGATAAATAAAGGGGATGTAGTAGATGTTGTATATTTGGACTTTCAGAAGGCCTTTGACAAGGTGCCACACATGAGGCTGCTTACCAACTTAAGAGACCATGGTATTACAGGAAAGATACTAACATGGTGAGAGCATTGGCTGATTGGTAGGAGGCAGCCTGTGAGAATAAAAGTGTTCTTTTCTGGTTGGCTGCCAATGACTAGTGGTGTTCTGCAGGGGTCGGTGTTGGGACCACTTCTTTTTATGCTAATGATTTAGATGATGGAATAGATGGCTTTGTTACCAAGTTTGCAGATGATACAAAAATTGATAGAGGGGCAAGTAGAGTTGTGCAAACAGGTAGGATGCAGAAGGACTTAGACAGATTAGGAGAATGGGCAACAAAGTGGTAAATGAAATACAATGTTGGAAAATGCATGGTCAGACACTTTAGTAGTAGAAATAAATATGCAGAATATTTTCTAAACAGGGAGAAAATCCAGGAATCTGAGATGCAGAGGGATTTGGGAGTCTTTGTGCAGAACACCCCTGAAGGTTAACTTGCAGATTGAGTCGGTGCTGAGGAAGGCAAATGCCATGTTAGCATTCATTTCAAGAGGTCTAGAATACAAGAGCAGGGATGTGATGCTGAGGCTTTATAAGGCACTAGTGAGGCCTCACCTTGAGTATTGATAACAGTTTTGGACCCCTCATCTTAGAAAAGATGTGCTGGCATTGGAGAGGGTCCAGAGGGGGTTGACAATGATGATTCCAGGAATGAAAGGGTTATCATACAAGGAATGTTTGATGGCTCTGGGCCTGTACTCACTGGAATTCTGAAGGATGGAGAGGGGCATCTCATTGAAACCTTTCAAATGTTGAAAGGATGTTTCCCATGGTGGGAGAATCTAGGACAAGAGGGCAAAGGCTCAGGATAGAGGGGTGCACTTTCTAATCAGAGTTGTGGAGAAATTTCTCTGGCCACAGGGTGGTGAATTTGTGGAACTTGTTACCACAGGCAGCTGTGGTGGTCAGGTCGTTGGGTGTATTTAAGGCAGAGATTGATAGGTTCTTGATTGGGCATGGCATCACAGGTTATGAGGAGAAGGCTGGGAACAGGGGTTGAGTAGGAGACAAGAAAAAAGGATCAGCCATGATTGAATGGTAGAGCAGACTTGACAGGCTGAATAGCCTAATTCTGCTCCTTTGTCTCATGATCTGTAGTCATGCGTATTTATCATATTTCCTCATGGAGACCCTCTAGGTTCAAAATAGTATTCATGTGGTTTATCAAAGTAGAAAGAACTGCTCTTCATTGGGAGGCACGACGGTGGCTGTTATTGTTGTGGTCCTAGTCCGCGTGAGTGGGTTTCCCATAGATGGCATACCTGAGGTTACCAACTGGTTTCCATCATATTAGAATGTCCAAGAACAGGAGGCAGCCATTCTTCATGATATTCATGGCACTTTTCTGGCACCTTCCATGGAGTTCTCTCTCCATCCCTGATAAAGTGTCCACTGAGTGTATGTTATGGTCTTCTGCTGCTGTAGCCTATCCACTTCAAGGTTCGACATGTTATGTGTTCAGAGATGCTCTTCTGCACACCACTGTTGTATGGTGTGGTTATTTGAGTTACTATGGCTTTGAACCACTCCCATTCTTCTCTGACCTCTCCAATTAAGAAGGTGTTTTCGCCCACAGAACTGTTGTATATGTAAGTCCCAGGAGATTAGCAGTTTCTAAGATACTCAAATCACCCCATCTGGCATCAATGGTCATTCCTCAGTCAAAATCACTTAGATTACATTTATTTCTCATTCTGATGTTTATTCTGAACAACAACTGAATCTCTTGACCATGTCTGCATGCTTTTCTGCATGGAGTTGCTGCCATATATATAGCTGATTAAATATTTGCATTAAGGAGCAGGCGTATCTAATAAAGTGGTGACTGAATATATGGGAACTGAGTTCTTGAGGACTTTTCATTGGATTTCTCCTTTCATTACTAACAATATTGTTGACTCTGAGGAAAATTCAGTGAGCTGAAATGTTAACTGTTTCTGCCTTCACAGATATTGAACAGATTCTGTTGTTTAGTTTTTAATGACATGTTGGGCTCTAGGCTTGGAAGAGCTGCTTTTGGAATGAGATATTAAACTGAATCCCCTGCCTCCCCTCCCGGAAAGAACATAGAACACAGACCATACAGCACTGGACAGGCCATGTGGCCCACAAGGTTGTACCGATCTTTTTGCCGATTTATAAAGATTTGATAAAGCTTAACTTTCTTTGGCATGTGTACGTCAAAGCATCAAAGTATGAAGTTAGAATCAGAATCAGGTAAATATCACTAGCATATGTCATGTAATATGTAATATTAAATAAGTAGTGCAAGAAGAGAGAGGAAACAATAGCGAGGTAGCATTGTAGGTTCATTGCCCATTCAGAGGGCAGAGTGGAAGAAGCTGTTCCTGAAACACTGAGTTTGTGTCTTCAAACTCCTATACCTCCTCCCTGATGGTAGCAATGAGAAGAGGGCATGTCCTGAGTGATGGGGGTCTTTATCGATGGATGCTGTCTTTCTGAGGCATCGCCTTTTGAAGATAAATGTCCACAGTTCAAAGCTCAAAGTAAGTTTATTATCAAAGAACAAATATTTCAGCATACCCATCCCTGAGATTCATTTTCTTGTTGGCATTCACCCTACATACAAGAAATACAATAGAATCAATGAAAGATTGCACCCAAAGTGCAAAAGACAAAAAAATCTGTGCAAATACAAAAGGAAAAAAAGAAATATTAATTATAATAAATAAGTAAGCAATAAATATTCAAAACATGAGATGAATGGCCCTTGGAAGTGAGTAGGTTATGAGAATAAAACAGTATTGGGGTAGGTGAAATTGAGTGAAGTTATAAACTCTGGTTCAAGAGCCTGATGGTTGAGCAGTAATAACTGTTTCTGAACCTGGTGATGTGGCTCCTGATGCTCCTGTACCTTACTCTTGATGACAGCAGCAAGATTACCCAAGTGTGTCATTTGGGTGAACAACCAACACAGTCCAATGATGTGCTGGGGGCAGCCTGCAAGTGTTGCCATGCTTCCGGTGCCAGCATTGCATGCCCAGCACTTACTAACCCTAACCTGAACTGTACGTCTTCGGAATATGGGAGGAAACCAGGGTACGCAACGGAAATCCATATGTTAACGCGGAGAATGGACAAACTTCTCACATAGTGATGGGAAATGAAACCTGAACTTTTGATCGACGGTACTGTACAACGTTATGCCATCCGCTACACAACCATGTTACCTTATCATGCCATCACTGCAACTCAGATCTTCTGTCTCACCCCCAGCTCTCTCCAGATCATTAGCCTGTAAATTAGCCCCAATCCTTCTCTTCTTTATGCCCTCTCTTGAGGAGATTTGGTATGTCACCAAAGATTCTTGCAAATTTCAACTACTATCCCTGGTAATCTGTTCCAGGCTCTAACACTCTGCATAAAAAATAACTTTTGCTCCTGACATTGCCTTTAAACTTACCCTTTTAACATTTCAGAGGACCAGTCTTGGGCCCAGCACGTAAGGTGCAATTATGAAGAAAACACGGAGGCACCTTGACTTCCTTAGAAGTTTGAGAAAATTCGGTATCACATCTAAAACTTTGACTAACTTCTATAGATGTGTGGTGGAGAGTATATTGACTGGCTGCATCACAGCCTGTATGAAAACACCAATGCCCTTGAACAGAAAATCCTGCAAGCAGTAGTGGATACGGCCCAGTCTATCACAGGTAAAGTCTTCCCAGCCATTGAGCATATCTACGCAAAGCGTTGTTGCAGAAAAGCAGCATCCATCATCCGGGACCCCATCACCCAGGTCATGCTCTCTTCCCACTGCTGCAATCAGGGTGAAGGTACAGGAGACTCAGGACTCACACCATCAAGTTCAGGAACAGTTATTACCCCTCAACCATCAGGCTCTTGAACCAAAGTGGATAACTTCACTCAACTTCACTTGCCCCAACACTGTACTGTTTTCACAACTTCTGGACATTTTCAAGTTCTTGACATTTAATGCTTACTTCTTCTTCTTCTTCTTCTTCTTCTTATTATTATTATTATTATTATTATTATTATTATTATTATTATTATTATTATTATTATTATTATTATTATATCTTTTTGTATTTGCCCAGTTTGTTGTCTTTTGCTCATTGGGTGTCCGCCCTGTTTGGTGTGGTCTTCCATTGTTTCTATTATAGTTATTTGACTTATTAAGTATGCCTGCAAGAATATGAATCTGATGGTTGTATATGGTGACGTATATATACTTTCATAATAAATCTACTTTGAATTTTGAACCCTGGAGTTAGACATTTTCACCCTTGTGAAAAGATTCTGTCTGACTTTCCTCTCTATGGAAGGACAAGCACAATGTTGATAACTATATGACACTATCCTGCTTTGCCATCTTTTCCATTCACCTGCCTTCAGGAGGATCAATGCCAGAGGGCACAGAGTGGCAGAAGGGGTGGCATAGTGTAACACTTTTACAGGGCTAGTGACCCAGTTTCAATTCCAGCACTGTCTTTAAAAAGTTTATACACTCTCCCTCTGGGTGTAGATTCATAGTGTCAAAGAGTCACAGAGCACTACAGCACAGAAGTAGACTGACAGGCCCTTCGGCCCATGGAGTCCATGCCAATTATTCTCATTGACCTGCACCTGGCCTACACCCCTCCATACCCCTCCCATCCATGTACTTATTCTCTTAAATGTTGCAATCGACCCCACCACTGCTGCTGCCAGCTCGTTCCACACTCATATCACCCTGAGTGAAGAAGTTCCCTCTCTTGTTCCCCTTAAATATTTCACCTTTCACCCTTAACCTATGACCTATGGGACTAATGCTAGTCTCATCAAACTCAGAGGGAAAAGCCTGGTCCTCCAGTTTCCTCCCACATTCCAAAGCCATCTGGGTTAGTAGGTTAATTGGTCACATGGGTGTAATTGGGTGCCGCGGGCTTGTTGGGCCAAAAGGGCCTGTTAGTGTGCTGTATCGTTAAATCTCTAAAAGAACAAAGGGTAAATCTGTTTCCCTGGCCAGCTGCTGTAACCCGAAGCAAAGGTAGAAACAGATTCAAAACAAACTTTCAAAAGGGAAGCAGACAGATTTGCATGGGGCTGGGGAAATGGCAAGGGAATGAGACCCTTTGATTGGCTCTTTCAAAGAGGGATTACTGACAGGTGACCTGAGCGACAGGCATCAAACCTCTAGCCCAGCCCTGAACACAGCTGATGTGCACATGGTTATTCATTAAGCTGTACATTCAACAGAGATCATTCAGCTTCTGTGCACTCCCGAATCGGCTGCAGTGATGAACTTTGGTTCTGAATGCTCTTTGCTTGCTTCATTGTTTGCATGATTTAAAAAAATTTGTCTGCACTTTAGGTATTTAATGGTCTTCCTCTGTTTTTAATGGGTTCTAGTGGGGTTCTTTTTTCATTGCTGCTTTTAATGAGAGAACATAAGAAACAGGCCATCTTTCAATAAGATCATGGCTGATCTGGCCATGTACTCATCTCTACCTACCTGTCTCTTCCCCGTAACCTTTATTTCCCCTACTATGCAAAAGAAAGGAACCTCAAGGATGTATAAATAATGCACACTTTGATAATAAATGTACTTTGAACAATAAGGCACAGGAACAGACCTTAAGCCCATGATGCCTCTACTATCCTGTATGTCAATCCCTTTGACCTGCACAGGATCCATAGCTCTCCATTCTCTGTACATCCATATACTCATCAAAAAGCCTCTTAAACACCACTCTCATACATATCTGCTTTCGAATCTTCTCTCCCCTCCCATTGGACAGAACATATAAAAGCCTGAAAGCACATAGCACCAGGCTCAAGGATAGTTTTTACCCCGCCGTTATAAAGGTATAAAAATGTCCCCCATTTTGATAAGGCATGGCAGCATAATGCTATTACAGCGACAACAATCACCCACTGGGTTTCAATCCCCACCACTTCTGTAAGGAGTTTGTACATACTCTTCATGACCATGTGGCTTTCCTCTGGGTGCTCTGGTTTCCTCCCACAGTCCAAAGACATATGGGATAGTGTTACCGAGCTGTGGGAACATCATGTTGGCATGGCAACCTTTGCAGGCAACTTAGAACAATCCCTGCTGATACGATTTTATGCAAAAAGATGCACTTCCTTTAATGTTTGATACATATGTGACAAATAGATTCAACCTTTCTCTTTTTCCTCAAAGTGCTTTGACCTCAAAATCGATCTCGTTTTGACCTTGCACCTTATTGTCTACCTGCACTGCACTTTCTCTGTAACAGTAACACTTTATTCTGTATTCGGTTTGTGTGTTAACTTGTACTACCTCACCGTTATATTGTAATGAAATGATATAGATGGATGGTATGCAATAAAAAATTTTCGCTGTACGTGACAATAAAAAAAGACAATTTCCCACAATGTTTCAGGAAGCCACCACTCAAAGTGTAAAAGAATATTATTAACAACAGGGTTTCAGGTACTTGTAGGCACGTGATAAAATAGGCCAGAATCAGCGTGAGAAATCTTGCCTGACAAATCTGCTGGAATTCTTTCCGGGAATAACAGGCAGGATAGATGAAGTCAGTGTCAGTGGATGCCGTTTACTGGGATTTCCAGGCCTGTCACAAGGTGCCACACATGAAGCTGCTTAACGAGATGTGAATCTAGGGTATTGCAGGAAAGATATTAGCATGGGTAAAATATTGGCTGACTGGCAAGAGGCAGTAAAAGGGGCCTTTCTAGAGGGCTGCTGGTGACTAGTGGCATTCTACAGGGATCAGTGTTGGGACCGCTTCTTTTCACGTTATGTGTCAGTGATTTGGATGGTGGAATTGATGGCTTTGTGGCCAAGTTTGTGGACGATATGAAGATTGGTGGAGGGGCAGGTAGTGTTGAGGACGAAAAGGGTCTACAGAATAACTTGGACAGATTGAGAGAATGAGCAAAGAAATGGCAGATGAATAGAGTGTGGGAAATAGAGTGTATGGTCATGCACCTTGGTAGAAGGAATAAAGGCACAGACTATTTTCTAAACAGGAAGAAAATTCAAAACTCAAGAGGTGCAAAGGGATTGTACAGGATTCTCAAAAGGTTAATTTGCAGATTAAATCAATGGTAAGAAAGGCAAATGCAATGTTAGGATTCATTTTGAGAGAATTAGAATATAAAATCAAGCAAGTACAGTAATACTGAGGTTTTATAAAGTATTGGTCAGAATGTATTGAGTGTATTACGAGCAAATTTGGGTCCCTTCTCTAAGAAAGGATGTGCTGGCATTAGGAAATGTCGAGAGGAGGTTCATGAGAATGCGTGTGTGAATAAAAGGTTGAACTATGAGGAGCATTTGATGGCTCTGGGCCTGTACTCACTGGAGTTGAGAAGAATGAGGGAGGGATCTTATTGAAACTTATCAAAAATTGAAAGGCCTAACTGGAGTGGATGTGGAGAGGAGGAATCCTTTGATGAGGGAGTCTAGGGCCAGAGGGCACAGCCTAAGATTAGAGAGGCGTCCATTTAGAACAGAGATAATGAGGGATTTCTTGAGCAAGAGGGTGATGATTTTGTGGAATTTGTTGCCACAGACAGTTGTGAAGGCCAAGCCATTGAGTATTTTTAAAGTGGAGGTTGATAGGTTCTTGATTAGTCAGGAGATCAAATGGTTCAGGGAGATGGCAGGAGGATGAGGTTGATAGGGATAATAAATCTGCCATGATGGAATGGTGGAGCAGACTGAATGGGCTGAAGGGCCTAATTCTGCTCCTGCGTCTTATAGTCTTAGGCCACATCTTCCTTAAATTTTGACCCATATCACCATAAACCCATGTCCTCCTTTATAACATTTCTACTCTGGCAAAAAGATTTGACTGTCAGACTCCCTCCAACTGATGGTGTGCACACAGCCTCATGCTGTCCCTATTTTGGGAGTGTGTGATGGGACAGTGTAGAGGGAGATTCACTCTGTATCTAACTGTCCCTGTCCTGGGAGTGTGTGATGGGACAGTGTAGAGGGAGCTTCACTCTGTATCTAACTGTCCCTGCCCTGGGAGTGTGTGATGGGACAGTGTAGAGGGAGCTTCACTCTGTATCTAACTGTCCCTGCCCTGGGAGTGTGTGATGGGACAGTGTAGAGGGAGCTTCACTCTGTATCTAACTGTCCCTGTCCTGGGAGTGTGTGATGGGACAGTGTAGAGGGAGCTTCATTCTGTATCTAACTGTCCCTGCCCTGGGTGTGTGTGACGGGACAGTGCAGAGGGAGTTTCACTCTGTATCTAACTGTCCCTGCCCTGGGAGTGTGTGATGGGACAGTGTAGAGGGAGATTTATTCTGTGACTAGCCCATAGTGTCCTTGTTTGAGAATTTTTGAGATGAACACTCTGTCTGAGATGAGAAATGCCCAGTGTGCCATCAATCACAGCTCTCACTTTGATAAGCATGAAATTAATTCACATAAAGCGGTCACTGCCTTTTATTAAATTGCTCCATGGTCTTCTTTACATATCAACATTTCATTTTCTGCCTGGTGAGAGGGAAGAGAATTTGCCCGCTGGCTGTGTTTGGCTTCGAGTAGCTAAATCTTTAGATGACACTTGTTATTAATATTCATGGTGCTGTATGGGAGGTTGGGGATGGGAGACTGGAACATTCACACTGAATAATTATCTCCCATCTGTGCAGTGTTTCTTGGCTGAATGTCAGGGTTAAGGGTGAGGCCTGAAGGACAGCTGCTAGCGTTGATACCCAACGGGAAGTTAATGAATTTCAAGATATGGTCTTGGCCAAGATTTAGGGCATCTGCTGTCTTCGTTTTGAGCACAGCTCAGACTTGTATGACAGAGACAAAACCATATTGTTTCCCATCAATTCATCCACCACACCTCTACGCCTAGATTCTGATCCCATCTGGTGATGAGGGAGGGTGAAGGGACTGTCTATGGTGAAGAGGGAGAGTGGAAGGACTCTCACTGCTGAAGAGGGAGAGCAGTGAAACTCACTCTAGTCATGAGGGAGAGTAGAGGAACACTTTCTGTTGATGAGGGAGAGTGAAGGAACTTTCTGTTGATGAAGGAGAGTGGAGGAACTTTTTTTGGTGGAGGGAAGGTGATGAGATTCTCTCTGGTGAAGAGGGGGAATGGAGGGATTCTCTCCAGTGAAGAGAGAGAGAAGGAGAATGAAAGGAATCTCTGGTAAAGAGGAAGACTGGAGGGACTTCTTTCTCTCTCATGAAGAGGGAGTAGGGCACTTCTCTCTGGAGAAGAGGGAGTATGGAGGAATTCTCTGCTGATGAGGCATAGTGGAGGGCTCTCCAATTTGTAGATAAACCAACTAGAGGAGAGGCTGTACTTGATCTGCCATTGGGAAATGAACCTGGTCAGTGGGAGAGCATTTTGGAGGTAGTGATCACAACTATCTACTTTGCAGTAGTGCTGGAGAGGGATAGGGGCAGACAATTTGGAAAAGCATTTAATTGGGGTGGGGGAAATATGATACTATTAGACAGGAACTTGGGAGCATAAATTGAGAGCAGATGTTCTCAGGGAAATGCACGGCAGAAATGTGGCAAATGTTCAGGGAACATTTGCATGGCATCCTGCAAAAGTATGTTTCATTGAGACAGGGAAAAGATGGTAAGGTAAAAGAACTGGTGTACAAAGAATGTGGAAAAACTAGTTAAGAAGAAAAGGAAAGCTTACGAAAGGTTCAAAAATCTAGTTACTGATAGAGTTTTAGAAAATTACCAGGTTTCCAAGAAGGAGCATAAGAATGAAATTAGGAGAGCAAGAAGGGGCCAAGAGAAGGCGTTGGTGAGCAGGATTAAGGAAAACCCCAAAGCATACTACAGGTACGTGAAGAGCAAGAGGATGACCAAGAGAATAGGGCGAATTAGGAGTGATAGTGGAAACGTGCATGGAGTTGCAGGTTGTAGCATTGGTATTAATGAATACTTTTCTTCAGTATTTACCAGAGAACAGGATCTTGACAATTATGGGGATAACTTACAGCAGACTGAAACACTTGAGCATATAGACGTTAGGAAAGAGGATGTGCTGAAGCTTTTAAAAAAGCATTAAGTTAGGTAAGTCACTGGGATGGGACAAGCTACTATCGAAGTGAGCCTCTAGTGATGGTCTTTGCATCATCAAAAGGAACAGGAGAACTACCGGATGATTGGAAGGTTGCAAATGTTGTTCCCTTGTTCAAGAAAGAGAGCCTAACTTCAGTGGTGGGTAAGTTGTTAGAGAAGTTCCTGAGAGGGAGGATTTATGAGCATTTAGAGAGACATAATCTGATTAGGGATAGTCAGCATTTCTTTGTCAAAAGCAGGTCGAGCCTTATGAGCCTGATTGAATTCTTTGAGGATGTAACAAAACTCATTGATGAAGGAAAAACAGTGAATGTAGTGTATATAGATTTCAGTAAGGCATATGATAAGGTTCCCCATGCGAGGCTCATTCAGAAAGTAAGGAGGCATGGGATCCAAGGAGACCTTGCTTTGAGGATTCAAAATTGGCTTGCCCACAGAAGGCAAAGGGTGATTGTAGATGGTTCATATTCTGCATGGAGGTTGATGACCACTGGTGTTCTGCAGGGATCTGTTCTGGGACCCCTCCTCTTTGTCATTTTAAAAAATAACCAGATAAAGTAGTAGAAGGATGGGTTAGTAAGCTTGCTGATGACACAAAGATTGGGGGTGTTGTGGATAGTCTGGAGGGTTGTCAGATGTTACAGCGAGACAGCAATAGGATCCAGAACTGGGCTGAGAAGTGGCAGATAGAGTTCAACCCAGATAAGCATGAAATTGTTCATTTTGATAGGTCAAATTTGAAGACAGAATATAATATTAATGGTAAAACTCTTGGCGGTGTGGAGGATCAGAGAGATGTTGGGGTCCATGATCATAGGACACTCAAAGCTACTGTGCAGGTTGACAGTGTTGTTAAGAAGGCATATGGTATGTTGGCATTAATCAACTGTGGGATTGAGTTCAAGGGCCATGAGGTAATGTGACAGCTGTACAAGACCCTAGTCAGAGCCCACTTGGAGTACTGTGTTCAGTTCTGGTCACCTCACTTCCAGAAGGATGTGGAAACTATAGAAAGAGTGCAGAGGACTTGTACAAGGATGTTGCCTGGATTGGGGAGCATGTCTTATGAGAATAGGTTGAGTGAACTGGGCTTTTTCTCCTTGGAGCGATGGAGGGTGAGAGGTGACCTGATAGAGGTGTGTAAGATGATGAGAGGCATTGATCATGTGGATAGCCAAAGGCCTTTTCCCAGGGCTGAAATGGCTAACGTGAGGGGGTATAGATTTAAGGTGCTTGGAAGTAGGTACAAGGGAGATGTCAGAGATACGTTTTTCCACAGAGAGTGGTGGGTGCATGGACTGCACTGCCAGCGACAGTGATAGAGGTGGATACAATAGGGTCTTTTAGGAGACTCTTAGATAAGTACATTGAGCTTTGAAAAATAGAGGGCTATGCGGTAGGGTAATTCTAGGCAGTTTCTAGAGTAGGTTGCATGGTTGGGACAACATTGTGGGCTGAAGGGCCTGTAATGTGACTCAAATTTTTATGTTCGCTCTGGTGAATATGGAGAGTAGAGGGACCCTGTTGTGAAGAGGGACTGTCTATGGTGAAGAGTAAGAGGGGAGGTATTCATTCTCTGGTGAAGAGGGACAGTGAAGGCACCCTCTCATGAAGAGAGTGGAGGGACTCTCCTTGTAGAGAGGGAGAGTGCTGGGACTGACTTGTGAAGAGTGAGATTGGAGGGTCTCTCTCTAGTGAAGGGGACAGTGGAGGGACTCTCTCTGGTGAAGAGGGAGAGTGGGCGAATCTCTCTCTCTCTCTCTCTCTCTCTCTCTCTCTGTGGTGGAGAGGGTGAATGGTGAATGGTGGAACTCTCTCTTGTTGAGGGAGAGTGGAGGAACTCTATAGTGAAGAGGGAAAATGGATTTGTCTCTGGTGAAGAGGGAGAGTAGAGGGTCTCTCTCTCTCTGGTGAAGAGCAAGAGTGAAAAGACTCCCTGATTAAGAGGGAGAGTGGTGGGACTATCTTGTGAAGAGTGAGAGTGGAGGCTCTCTCTAGTGAAGAGGGAGAGTGAAGGAACTCTCTGGTCGAGGGACTCTCTCTGGTGAAGAAAGAGAGTGGAAGAACTCTCTATGGTTGAGGGAGAGTGGAGGGAATCTCTCTCTGGTGAAGAGCGATTGTGGATTGGACTATGGTGAAGAGGGAAAGTGAAGTGACTCTCTGCTGAAGATTAAGATTGAGAGTGGAAGGTCTCTCTCTTTTATAAAGAGGGAGAGTGGAGGAAATGTCTCTAGTGGAGGGACTTGCTCAGGTGAAGAAGGAGAGTGGAGGGTCTCTCCCTGGTGAAGAGAGGCAATGGGGTTCTCTTTCTCTCTCTGAGGAAGAGGGAGAGTAGAGGAACTCCCTCTGACTGAGGGAGAATGGAGGGACTTTCTCCAAGGTGAAGAGGGAGAGTGCAGGAACTCTCTCTGGATGTCTGAGAGTGGAGTACTCTCTCTGGTCAAAAGAGGGAGAGTGGAGTGAAGGGGGAGAGTAGAGGAACTCTCCCTGATGGAGGGAGTGTGGAGGGACTTCCTCTGGTAAACAGGGCTTCTCTCTCTGGGGAAGAGGAAGTGTGGAGGGACTCTCTCTGGTGAAGAGGGACAGGGGAGGGAATCTCTCCCTTTCTGGTAAAGAAGGGTAGTGGATTGGACTCTGGTGAAGAGGGATCGTCGAGGAACTCTATGGATGATGGAGAGTGGAGGAAATCTCTCACTCTGGTGAAGCGGGATAGTAGGTTGAACTCTATGGTGAAGAGAAATAGTGACCCAACTCTGCAGAAGACTGAGAGTGGGGGAACTTCCTCAGGTGAAGAGTGAGAGTGGAAAGGCACTCTCTAGTGAAGAGGGAGAAGTGTGGTGCTCACTCTCTCTGGTGAATAGGGAGTGTGGAGGAAGAATGGAGGGACTCTTTCCCATGAAGAGGCAGAGTGGTGTGACACTTGCCAGTGAAGAGGGAGTGTAGAGGGACTCTCTCTGGTGAAGAGGGAGAGTGGAAGGAGACTCTCTGGTGAAGAGGGAGACTGGAGGAAGAATGGAGTGACTCTTTCCCATGAAGAGGCAGAGTAGTGTGACACATGCCAGTGAAGAGGGAGTGTGGAGGGACTCTGGCTGGTGGAGGGACAGCAGAAGGGCATACACTGATGAAGAAGGAGACTGGTGGGATTCTCTTTGGTGAAGAGGAAGGGTGGAGGGATTCACTCTCTGGCGAAGAGAGGGAGTGAAACAACGTTCTCTGGTGAAGAAGAGTGGTGGGACTCTTTCTGATGAAGAGGGAGTGTGATAGGGCTCTCTCTCTCTCTCTCTAATGAAGAGGGAGAGTGGAGGGTCTCTCCCTGCTGAAGAAAGAGAATAGAAGATCCCTCAGGTGAAGAGGAGGAATGGCTATAATCCCTCTCTGGTGAAGGTGGAGAGTGGAGGAATTCTCTCTGCTGGTAGGGGAGTGGAGGGACTCTCCGGTGGAGTGTGATTGAAGGGACTCTCTCTAATGAAGAGGCAGAGTGATGAGCCACTCTCTGGTGAAAAGGAAGAGTGGAGGCACCCTGTTGCAGGAACAGTGGATGGAGACTCTCTGAAGAAGAGTGAGAGTGGTCGGACTCTGGTGAACTGTGCTCTCTGGTGAAGGGGGAGAGTGGAGGGTCTCTCTCTGTTGAAGAGGTAGAGTAGAAGGACACTCTCTGGTGAAGAGGGAGAGTGGCGGGAGTCTCTATCAACCTCCGCCTTAAATACACCCAATGACCTGGCCCCCACAGCTATCTGTGGTAACAAATTCCACAAATTCACCACCCTCTGACTAAAGAAATTTCTCTGCATCTCCATTTTAAATGGTTGTCCCTTGCCCCCTTTTCCTAGACTCCCTCACCATGGGAAACATTCTTTCCACATCTACTCTGTCTAGGCTTTTCAACATTCAAAAGATTTCAATGAGATCCCCCCTCATCCTTCTGAATTCCAACAAGCACAGACCCAGAGCCATCAAATGTTCCTCATATGATCACTCTTTCATTCTCGGAATGATTCTTGTAAACCTCCTCTGAATCCCCTCCAATGCCAGTACATATTATGTGAGATAAGGAGCCTGAACTGAGGCCTCACCAGTGCCTGGAGAAGCCTCAGTGTTGCAACTCTGCTCTTGTATTCTTGACTTCTTGAAATGAATGCTAACATTGGATTTGCCTTCCTCACCACCATCTCAACCTGCAAGTTAACCTTTAGGTTGTTCTGCACAAGGACTTCCAAGCCTGTTTGCATCTTAGATTTTTGGATTTTCTCCCCATTTAGAAATAGTTTGCACATTTACTTCTTGACCATGCATTTTCCATGTTTGACCATGCATTTTCCAACATTTCATTTCATTTTCCACTCTTCACCCATTCTCCTAAAGTGTCTAAGACTTCTGCAGCCTTCCTGTTTCCTCAACACTACCTGTCCCTCCACCATCTGCAAACATGGCATTGAGCCATCTATTCCATCATCTAAATCATTGATATACAGCATAAAAAGAAGCGGTGCCAACACCAACACAGCGGAACACCACGAGCCACTGGTAACCAACCAGGCAAGGTTGTTTTTCTTTCCACTCACTTCCTTCTACCAATCAGCCAATGCTCTAACCATGCTACTATCTTTCCTGTAATACCATGGGCTCTTAACTTGGTGAGCAGCCTCATGTGTGGCATCTTGTCAAAGGCCTTCTGAAAATCCAAATATACAACATGCAGTGCATTCCCTTTATCTATCCTACTTGTAATGTCCTCAAAAAATTCCAACAGGCTTGTCAGGTCAGACTTTCTCTTAATGAAACCATGCTGACTTTGTCCATTCTTGTCCTGTGTTACCAAGTACTCCATATCCTCATTCTTAACAATTGACTCCAATATCTTCCCAGCCAGTGAGATCAAGCTAATTGGACTGTAATTTCCTTTCTGCTACCTTCCTCCTTTCTTAAAGAGTGGAGTAACATTTGCAATCTTTCAGTCCTCTGGAACCATGCCAGAGTCCAAAGATTTTTGAAAGACTAGTAATAGTATCTCCACAATCTCTACCACTACCTACTTCAGAACCCTAGAGTGCAGTTCATCTGTTCTGGGTGACTTGTGCACCCTTAGGTCTTCCAGCTTTTTAACACTTTCTCCCTTGTTAATAGTAACTGCGTTCATATCTCTTCCTTCACACCCTTCAACACTTGGCACACTGCTAGTGTCTTCCACAATGAAGACAGATGCAAAATCAAGTCCTCACTTTTATTGTCATTTTGACCGTAACTGCTGGTGCAGTGCATAGTAAAAATGAGACAACGTTTTTTCAGGACCATGGTGTTACATGCATTTACTTAGTTCATCTGCCATCTCCTTGTCCCCCTTTATTATTTCTCCAGCCTAATTTTCTAGTGGTCCTATATCCACTGTCATCTCCTTTTTCTTATATACTCACTCATACCACTAATTTCCTTTACTCCACTGACATACTGCTACATCAGAGTTTCCTTTCTTCCTATTAAATTTTCAAGTTGAACTCAATCGTATTATGATCACTGTCTCAGAAGGGTTCCTTTACCTTAAGCTCTCTATTGCCTCCAGTTCATTCCATGACATCCAGTCCAGTACAGATGATCCCCCAAGTAGGCTATACAACAAATTGCTCTAAAAAGCCATCTCATAGGCATTCAGCAAATTCACTCCCTTGTGATCCATTACCAACTGATTTTCCCAATCTAACTGCATGTTAAAATCTCCCATGACTATCATAATATTGCCCTTTTGTGAAGCGTTTTCAATTTCACATTGTAATCTGTAGTCCACATCCCAATTATTATTTGGAGGCCTGTATATAACTGCCATCGGGGTCCTTTTACCCCTGCAGTTTCTTAACTCAACCCACAAGGATCCTGCCTCTTCCGATGCTATGTCACACCTTTCTAATGATTTGATGCCATTCTTTAACAATAGATCCATGCTACCCCCTCTGCCTGCCTTCCTATCCCTCCAATACAATGTGTAACCTTGGACATTCAGTTCCCAACTACAACCATCCTTCAGCCACGATTCAGTGATGGCCACAACATCATACCTGACAATCTGTAAATGTGCAACAAAATCATCCTCCTTATTTTTTATACTCTGTGCATTGAGATATGACACTTTGAGTGCTGTATTTGCTACCCTTTTTGATTCTGAATCCTAATGCACTGATACTCACCCAGCTGGCTGCCATTTTTTCTATCATCTGCCTGCCCTTACTGACAGTTCAATTGCATGCTTTCTTTGCTTTTTTACCATTGTCCTGTCCTGAGTTCCTTCACTTCTGTTCCCATCCCACAGCCAAATTAGTTTAAACCCTCCCCAACAGCTCTAAACAAACCTACGAGAATATTAGCCCTCCTGAGCTTCAGGTACAATGTGCCAGACCTTCCCCAGAAACGATCCTAATGATCAAAGAGCCTGAAGCTCTGCCCTATGCACCATCTTCTTAGCCACACATTTATCTGCCTAATCATCCTGCTTTGACCCTAACTCATGCATGGCACATGAGTTAGGATAGAAGCAGAAATGACTACCCTGGAGGTCCTGCTTCTCAGCTTTCCGGCTAGCCTTCTAAATTTTTTTCTTCAAGTCCTCTTTACTTTCCTTCTCATGTCAATGGTACCAATATGTACCAAGACATCTGGCTGCTCTCCCTCCCCCTCCAAAATGCTCTGGACATGATCCGAGATGTGCCTAACCCAGGCACCTGGAAACAGCATACCTTCGGGTTGTCCTGCTACCTCCACAGAATCTCGTATTCGTTCCCCTGACTATGGACACAGAAACTGGTAGGTGTATAGAGCACAGAGGCTGATGGGTGTATGGAACAGAGAGAGCAGTGGGTGTATTCAGTGCAGAGAGAGATGGGTGTACGGAAAACGGACTGTGATGGGTGTATGGAACACAGAGAGAGTGGTGGGTGTATAGAACAGAGAGTGGTGTGTGTGGAACAGGTAGAGTGTTGTGTGTATGGAGCAGCAAATAGCAGTATATAGAACAGAGCCTGTTTTGTGGATGGAACAGACAGTGGTGGGTGTATGGAACACTGATTGTGGTGGATGTATTGCATACAAAGAACACTGTGCATGGAAAATAGAGAGTGGTGTGTGTGGATTAGGGGAGTAATGAGTGTGTGGAAAACAGGGAGTGGTGGGTGTCTGGAACACAGAGAGTGGTGGGTGTCTGGAACACAGAGAGTGGTGGGTGTCTGGAACTCAGAGAGTGGCGGGTGTCTGGAACACAGAGAGTGGTGGGTGTCTGGAACTCAGAGAGTGGTGGGTGTCTGGAACACACAGAGAGGCGGGTGTCTGGAACACAGAGAGTGGCGGGTGTCTGGAACTCAGAGAGTGGTGGGTGTCTGGAACACACAGAGAGGCGGGTGTCTGGAACACAGAGAGTGGCGGGTGTCTGGAACACAGACAGTGGCGGGTGTCTGGAACACAGAGAGAGGCGGGTGTCTGGAACACAGAGAGTGGCGGGTGTCTGGAACACAGAGAGAGGCGGGTGTCTGGAACACAGAGAGAGGCGGGTGTCTGGAACACAGACAGTGGCGGGTGTCTGGAACACAGACAGTGGCGGGTGTGTATGGAACACACAAAGAATGTTGGGTATATGGATCAGAGAGAGTGGTAGGCGTATGGAACACAGAGAGAGTGCTGGGTGTATGGAACAGAGAACAGTGTGTGTACGGAAAATGGAGAATGGTATGTGTGTATGGAACACAGAGAGCCGTGGGTGTTTCATACAGAAGGTAGTAGGTGTATAGAACACAGAAAGATTTGAGTTTATGGAACAGAGATTGGTTTTTGTATGGAACAGAGAATAGTGGGTGTATGGAACACAGTGAGTGGTGTGGGTATAGAATAGAGAGTTGTTGGTGTATAGAACACAAAGAATGGTTGGTATGTGGAACAGGGTGGGGTGTGTGTGGAACAGTGAGATTGGTGGGTGTACGGGTCAGGGTGGGCGGTGGGTGTACGGGTCAGTGTGGGTGGTGGGTGAATGGGTCATTGTGGGTGGTGGGTGAATGGATCAGGGTGGGTGTACGGGTGAATGGGTCATTGTGCGTGGAGGGTGTATGGGTTAGTGTGGGCGGTGGGTGAATGGGTCAGTGTGGGCAGAGGGTGAACGGGTCAGCGTGGGTGGTGGGTAAATGGATCAGTGTTGGTGATGGGTGAACGGGTCAGGGTGGGCGGAGGGTGAACGAGTCAGGGTGGGTGGTGGGTAAATGGATCAGGGTGGGTGGTGGGTGAATGGATCAGTGTTGGTGATGGGTGAACGGGTCAGGTGGGTGGTGGGTGAACGAGTCAGGGTGGGTGGTGGGTAAATGGATCAGGGTGGGTGGTGGGTGAATGGATCAGTGTTGGTGATGGGTGAACGGGTCAGGTGGGTGGTGGGTAAATGGATCAGGGTGGGTGGTGGGTAAATGGATCAGTGTTGGTGATGGGTGAATGGGTCATTGTGGGTGGTGGGTGAATGGATCAGGGTGGGTGTACGGGTGTATGGGTCATTGTGCGTGGAGGGTGTATGGGTCAGTGTGGGCGGAGGGTGTATGGATCAGTGTGGGCGGAGGGTGAACGGGTCAGGGTGGGTGGTGGGTCAATGGATCAGGGTGGGTGGTGGCTGAATGGATCAGTGTTGGTGATGGGTGAACGGGTCAGGGTGGGTGGTGGGTGAACGGGTCAGGGTGGGTGGTGGGTAAATGGATCAGGGTGGGTGGTGGGTAAATGGATCAGTGTTGGTGATGGGTGAATGGGTCATTGTGGGTGGTGGGTGAACGGATCAGGGTAGGTGTACAGGTGTATGGGTCATTGTGCGTGGAGGGTGTATGGGTCAGTGTGGGCGGAGGGTGAACGGGTCAGGGTGGGTGGTGGGTGAATGGATCAGTGTTGGTGATGGGTGAATGGGTCAGGGTGGCCGGTGGGTGTATGGGTCTGTGCGTGGAGGGTGTACGGGTCAGGGTGGGCGGTGGTAAACGGGTCAGGGTGGGTGGTGGGTAAATGGATCAGGGTGGCTGGTGGGTGAATGGATCAGTGTTGGTGATGGGTGAATGGATCAGTGTGGGCGGAGGGTGAACGGGTCAGGGTGGGCAGTGGGTGAACGGGACAGGGTGGGCGGTGGGTGAATGGATCAGGGTGGGTGGTGGGTGAACGGGTCAGTGTGGGTGGAGGGTGAACGGGTCAGGGTGGGTGGTGGGTGAACGGGTCAGGGTGGCCGGTGGGTGTACGGGTCAGTGTGGGCGGAGGGTGAACGGGTCAGGGTGGGCGGTGGATGTACGGGTGTATGGGTCTGTGCGTGGAGGGTGTATGGGTCATTGTGGGCGGAGGGTGAACGGGTCAGTGTTGGTGGTGGGTAAATGGATCAGGGTGGGTGGTGGGTGAATGGATCAGTGTTGGTGATGGGTGAACGGATCAGCGTGGGCGGAGGGTGAATGGGTCAGTGTTGGTGGTGGGTAAATGGATCAGTGTTGGTGATGGGTGAACGGGTCAGGGTGGGCGGAGGGTGAACGAGTCAGTGTGGGTGGTGGGTAAATGGATCAGTGTTGGTGATGGGTGAACGGGTCAGGGTGGGCGGAGGGTGAACGAGTCAGGGTGGGTGGTGGGTAAATGGATCAGGGTGGGTGGTGGGTGAATGGATCAGTGTTGGTGATGGGTGAACGGGTCAGGTGGGTGGTGGGTGAATGGATCAGTGTTGGTGATGGGTGAACGGGTCAGGGTGGGTGATGGGTAAATGGATCAGGGTGGGTGGTGAGTAAATGGATCAGTGTTGGTGATGGGTGAATGGGTCATTGTGGGTGGTGGGTGAATGGATCAGGGTGGGTGTACGGGTGTATGGGTCATTGTGCGTGGAGGGTGTATGGGTCAGTGTGGGCGGCGGGTGTATGGATCAGTGTGGGCGGAGGGTGAACGGGTCAGGGTGGGTGGTGGGTCAATGGATCAGGGTGGGTGGTGGCTGAATGGATCAGTGTTGGTGATGGGTGAACGGGTCAGGGTGGGTGGTGGGTGAACGGGTCAGGGTGGGTGGTGGGTAAATGGATCAGGGTGGGTGGTGGGTAAATGGATCAGTGTTGGTGATGGGTGAATGGGTCATTGTGGGTGGTGGGTGAATGGATCAGGGTAGGTGTACAGGTGTATGGGTCATTGTGCGTGGAGGGTGTATGGGTCATTGTGGGCGGAGGGTGAACGGGTCAGTGTTGGTGGTGGGTAAATGGATCAGGGTGGGCGGAGGGTGAATGGGTCAGTGTTGGTGGTGGGTAAATGGATCAGTGTTGGTGATGGGTGAACGGGTCAGGGTGGGCGGAGGGTGAACGAGTCAGTGTGGGTGGTGGGTAAATGGATCAGTGTTGGTGATGGGTGAACGGGTCAGGGTGGGCGGAGGGTGAACGAGTCAGGGTGGGTGGTGGGTAAATGGATCAGGGTGGGTGGTGGGTGAATGGATCAGTGTTGGTGATGGGTGAACGGGTCAGGTGGGTGGTGGGTGAATGGATCAGTGTTGGTGATGGGTGAACGGGTCAGGGTGGGTGATGGGTAAATGGATCAGGGTGGGTGGTGGGTAAATGGATCAGTGTTGGTGATGGGTGAATGGGTCATTGTGGGTGGTGGGTGAATGGATCAGGGTGGGTGTACGGGTGTATGGGTCATTGTGCGTGGAGGGTGTATGGGTCAGTGTGGGCGGCGGGTGTATGGATCAGTGTGGGCGGAGGGTGAACGGGTCAGGGTGGGTGGTGGGTCAATGGATCAGGGTGGGTGGTGGCTGAATGGATCAGTGTTGGTGATGGGTGAACGGGTCAGGGTGGGTGGTGGGTGAACGGGTCAGGGTGGGTGGTGGGTAAATGGATCAGGGTGGGTGGTGGGTAAATGGATCAGTGTTGGTGATGGGTGAATGGGTCATTGTGGGTGGTGGGTGAATGGATCAGGGTAGGTGTACAGGTGTATGGGTCATTGTGCGTGGAGGGTGTATGGGTCAGTGTGGGCGGAGGGTGAACGGGTCAGGGTGGGTGGTGGGTGAATGGATCAGTGTTGGTGATGGGTGAATGGGTCAGGGTGGCCGGTGGGTGTATGGGTCTGTGCGTGGAGGGTGTACGGGTCAGGGTGGGCGGTGGTAAACGGGTCAGGGTGGGTGGTGGGTAAATGGATCAGGGTGGCTGGTGGGTGAATGGATCAGTGTTGGTGATGGGTGAATGGATCAGTGTGGGCGGAGGTTGAACGGGTCAGGGTGGGCAGTGGGTGAACGGGTCAGGGTGGGCGGTGGGTGAATGGATCAGGGTGGGTGGTGGGTGAACGGGTCAGTGTGGGTGGAGGGTGAACGGGTCAGGGTGGGTGGTGGGTGAACGGGTCAGGGTGGCCGGTGGGTGTACGGGTCAGTGTGGGCGGAGGGTGAACGGGTCAGGGTGGGCGGTGGATGTACGGGTGTATGGGTCTGTGCGTGGAGGGTGTATGGGTCAGTGTGGGCGGAGGGTGAACGGGTCAGTGTTGGTGGTGGGTAAATGGATCAGGGTGGGTGGTGGGTGAATGGATCAGTGTTGGTGATGGGTGAACGGATCAGGGTGGGCGGAGGGTGAACGGGTCAGGGTGGGTGGTGGGTGTACGGGTCAGGGTGGGTGGTGGGTAAATGGATTAGGGTGGGTGGTGGGTGAATGGATCAGTGTTGGTGATGGGTGAACGGGTCAGGGTGGGTGGTGGGTGTACGGGTCAGAGTGGGTGGTGGGTGTATGGAACAGAGTGGTGGCTTTATGGAACAGAAGGTGGTGGGTGCCTGGAACACGCTGCCAGTGATGGTGGTAGAAAATGACACTACATGGATATTTAAAGGACTTTTAGATTTGCATCTGAATGTGAGGAAAATGGATTGAAATGATAGATTTTTTGGAAGAAAGATTTTTTATCGAATGTGCATTGAAACAGACAATGAAATGGATTGATTGCATTAAACTGCATGTGCGAGGATTGTACTGGGGACAGTCTGCAAGTAGTGCTACACTTATAGCACTAACACAGTATGCCCACAACTTATTCAGCCCTTCACATTCCATTTTGGCTTAAGCCTGTTATTTAACAGAAATTTATTATGTTTGCCTCATGATTTTTTTAAATTTATGAAACGGAAAAAAAGAGATTAATTTCTAGAAAGGTATGCTAAGCTGACCTATACTTTTCGAGAAAAGGTTCTTTTCTAGAAAGTGTGGCTAAAATTTCATTCTTGTCTCCAAAGAGCATTGATAATTATTTTTGGATTATTACATCTACGACTTACTGAGCATGTTAACCTGCTGTGAGATGCAGATATAATAATTTTTACATAGTGATTCCCTGAGACCTGAAAATTATTTCAAGGATTCCTCCAGAGTAAAAAGATCGAGGAAGGCTGATTTAGAGACACTACATCGTAATTGTGCCTTCCTGCCCAACAAGTCTGTACCACCCAATTACACCCATGTGACCAATTAACCTGCCAATCCCTTTGAATGTGGGAAGAAACCAAATGCATGGAGCAAACTCACCTAGTCGCAGGGAGAATGTACAAACTCCTTAGCGACAGTGCCAGGAATTAAACCTCCTAATGTAATTTATAGTTTTTATCATTATGTATTGCAATGAACTGCTGCTGCATAACCTTTCATAGTCCTCCGTTTTTCTATCATCTAAGTGCCTATCTAAGATGCTCTTAAATGTCCCTGATGTATCTGCCTCTGTCACCACCCTGGGCAGGGAGTTCTATGCACCCACCACACTCTGTGTAAACAATCTCCCTCTAACATCCCAACTATGCTTTTCTCTAGTCACCTAAGTATATGCCACCTCATATTCAACACACACAAAATGCTGGAGGAACTCATCAGGCCAAGCAGCATCTATGGAAAAAAGTACAGTTGATGTTTCAGGCTGAAACCCTTCAGTAGAACAGTCCTGCTGAAGGGTTTCAGTCTTAAACTTTGTCTATACTTTTTTCTATTGGTGCTGCCTGGCCTGCTGAGTTCCTCCAGCATTTTTGTGTGTTGTTTGTATTTCCAGCATCTACAGATTTTCTCCTGTTTGCTACTTATGTTAGCTATTTTGATTGCAGTTAAAGGTCTCTGGCTATCCATTCAGTCTATGCATCTTATCATCTTGTACACCTCAATCTAGTAACATCTCATTCTTCTCTCCAGAAGGAAAATCCCTAGCTTATTCAACTTATCCTCTGTAATGCAGGGATAGCATTCTGGTAAATCTCCTCTGCACGCTCTCTAAAGCTTGCACATTTTTCCTATAATGGGGTGACCAGAATGAAACACATTATTCCAAGAGTGATTTAACTCAATTCCCTGACTAACGTAAGTCAACACAAAATCAGGTTTAGTATCACTGACATATGTTGTGAAATTTCTTGTTATGTAGCAGCAGTGCATTGCAATACATAATAATAAAACTATAAGTTACATTAATAGGTTAAATATTAAAAAGTTAAATTCAATACTTTATCTAAAAATTTGTAATTTTGAAGAATTATAGTAAGTATAATCTCAAATGAAAAAATATCAGTACTAAATATACATGTAAAATTAAAACTAGCATTTTTGGCAATAATTTTTAAAAATAATTAATATTTTTAGCAAAATATTTTTTCAGTGCTATTACATATGCAATAAAGAGCATGTGCTCTCCAAGAACATTTAACTTCCTTTCAAGATATGCTAAGTATCTGGCATTTAATGGAAGTTCTGGTGGAGAGCGATGCAGTAGTAGACTGCACGCGTTTTTGCCTCTTTGCAGTTCAGCCGTTTCTGGCAGATGACCCCCACTGCAGTAGCTGCAGCCTTCAAGTCACGTTTTACAATGACTGTAACACACACGGGTCAGTGGAAGGCAAACGGAACCAGCCTCCTGCTGCATACTCATTGACTGGCCTTGTTGCAGACTGCTGCGCCCAGTCTGCGCTTTGTGATTTGGGGGGGTGGATGTGGATTGGGGAGCGGGGCTCAATGGTCCAACCTGTAGGGTGTGAACAGTGATTTGTGCATGGTCAAGCTGGAGCAAAGAGAACGACTGATATACCCGGCCCCCCTCACCCCCAAACACAGACTAAGGGTTTTAGCTGCCTTATTTGCATCATGCAGCATATTAACCCAATCATTTCATTCAGGGTTCCAACTACATTATGTACATTGATGTACCATCAATAACTCTTGGAGACGTGAGGTGAGATATAGGTTTTTATTGGCTGGAAGAAAGAACAAGCAGCAATTGACCACCACACTGCATCCTGGAGATAAAGGCCGGGGCGGTGTCTCCAATCGCCTTTAAGTCCAGACAGGTATATGTAGTTCACCACATACATATATTCATTTTTTGAATATATATATTTTAGTAATATTTCATTAAAACAGTAAACTTATCCTGGCCTGTTCAGAAAGTCCTGTGGCCCCCATTTTCTTGTTTTTTTACTTGTGGCCCCTACAAAATCTGCCATGGTCCCCTGAAGAGCCATATGGCCCACGTTGTTCCAGTCCTCTCAAGGTGAATGCTAATTCCTTACCACTGACTCAACCAGCAAGTTAACTTTTGGGGAATCCTGCACAAGCATTCCCAAGTCCTTTTGCACCTCTGATTTTTTAAAATTTCTCTCTGTTTAGAAAATAATCTTCGCTTTTATTCCTTGTAACAAACCTCTTGACAATACACTTCCCAAAACTATATTCCATCTGCCACTTCTTTGCTCATTCTCCTAATCTGTTCAAGTCCTTCTACTGGCTCCCCTGCTTCCTCAATACTACCTGCTCCTCCATCTGTCTTCGTACAATCCAAGACACTTGTCCACAAAGCCATCAATTCCTTCATCCAAATCATTGAGATATAACATAAAAAGATTTGGTCCCAACACAGATCCCTGTAGAACACTAGTCACTGGCAGCCTACCAGAAAAGGCTCCCTTTCTCCTGCCAACCAGCCACTGCTTTATCCATGCTAGTATCTTTCCTGTCATACCATTGGCTCTTAACTTGTAAGCAGCCACTTGTGCAGCACTTCATCAAAGGCCTTCTGAAAATCCAAGTAAATACTATCTACAGACTCTCATTTGTCTATCCTGCCTGTTACTTCCTCAAAAAATTCCAACAGATTTTACTGATATTCTCTTGCTCTTAAGCAAACTCTTAAGGAAACTATGGTGACTTTGGACTATTTTATCATTTGCCTCCAAGTACTCTGAAACCTCATCCTTAATAATAGACTCAAACATCTTCTCAACCACTGAAGTCAGGCTAACTGGCCTATAATTTCTGTTCTTCTGCCTCTCTCTTTCTTAGCATTATGTATTGCAATGTGCTGCTGCTGAACAACGACATGTGTCAGTGACATTAAACCCGATCCTAATTCTGATTTCCTGACAATATTACCATACGACTGTACTATGCCATTTACCAACCACAGTATGAGGGTTAGATGTGAGTGAACCACGGTTTAATTGAGTTGCATAGCAAGCTACATGTCTTCATTCTCTTCACGGACCGTTAAAACATGCTCTCAAGATGAGCTGCAGAAATGCAAACTCTTGTCATCTACAATTTTCTTTGACATCTTCAATGTCTCCTTTACCGATGACAGATTTTTTAAAAATCCTGAATGAATGTCAGTGACCACAGGTGGATTAGAAATGCCAATCACTTATCAGGTTTCGGAGTTTAGTTACAAATTAGGCAATATATTCACTGCAGACCTGGATGACATTCGTGTCATACAGGTTCCATGGATAATGGGTGAATATATTGACCTTTGAATAACACTAAGGTGCTTGGGTGATTGTATACTCTCTTGGCTTGAAAGCAGATAATTGAATCAGAATTAAAATTAGAATTAGGTTTATTATCACTGACATATATTCAGTAGCCACTTTATTAGATACCTCCTTTACCTCATAATGTGGCCACTGAGTGTAGGTTTATGGTCTTCTGCTTCTGTAGCCCATCCACTCCAAGTTTCGATGTGTCATGCATTCAGAGATGCTCTTCTGTACACCGCTGTTTTAACATGTGATTATTTGAGTTGCTGTCCTCCCTTACCTCAGTGATACATCAGGTGGCAATCTTGTCATTCCTTCAGCGTTTGTCTGTTTTATCAGGCCGAGTTGTGAGCTCGATGCTCAACCCAACATGAATGGAAAGCATGCAAGGAGCCAGCCAGATTTGAACTCTGGACCACTCACCCCAAAGTCTGGTATATTACACCACTGGCTGGCATTCTCCTCTGACCTCCCTCATTAACAAGGCATTTTCGCCCTCAGAGCTGCTGCTCATTTAATGTTTTTTTTTGTTTTTCACATCATTCTATGTAAATACTAGAGACTATTGTGTGGAAAATCACAGAAGTTCAGCAAATTCTAAGATACTCGAATCACCCCATCTGGCACCAACAACCTTTCCACAGTCAAAGTCACTTAGATCACATTTCTTCCTTAACTACTACTGCATGGTCAACTACTGAACCTCTTGACCATGTCCACATGCTACTATACATTGAGTTGCTTCCCCGCGATTGACTGATAGATATTTCCATTAACAAGCGGCTGTACAGGTGTACCTAATGAAGTGGCCATTGAAGGTATGTCATGAAATTTGTTGTTTTGTGGCAGGCAGCAGTACAGAGCAATACATAAAGTTACTATAAATTATACTATAAAGTATACTATAAATTCTGTTCCACCGTTCTGTCATGGCTGATTTATTATCCTCTCAACCCCATTCTCCTGACTTCTCCCTGTAACCTTTGCCCCTTGCTAATCAAGAACTTATCAATCTCCACTTTAAATATACCCAGTGACTTGACCTCCACAGCCATCTGTCGCAATGAAACCTACCACCCTGTGGCTAAAGAAGTTGCTTCTCATGTCAACCAATATCCAAATGGACACTTCTTCATAGTCAATTTTCCAAATCTTTGCCCTTCCAATTAACCTCCCTTTCAATCCATTTTCCACATTCTTTCCCATCTCTGTGTCACTGGTAGATTTAACACCATGCATTTGGTTTCTTTATCTAGTGACATAAAAATTGCAATTTAGCTCCACCCACCACAAAAAACGCAGGTTTTCTTGGTGGCAACCATTGTGATTCTATTTCCCATTCCCATTCTGATATGTCAGTCCATAGAACCCTCCACTGACACCATGAACTCACTTTCAGGTTGGAGAAACAATACTTCATGTTCAACCTGTAGGCCTGAACATTGATTTTTCTAACTTCGAGTAATTTCTTCTGCTCTTTCTTCTCTCTATTTCCATTCCCCATTGTGACTTCCCTCAAACTCCTTCTTTCCTCACCTGCCTATCACCTCCCTTTGGTGCCTCTCCTCCTTCCCTTTCTCCAAGGTCCAATTTCTTCCTCTATCAGATTCCTTCTCCTTCAGCCCTTTATCTTTTCCACCTATCACCTCCCAACTTCTCACTTCATTTGCCATCCCCCACTCACTTTCCTTCCCCCTCACCTGGTCTCACCTATCACCTGCCAGCTTGTTCTCCTCTCCCTCCACCCACCTTCTTATTCTGGATTCTTCCTCCTCCCTATCCAATCCTGAGGAAGGGTCTGAAACATCAACTGTTTTTTTATTTCCTGACCAGCTGAGATCCTCCAGCATTTTGTGAGTGTGGCTCTGGATTACCAGTATCTGAAAAATCTCGTGTTTAAATTCTGTAGTTTAAGAATAAGGGGTAGGGCATTTAGAACAGAGGTGCGGAAAAACTTTTTCACCCAGAGAGTGGTGGATATGTGGAATGCTCTGCCCCAGAAGGCAGTGGAGGCCAAGTCTCTGGATGCATTCAAGAGAGAGTTAGATAGAGCTCTTATAGATAGCGGGGTCAAGGGATATGGGGAGAGGGCAGGAATGGGGTACTGATTATGTATGATCAGCCATGATCACAGTGAATGGTGGTGCTGGCTAGAAGGGCCGAATGGCCTACTCCTGCACCTATTGTCTATTGATATAGTGTCACAATTGCAGAGAAAGATCTTTGCAGGTTGACAGAGGCAGAGCTCCATCACTATTCCTTATGGCTCATCTCTCTTTACAACCTGCCAATTAGAAAAACATCCATTGATAACTCATCTTTCTAAAGTTTCACATTAATAGTTTATCTTCTGCAGCATAAACCTTTATTTTCTCCATAATTTTTTAAATGCCCTGAGGATTTCCAACTTGTTCTTCCTTATCCACAGCATGTGCTATTTCTTTAATGAATAAATCAATCTATCGTGATCTGTGTGTGTGCATGTGTGGGAGAAACAGGGTTTGTTTTGCTCTTCTTATGTTCTGTTTTGTTTTGTCCTGTGTTATTCTGCCAAGCATTGTAGGCATGCTATACTAGCACCAGACTGTGATGACCTTTGGGGACTGCCCCCAGCAATTCTTTGATTGTGTTGGTTGCTAATGCAAATGACACCTTTCACTGTATGTTTTGATGTACACTTGATAAATAAACTTGAATCTTGAATCTTTGTTCCCTCCATCTATTTATCTGGGAAGTTTCTCAGTTCCTGATACGTTCAGCTAACTGGCCCTGGTTTTCCATTTCCCCCTCCCACATTTTCAAGTTACATTTAGGCAGAGTCATTGTCAAAGGGAACCACAGGCCCTTTGGTCCAACTCATCCCTGTCGACCAAGTTTCCTACTTAAGCTCAACTCATTTGCCTGCGTTTGGTCCACCTCCCTCGAAACCAGGGATTCCCAACCTTTCAAATGCTAATGAGCTTTACTATTAACCGAAGTGTCTATGGATCCCCGGTTGGGAACCTCTACTCCAAACCTCTACCAAGTACCCATCCAAGTGTCTTTTGAATGCTTTTAAACATATCTGCCTCAACCATTTCCTCTGGATGTTCATTACACCCATCCCTCTGTTCACATTTACACTTGCTCTTCACCAGTTAAGCGGAACCTTCAGTGAATCTAAAATAATTTGGAAAATTAAATCCACCATGTCAGCCAAATTATTTCTTCTGAGATCCTTGGATGAAGTTCATCAGATTCCAAGGACTTGTCAGCCACAGCTCCAACAACCCACTTCCCAGGTGAGAGTAAAGTTCCAGGGTCCTCACTCCTAACCAATTCCCATTTTCATCTATTTCTGGGGTGACACTTGTATTGTTTATGGTGAAGACTAGTACACAGTTCCTCTTTAATTCATCCTCCCTCCTTCCATTTATTTATTTATTTATTTATGTGCATGTATGTATCTATTTATCTATGTATTTATTTAGAGATACAGTGCAGAACAGGCTCTTCTGGCACCACCCAACAACCCATCTATTTAACCCTAGCCTAATCAACGAACAATTTACAATGACCAATTAAGTGAACAACTGGTACATCTTTGGAATGTGTGAGGAAACCAGAGAACCCAGAGGAAACCCATGCGTTCTCCAGGAGGAACGTGTAAACTCCTTACAGATGGCATCAGGATTGAACTCCACATTCTGACGCCCCGAGCCGTTTTAGTGCCGCGCTAACCACTACACTACTGTTATTAATACCCCAGACTCACTTTCTTAGGACCAATGTCAGTTCATCAGTTTTTTGTCATATGTCCATAGATGCTTTGATCCATCGTCTAGTTTTTCTTGCCTTATTTGTTTTATATTCATCCATTGCTCTTTTTATATTCTATCTTCTATACTTCCATTAATCTTTGCACTGAATTGAGGCTATGGCCTGAAACTAACTGAACACTGTGGCCCAGACACCAAATCGGCTGCAGTGATTGCCGACTCACTTTCATGGACTTCAGTTCTGAAAGACATTTCTTACTTTTATTGTTTGCACAATTTTTATTTCCCTGCGCACTGGGTATTTGATGGTCTTCTTTTGTTTTAATGGGTTCCTTTGTTTTGTGGCTGCCTGTAAGGAGACGAATCTCAAGGCTGTATAAAGTATACAACCGTTCATTTATTATCAAAGCATTGAACTCCGAAATTCTTCTTTTCCAGATAGCCACAAAGCCAAGAAGAAAAAGAATGGCAGCACAATCATCAACCCCCAAACCTGCCATCCCCACACACAAAATCAAACAAAGTCTGACAAGCACATGGACCCCCAAATCCCTGTCTCCTGCACACTAAAACGATAAGAAAGCTCAGGCAAAAACCACAGAGTGTTTTAAAAAAAAACTGAAAAAAGTCCATAGTCAAAGTCTATATCCAAAAATACAGAAAACCTGGGTAACATTGTCTAGGCGCAGTGGCACGATCTCCCCTCTCTGGCAGCAGAGTAATCCCCCAGCGATCAGAAGGTAGTCTCCCCTCTCCAACAGCAGAGCGATCCCACTAGTGATCAGAAGGTAGTCTCCCCTCTCTGGTAGCGGAACGATCCCCCAGTGATCAAAAGGCAGTCTCCCCTCTCCAACAGCAGAGCGATCCCACCAGTGATCAAACTGCAGTGTCCCCTCTCCATAGCAGAGTGATCCCACCAGTGATTAAAATGCAGGCGGCCGGTGTTCACCTTCTGCATTCCCCTTGATTCTCCCTCGCCACTTTAATTGGTGAGCAATGGAAGCTTTAATTGGTGAAATGGAGTCGGACATCGGCTCGTACCATCCTGCAGCCTTCTTACCACGATGTTTGTATTCGCTGCCTCAGTCTCCCAGAACCCTTTCGGAGACTGCAGAGCACTGAAACATCCAAGTGATCTCCAAAACTACATACTTTGATAATAAATGTATTCTGAACATTGAACAACTAAATGATTTTTTCTTAAAGTTTGCTACTACCTTCAAATATTCAAATTAACTACAAAAGGTGCTCTTTGAAATTTCCATTCTTGTTGAAATGTATCTGCTCCATGCATTTTGAAAGATCCTCTGAAATGTCTGTCACTGCATCGCGGCTGAATGCTGCTTTAATCTAATTTGCTCGCACATTGCTTTCTTATCCATAGAATTTCTCTTATTTAAATTTAAAATATCAGACATAGATTTACTCTTCCTCTTGAACAGACTGAAAATGAGACTCTATATTATGATTGTTCCTTCTTATTTCTATGATTTCAGGGAAGGTGGCTGAGACAGCATTTCAACGCCCATTCCTAATTATCCTTGAGAAAGTGGTGATGAGCTGCCTTCTTGAATTTCTGCTGTCACTGAGGTGTGGGATTCATCCACAGTGCTGTTAGGAAGGGAGTTCCAGGACTTCGACCCAGCGATGGTGAAGGAATGTTGATAAGTTTCCAAAACAGGATGGTATGTGGCTTGATGGGCAACTTCCAGGGAGTATGGAGTGTTGATTACAGGAAGAAGAAGCTGGAGGTCCATGAACCAATTCTCATCTGGAGATCGGAGGTGGAGAACGTCAATAGTTTAAATTCTGTGGTGTTATCATATCAGAGGATCTGCCCTGGAATAGTGGCTCTATCTTCTTAGAAGTTTGTGTAGATTCAGCATCCCAACAAAAATTTCAACAATCTTCTATAGATGCACAGTGGAGAGTATCCTAACTAGTTATATCATGGCCTGGTATGGAAACATCAATATCCAGGAATAGAAAAAAACAACAGAAAGTAATGGATACAGTCCAGTCCATCACAGACAAAGCTCTCCCCACCACTGAGGACATTTACATGTCGCACTACCACAAGAAATAAGCAACCACCATCAAGGAGCCCCACCATGCCATTTCTCACTCCTGCCATTGAGCAGGAGATACAGAAGCCTCAGGTTCCACACGACTAGGTTGAGGAACAGTTATTGCCCCTCAACCATCAAGCTCCTGAACTGGTGTGGATAAATTCACTCAACTCAACACTGAACTGATTGTGGTGAACTACATATACCTGTCTGGACACGCCCCCCCGCTGACTGCTCCTGTGGCTCCTCCCACTGACCGTGGCTCCTCCCACAGACCCCAGTATAAAGGCGATTGGAGACACCGCCCCGGCCTCAGTCTCCAGGATGCAGTGTGGTGGTCAATTGCTGCTTGTTCTTTGTTCCAGCCAATAAAAGCCTATATCTCACCTCACGTCTCCAAGAGTTATTGATGGTGCATCACTGATTCCATAACCTACAGATTCACTTTCAAGGACTTTACAACTCATGTTCTCAGTGTTGTTTATTTTATTTTCTCAGTTTATCTTCTTTTGCACATTGATAGTTTGTCAGTCTTTGTGTATGTCTCATGTTTCATAAATTCTATTGCATTTCTTTATTTTCCGCTAAATGCCTGGAAGAAAAAAATCCCAGATTCACATGGTGACATGTGTACTGTATGTACTTTGATAATAAGTTTACCTTGAATTTAACATAGAAACATAGAAAACCTACAGCACAATACAGGGCCTTCGGCCCACAAAGCTGTGCCGAACATGTACTTACTTTAGAAATTACCTAGAGTTACCCATATCCCTCTATTTTCCTAAGCTCCACGTACCTGTCCAAGAGTCTCTTAAAAGACCCTATCATATACGCCTCCACTACCATTGCCAGCAGCCCATTCCATGCACTCACAACTCTCTGTGTAAAAAAAAAAAATTACCCCTGACATCTCCTCTGTACCTACTTCCAAGCACCTTAAAACTGTGCCATCTCTTGTTATCCATTTCAGCCCTGGGAAAAAGCCTCTGACTATCCACATGATCAATGCCTCTCATCATCTTATACACCTCTATCGGGTCACGTCTCATCCTCCGTCGCTCCAAGTTTACTTTGAACTTGGATCGAACCTGGACCACTCTGCCATGTCCATTTCTGGTTGCCCCTGTTGAGGAAAGATGTGGAAGCCTTGGAAAGGGTGCAGAGATTTACCAGGATGCTACCTAGACTAGAGAGCATGTCTTACAAGGGTAGGTTGAGTGAACTAGGGCTTTTCCATTTGGAGCGAAGGAGAATAAGAGGTAACTTTATAGAGGTGTACAAGATGATAAGAGGCATAGATAGGGTGGATATCCAGAGACATTTTCCCAAAATGGAAATGGATAATACAAGGAGACATAATTTTAAGATCATTATAAAAAAAATATGTGGGGGGGGTTTGTCAGAGGTAGATTTTTAACACTGAGAGTGCTGGATGTGTGGAACGCCCTGCCATAGGTGTTGGTAGGGGCAGGTACATTAGGGGCATTTAGATAAGCACATGGATATTAGGGAAATGGAGGGCTATGTGGGAGGTGAGGGTTAGATTGAGCTTAGAGTAGTTTAAAATCTCAGTACTATATCGTGAGCTGAAAGGCCATATTGTGTCCGATGTTCAGTGTTCCATGTTCCTTCTCTTTGTATAATGTCAGAGCCAGTACAGCTGAGCCTCAGAATGGTCCTGGGTGTATCCACCTGTGAAAGTGTCCTGAATGTACTGTAAATCACTCATCCAGGCTCTCTTTTGTAGAGTTTAGTTCAATGAATAATCCATTGGTCTAAGTTTGGCAGTGTAAAAGCTCTGTGTTTCTTATTGATCGCCAACACTATTAGCATAGGATGTGCTTTCAGCAGGAGAAAGCCCCTGCCTTTCCTTTTTGTTCAGTCACAGGCAGTGATGGAGCAAGTAGAGAGAATCGAAATGGAACATTTGAAGGAATTGCAGATCTCTTTGTCCGTCACTCAGTGTTGGAGCCGGTCCAGCTGTTCACTATCTTCCAGTGAACAACAGAGATGGCTCGAGGCCAAGACAGCAAACAGTGACACGGATTTGGTTCAGAGCTTACCTGCTTCTCTGGCAGGGAACACACTGTCTGTGTGTGTGTATTTGCATATTAGTGTGTTGTGTTTACATGCCTCTGTGTGTTTGGGCATATGTGCTTTTATATTAGTGCATATTTTTGTATTTATTTGTGTATGCATGGGCATATGTATACATATATGTGTGCCTATACGGTATACATGTGCATATTCATGAGCTACATATATTTAAGTGTGTATATGTATTTAAGTATTTGCGTGAATATTTATATATTTCTGTGTGTACACAGGCAGGCATATATATATATGCATGTGAGTGTGAGTGTATGTGAGAGAGAGAGAGAAAGAAGAGAGAATGAGAGGAGGAACAAGAGGAGGGGAGATATGGAGACGGAAAGAAGTGCGAGACAGAGAGAAAGGGGAAAGGGAAAGAAGGAGAGATCGCTGTCAAGTGCAGCAATGTTTGGTGGAAGTGGCCTTAATTTGGAGAGTTGGGGTCTTTGCAGCAGCAGGAAGAAGTTTACTCAATGTGAGCTACTGTAGGAAATGTATTCCTACCACATCTGTAAATGTACCTGTCCATGTTAAATGTCATTAATATACCTGCCTCAACTGCTTCCTCTGGCAGCTTGTTCAATGTGTGCTTCACCTTCTCTGCAACATGTTTGTCCCTTGGGTTCCTATTAAATCTCTCAGCACAAGAGAATCTGCAAATGCTGGAAATCCAAAGCAACAGACAGAGGAACTCAACAGGTCAGGCAGCATCTATAGAGAGGAATAAAGAGCTGATGCTTCAAGCTAAGACCTTTAATCAGACCCCTATTAAATTTCTGCCCTGGCTGTGTACATTCACTGTTTCCTGTAGACTGCCTGTGTATACTGATTGGTGCTTTACAACATTCTGTGAGTGAAATGAGGTACAGAATAGAAATGTGAAGCCTTCTGTATTACATACCACCTTGTTTTTTGCATCTCTGTGGGTGCCAAGGTAGTGTAGCAGTTAGAACAATTGCCTTATGGAGCCAGCCATCACTGACTGGGGGTGAATCCCATGGTTCTCTGTAAGGTGCTTGTGTGCTCTTCCTTGACTATGTGGGTTGCCTCTGGGGGTCCAGTTTCCTCCCACATGCCATTGATATACTGGTTAGTGAGTTGTGGGCCTGCTATGTTGGCACCAGAAGTGCGGGCACACAATCCTCACTGATTTGATGCATTTCACTGTATGTTTCAGTGTTTCAATGTACATTTGACAAATAAAGCTCATCTTAATATTTAATCTTTTACCTGTGGCGTGACTCTACAGTTTGCACCTTTATTCAGTGCTTTTGATAATGTGGAGAGCAGCCCAGTGCTCGGGAGAGCTGTCTGGAGAGGGATCGATAAGGCAATATGTGACAAGAACAGACACTGTTCCATTTTTATGTTTGGAAAAGACGATCGATATGTTCTCTCAGGTGTGACACTTGGCAGTTGCTGCAGCTTCTTCCTTTCGAACCTGTAATTAGAAGCCGTGAAATCTGTCTGCTCTGTCCTGCCTGGAGACTCTTGAAGGACAGCAAACATAAGGTGATTTCCTTCACTGGCAATGCGCTTGGAGTTCACCATCTCCCAATTGTTTCAGGCCATTCAAAAAGTTCAAAGTAAATTTATTATCCAAGAACATATATGTCACCATCTCCAACCCTGAGATTCGCTTTCTTGCAGGCGTTCACAGTAAGAACAAAGAAGCACAATAGAATCAATGAAAAGCTGCACACAGCAAAGAAGGGCAAACAACCAATGTGCAAGTATAAAGAAGAGAAAAACTAAATAATAATCATCATCATCACAAATAAATCATATCGAGAACATGAGCTGTGGTATCCTTGAAAGTGAGTCCATAGGTTGTGGGAACAGTTCAGTGATGGGGTGAGTGAAGTTGAGAGTGAAATTATCCTCTCTCGTTCAAGAGCATAATGGTTGAGGGGTAATAACTGTTCCGAAACCTGGTGGTGTGAGTCCTGAGACTCCTCTATCTCTTTCCTGGCAGCAATGAGAAGAGAGCATGATCTGGGTGGTGGGGGTCAGCAGCTTGTGGAACAACCTACTAGTTAGTGTGAAAAAGATTGGTATGGACTCTCTTTAACTAATTCCCTAATTAATGTTAAGGCAGAATCATTAATGGCGGGACTTTTAGCAATATAGAGGAACAGTGGGGTCTTGTGGTAGATGCTAAAGTTGTCATGCAAGTTGATAGGGTTGTTAAGGTGTATGATGAGTTGCCCTTCAGTAGTTGGGGGAATGAGTTCTAAATGGAGATAAAATACAAAACACTGAGGTGCAAAGGGACTTGGGAGTCCTGTTGCAAGATTTCCTAAAGGTTAATTTGCAGGTTGAATTTGTGGTGAGGAAGACAAATGTGATGTTAGCATTCATATCAAGACAATAGAATATAAAAGTAAGAATTTAATATTGAGACTTTGTAAAGCACTGCTGAGATCTCACTTGGAGTATTGTTGGCAGTTTTGGGCCCCTTATCTTCGAAAGGATAAAACTGGAGACGGTTTAAAGGAGGTTTATGAAAGTGATTCCAGGATTGAATGGCTTGTTATATGAAGGATGTTTGATGGTTCTGCACTTGTATTCACTAGAATTCATAAGAATGAGGATTGATCTCATTAAAACCTATTGAATAGTGAAAGGCCTTGATAGTGTGGATGTGGAGAAGGTGTTTCCTGTGGTGAGAGAGTCTAAGACGAGAGGACACAGGTAGAGTGGATGTGGAGAGGATGTTTCCTATAGTGGGGGAGTCTAGGACCAGAGGACACAGCCTCGGAATAGAGGCCTTTGAGATCCGAGATGAGAGGAATTTCTTCAGCCAGAGAGTGGTGAATCTGTGCAATTCATTGCCACAGACAGCGGTGGAGGCCAAGTCTGTATGTATGTTTAAGGCAGAGGATTGATAGATTCTTGATTAGTCAGGGATATGGGGGAAGGCAGGAGAATGAGGCTGAGAGGAAAAATGGATCAGCCATGATAAAATGGCAGAGCACATTCAATGGGGCAAATATCCTAATTCTGCCCCTATAAGTTATGGTCTAAGAACCAGGAGGTAAAATTGCAGCTCTGTAAATCTTGGGTTTGACCACACTTAGAGCATTGTGCTTAGTTTTGGTCTCCCCATTATAGGAAAGATGTGGAAGCCTTAGAGAGGGTGCAGAGGATATTTTCCAGGATGCTGTTTGGATTAAAGAGCATTTCTCGTGAGGATAGGTTGAACAAGCTAGGGCTCTTTGGAGTGAAGGAGGGTGATAGGTAATTTGATAGAGATGCATAAGCTGATAAGAGGCATAGATAAATTGGACAGCCAGAGACTTCTTCCCAGGGTAAATCGAGGGGGCATAAATTTAAAGTGCTTGGAGGAAAACATAAGAGGGATGTCAGTGGGAGGTTTTTTACACAGACAGTGTTAGGTGCTTAACGCACTGCTGAGTGTGGTGGTAAATGCATTAGGGGCATTTGAAAAAGTCTTAGATAGACACGGATGATAGAAAAATGGAGGACAAATGGACGGGAGGATCTTAATGTTGGTTCAAAGGTTGGCACAACATTTTGGGTCAACATCTGCCGGACGATGCTGAGGATGTTCTACGAGGCTGTGGTGGCCAGTGCTATCATGTTTGTTGTTGTGTGCTGGGGCAGCAGGCTGAGGGTAGCAGACACCAACAGAATTAACAAACTCATTCATAAGGCGAGTGATGTTGTGGGGGTGGAACTGGACTCTCTGACGGTGGTGTCTGAAAAGAGGATGCTGTCCAAGTTGCATGCCATCTTGGACGATGTCTCCCATCCACTCCATAATGTACTGGTTAGGCATAGGAGTACATTCAGCCAGAGACTCATTCCACTGAGATACAACACTGAGCATCATAGGAAGTCATTCCTGCCTGTGGCCATCAAACTTTACAACTCCTCCCTCGGAGTGTTAGACACCCTGAGCCAATAGGCTTGTCCTGGACTAATTTCCACTTGGCATAATTTACTTTTTATTATTTAATTATTTATGGTTTTATATTGCTATATTTCTACACTATTCTTGGTTGGTGCGACTGTAATGAAACCCAATTTCCCTCGGGATCAATAAAGTATGTCTGTCCGTCTGTGTTGTAATACTCTATGCTCTGTGAAACTGATAGGAGAGGAAGGTGGAACATGGAACCAAATAAGGGAGGATTGGAGGGCAGATGAGACTAGTTGGGGGGAGAGCATTTGAGGGGCTCAGTGGGAGTAGTGTGTGGGGGAGGAGAGGAAGGGAACAGGGAAAGGGAGGGCAAGGTGGGAGAGATAGTGCAAATTTTTCCAAATGTGTAGATCAGACAGAGGAATGAAGGGGGATGAGGTAACCTGAATGTGGAATATGTAAAACTGCTTTATCCAGGGATATTTTGATCAGTGAATACACAGTTGTTAGAGAGAGCAAAAGAGGAGATTTGTGATTGGGTGATCAAGGGAGATTGTACTTCAAATGGTAATGGTGAGACTCGGGATATTGGCACTATCATCACTTGTTCTAATATCTCGTCATCTCCACCCAGTCACAGCTTTTATTATTTCTCTATCTCTCTATTTATTTGTTTGTTTGTTTGTTAATTTATTTATTTGTAGATACAGTGCAGAACAGGCCCTACTGGCCCAAAGAGCTACACTGTCCAGCAACCCACCAATTTAATCTTAGTCTAGTCCCAGGACAATTTACAACGACCAAAGTTCAAAGTAAATTTATTATCAAACTACATATTTGTCATCATATAAAACATTGGCTTCATGATTTTATGTTGAAAGGGGCTACACATTTGGTGATTGTGCCTAGTCCATATAATGTGCTAATCTACAGATATACACTGTGACCACTTTATTAGGTACACCTGCACACCTGCTTGTGAATGAAAATATTTAATCAGCCAATCGTGTGGCAGCAACTTAATTCAAAAAGCATGCAGGCATGGTGAAGAGGTACAGTTGTTGTTCAGATCAAACATCAAAATCTAAGTGATTTTGACCATGGAATGATTGTTGGTGCCAGATGGGGTGGATTGAGTATCTCACAAAATGGTGATCTCTTGAGATTTTCATGCACAACATTATCTAGAGTTTACAGAGAATGGTGTGAAAAACAAACAAAAATTCAGTGATCAGCCATTCTGTAGGTGAAGGCATTTTGTTAATAAGAAAGTTCAAGAGAGAATGGCCAGACTGGTTCAGGCTGACAGGAACTCAAATAACCATGTTACAACAGTGGTGTGCAGAACAACATCTCTGAATGCACGACACATCGAACCTTGAAGTTGGTGGGCTACAGCAGCAGAGGCCATGAACATGCAGACAGTGGCCACTTTATTAGGCACAGGAGGTACTTAATAAGTGGTCACTGAGTGCAGTTCGAGCACACCAAAGTGAGACAGGTTTCTGTGATGTGCAGAGCTGTGTCCACAACTCTCTGCAGTTTCTTGCAGTCATGCGCAGAGCACTTGCTAGACCAAGGTGTTATGTGTCCTGATTGGATGCTGTCTATGGTATTTTGATAAAAATCATAGGAGTCGATAAGAATCAATATTCTGTAATCCAAATATTCCTGGGACATGTGTAAGTGTGTTCTCTTCCCTGAGTACATTCCTGCTGATGAATTCTCTTTGAGAAAAATAGGTCAAATTCTGCAGGCTGTGAATTAAATGAAGATAAAAGCAGGTAGATGTTCATTAAGATTTCAATTTGATTTGAGCAGAAAAATGAAACTAGTCAACTTGAACTATTATGAAGTTTGGGAAACCTATGCCCTGTGGGGCTCGATGAAACTCAAACACTTCATAATCCAATTAATATGCTGTTTTATCTTTGAAACCACAAAGAGGCTATAGGCACCAAGAATGTAGGAACATTTTAATTTTCTTCACAAAGGTCCAACCTCAATTCACTGATCTTAAACAAACCATTGAGGATAGATTACTGGCTGCTTAAATTATTGACTGTATCATCGCTGATGTTAATCCAGGTCCCTCATCCTGTCACTCACAGACCCATCTCGCTAGCACAGAATCAGTATCAGATCTATTCTCAATTAAATGTGTTCTTGGTTTGCTTTGCAGCAGCAGTACAGTGTCAGACAAAAAAATGCTGTCTGTTTTTGTCTCTCTTTGCGCTACTTATTATATGGTGGTTGGCATCCATCTGTCTGGAAGGACAATGGGTGATGATCGTCATCATCACAAGCCTGGATGGAAGGTATGGTGATCCTGAGATGCCCATTTGTCAAGATCCCCCTCTTGGCTTCACCAGTGTAGTCCAAAGGAAAGCTTATGAAGCAATATGTTTGGCAGCAGCTTGGCTGCAGGAGCTGCTGGAAGGATGTTCAATGACATCCAGCCGCCTTACAGCTCCTCTCCAGATTGGCTCTCTGAGTTTGCTGTCATAGCCTTCAACTCTCTTGAAACTGCCCACAAGGCAGTGGGGCTATTTACCCATAGCTGAGGGCCTTATTATATATACTGTACTGTGCAAAAGTCTTGGGCACCTATTTATAGCTAGGTTGGCTAAGAACTTTGCACAGTACAGTAGTAATTTTACGTATTGCGCTGTACTGCTGCCGCAAAAAAGAAAACAAATTTCATGATATATGTGAGTGATGATAAACCTGAATCTGATATGGGTCTCTATTGTGGACTGAGAGAGGGAAGGGAGCAGTTCTCGCACTCCTCCGCCACCTGTTCCACACCCGTCCCATGATGCTGCACCCTTGATATTCCCAATATCCTTTGCCTACATCAAATTTACAAACTTGCTCTCTGCTTGACGTTGAATAGTACAGTACTGTGCAAAATTCTTAGGCGCCCTAGCTATGTATGTGTGCCCAAAATCTTCCCACAGTACCATACATGTATACGTAATACCCTGGTCAAGATTTTACTGCTGAATGTTTACTGCTAATACTGTGGGATTTATCATTTAATAGTTTTCTGTAGAAGCAGTATGTTTTGCTGGTAGTGTTTGGGTTACCGTTAAAGATAAGGGGTTGTGTTTTCTGCTTAGGAATGTCGGGTCAATCAATCAGGGTGGGGGAATTTGGAGAAGGTTGGAGAAAAGCTGGGCAGGGAGGTTTTGTGGCAGACACTGAAGGCGTCAAGGCCCCTTTTGGCAGGAGATGGAGACAGAAGATCAAGTGAACCAGCGGTAGGATTCAAAACAACCAAAGATTCGATGGAGTCCAAGATGGAAAGTTCTCTCGATGATCGGTGAATGGGAGTAGACGCTGTGAGTACATGAGCACATCCAGGTTTTGGGCGATCTGAGCTCCACCTTTGTGCACATTTGACTGGTTTAATTATAATGGGCCTTTTTCTTTTTTCTTTTTCCCGTTTCTTCTTTAATAACTGTTCGATTAAGTGACATTCATAAATATACTTTCCTTATAATTGTGTGCAGTGTACGATCTGATATTTCTTGCCGGCGGGTAATTGCAAGTGGGAAGCATTTAAATAGTATTTGCTTAGATTGGGGTGCGGATGGTTGAAACATCTCAGCTCTCCCGGTCTGATGAGACCCAAGTTTTATCGACCTTGGATGTAAGGAGTTCAAGAGAGGTGATGTTCTCACTGCTGTGTCCATTGGCTTGTTATTGAGTGGCTAACCAGCCGTGTTTCTAGCGATGCCCGGAACAAAAGTGTTTTCATATATGTATTATTTATAATTTGTTTCTTCATATTGCACAACCGCTGCCACAAAAATACAAATTTCACAATATATTCTGATCCTGGTTCTACCGTAAGTTACAAAAATAAATAAGTACTACAAAGGAAACTATTGAGCACAGGACAGTAGCGTACCTGTTAGATAGATAGATAGATAGATAGATAGATACTTTATTCATCCCCATGGGGAAATTCAACATTTTTTCCAATGTCCCATACACTTGTTGTAGCAAAAACTCATTACATACAATACTTAACTCAGTAATAATATGATATGCATCTAAATCACTAACTCAAAAAGCATTAATAATAGCTTTAAAAAAGTTCTTAAGTCCTGGCAGTTGAATTGTAAAGCCTAATGGCATTGGGGAGTATTGACCTCTTCATCCTGTCTGAGGAGCATTGCATCGACAGTAACCTGTCGCTGAAACTGCTTCTCTGTCTCTGGATGGTGCTATGTAGAGGATGTTCAGGGTTTTCCATAATTGACCGTAGCCTACTCAGCGCCCTTCGCTCAGCTACCGATGTTAAACTCTCCAGTACTTTGCCCACGACAAAGCCCGCCTTCCTTATCAGCTTATTAAGACGTGAGGCGTCCTTCTTCTTAATGCTTCCTCCCCAACACGCCACCACAAAGAAGAGGGCGCTCTCAACAACTGACCTATAGAACATCTTCAGCATCTCACTGCAGACATTGAATGACGCCAACCTTCTAAGGAAGTACAGTCGACTCTGTGCCTTCCTGCACAAGGCATCTGTGTTGGCAGTCCAGTCTAGCTTCTCGTCCAACTGTACTCCCAGATACTTGTAGGTCTTAACTTGCTCCACACATTCTCCATTAATGATCACTGGCTCCATATGAGGCCTAGATCTCCTAAAGTCCACCACCATCTCCTTGGTCTTGGTGACATTGAGACGCAGGTAGTTTGAGTTGCACCATATCACAAAGTCCTGTATCAGTTTCCTATACTCCTCCTCCTGTCCATTCCTGACACACCCCACTATGGCCGTGTCATCAGCGAACTTCTGCACATGGCAGGACTCCGAGTTATATTGGAAGTCAGATGTGTACAGGGTGAACAGGACCGGAGAGAGTACGGTTCCCTGTGGCGCTCCTGTGCTGCTGACCACTGTGTCAGACCTACAGTCTCCCAACCGCACATACTGAGGTCTATCTGTCAAGTAGTCCACTATCCAATCCACCATGTGAGAGTCTACTCCCATCTCCGTTAGTTTGTGCTTTAAGATCTTGGGCTGGATGGTGTTAAAGGCACTAGAGAAGTCAAGGAATGTAATCCTCACAGCACAACTGACCCCATCTAGGTGAGAGAGTGATTTGTGCAGCAAATACGTGATAGCATCCTCCACTCCCACCTTCTCCTTATACGCAAACTGAAGAGGATCCTGGGCGTGCCTGGTTTGTGGCCTCAGATTCTGTATTATCAGCCGCTCCATGGTCTTCATAACGTGCGACGTCAAGGCAACAGGTCTGAAGTCATTCAACTCCTTTGGTTGTGGTTTCTTCGGTACCGGGACAATACAGGATGTTTTCCACTGTCTGGGTACTCTTCTCTGCTCCAGGCTCATGTTGAAGATGCGCTGTAGTGGTTCTCCCAGCTCAGTCGCACAGGCCCTCAGTAATCGTGGGGAAACTCCATCCGGTCCAGCCGCCTTGCTGGTACAGATCCCATTGTTGTTCCATGGTATTTTCTGAACTCAGACAAGGTTCCAGCTCCCTTAGTTTCTCAGCTAGGATGTGTCGAAATTCACTTCTTGCTTCTGTGTTTCTCAGGCGGTTGCAATTTAGCCGCTTTTTATTGGGATTTTGCAGCCGCAAGGGGGGACGCACTTTCATATGGAGCTTGGCCACAATCATACGATGGTCAGTCCAGCTCTCTGCACCTCTCATGGCACGGGTGATGAGAACATCCTTGATGTCACTACGTCTCACAATGATGAAGTCTATCATGTGCCAATGTTTAGAGCGAGGCTGCATCCACGAGGTCTTATATTTTGCCTTCTGCTGGCAGATGGCGTTGGTTATGGTAAGGTTATGCTCAGAGCAAGGAGTAAGTGCCTCATGCCATTTGCATTGACCTTGCCAACACCATGCCTACCGAGCACTCCACTCCATATCCTGTTGTTCTGTCCCATCCTAGGGTTGAAGTCCCCAAGCAAAAGGACCTGATCATTCTTCGGGATCTGATAAAGAGCTTCATCCAATGTCTGATAAAAGCATTCCTTGGCCTCATTCTCAGGTGGCAAAGTTGGTGCACAGGCATTAAGAAGCATGGCATAATGTTTCTTTGCCAGGGAGATGCGGAGGGTCATTAATCTTTCACTAATGCCAACAGGTGTTTCTGAGAGATTTGGTAGAAAGGTGTTCTTGATGGCCAATCCTACTCTGTGGAGATGTTGTCCACCTGGGGGGAACCTTTCCAGAAGAAGTCGTAACCCATCCCTTCCTCAGTTAAAGAGCCTTCATCCAGGAGCCTGGTCTCATTCAGGGCAACAAAGTCGATGTTGTAGTGCCTCAGCTCAGCAGCGATCAAGGCTGTTCTCTGGTGAGGTCTGTCAGAGATGCCATACGAGTCCAGGAGAGTCCTTGCATTCCATGTTGCCAGTTTTAGGTTATATTGTTTCTTATTTCGACCGCAGTAGTGGAATAGCCCAATAGGCGCAGTAACCTATCCAAGTGAGTGACTGAATGGGCAATTTTTAGGCCACTTATTCTAGGCCCTTCCCTTATTGGGGAGAGCAATGCGGTCCCTAAATAGGACTGCTGAGTTGCACAGGGGTCTGCCAAAAACAGCTGCCACTCAGTCCCAGCTGCCAGCGACCAAATACCCTTTGCCACTGCCGTGCAGGGTTCTGACTAGGAGCTCCCAGTCCATTTGTACCTGCTCCCATTGCCAGACACTCCATTGCTGTTAGACTTCAACCAAGTGTAAGGTCCAGGTATTGTTCACCGTGGACAGAGGTGGAGACCTGCACAAGGAAGATATTAAAGTGCCATCCCCAGTATCACTATCTTCACCGTGATGAGGTAAATCCCGGTGGCAAGGGTGATCCCAGGACAACCGGTCCCTCATCTTGGCTGCAGGAGACTGCCGGGTCCTTGGTCTGTTAAGGCCCGCCTATTGCGCGCTGCCAGCGCATTGCTGTTTTGTCAGGGTGTGCTCCCTTAGCCTTGTCTCATCTGACTTACCACAAGGCAGTGGGGCTATTTACCCATAGCTGGGGCAGTGGTAGACGGGCACCAGGGCATATCCACACAGTGGTGGGCCTGCACGCCACGTCTCTGGGGCCCACTGCTGCTCCGAGATCTCCTGTAGTTTAGCCGGGGACCGTAAGATACTCAGTTTCCGCTTGTGGCCCTGAGGAGGCACTGCAGGAGTCTTGGTGGTGGAGAGGCAGGAGGAGGCTTACGCACTCGGCTCCTCTTTTCACCCTCTGTTGAGACGGCTAGCCAGCGGGAATAGCTGTAAGCAGAGAGCACTATGTGGCATACAGCATGCAGCATGCACTAACTACAAGCACTACTGCGCTAGACACACACACATACACACGCGCGCGCGCGTGCGCGGCAAGAATGCATATGAATGCCACACAAACCAAACACACTCATACTGTCATGCGAACCACATGTGTACCGTGTTCTCCAGAGTCTATTCTAACTGTTAGCATTACTGCCTGGTAAGGAAGGGCTAATGCACAGGATCGACCTGCTCCATCATTGAGAAGCCACCCAACATTAAGGACACCTTTAAAAGGCGGTCTCATCCATCATTAAGGACACCCATCACCCAACACCTGCTCTCTTCTCATTGCTACCATCAAGGAGAAGGTACAGGAACCTTAAACTCAATATTTTAGGAACAGCTTCTTTCTGCATGGGAAGTGTACGGTCATGCACTTTGGTAGAAGGTATAAAAATGTAGACTATTTTCTAAATAGGGAGAAAATTCAAATCCGAGGTGCAAAAGGACTTGAAAGTCTTTATGTAGGATTCCCTAAAGGTTAACTTGCAGGTGGAGTTGGTGGTGAGGAAGGCACTTTGAGAGGACTAGAATATAAAAGCAGGGATGTAATGCTGAGGCTCTATAAGGCACTGATGAAGTTTCACATGGAGTATTGTGAGCAGTTCCAGGCTCCTTATCTAAAAAAGATGTGCTGACATTGGAAAGAGTTCTCAGGAGGTTCATGAGAATGATTCCAGGATTGAAATGGTTATTGTATGAGGAGCATTTGATAGCTGTAGGTCCATACATTGCTGGAATTTAGAAGAACAAGGAGGGGGATCTCATTGAAACATATTGAATGTTGAATGTTCTGGATAGAGTGGATGTGAAGAGGATGTTTCCTATAGTTGGGGAGTCTAGGCCCAGACAGCACAACCTCAGAGTAGAGGGACAACCATTTAGAATGGAGAAGTGGAGGAATTTCTTTAGCAATAGGGTGGTAAATCTGGAATTCACAGCCAGAGGTAGCTGTGGAGGCCAGGGCTTAGGATGTATTTAAGGCAGAGGTTGATAGGCTCTTGATTAGTCTGGGTGTGAAAGGTTATGGGGAGAAGCCAGGAGGGGCAGTTTGGCAATGTAGTGGTTAGTACATCGCTTTACAGTACAGACAAATTGGGTTCAAATCTCATCGCTGCCTGTAAGTAGTTTTTAGGTTCACCGTACGACCGCGTGGGTTTCCTCCACGTGCACTGGTTTCCTCCCACGTTCCAGAGATGTACCAGTTGGTAGGTTAATTGGTCATTGTAAATTGTCCCACGATTAGGCTAGGAATTAATTGGGGGATTACTGGGTGGCCTAGCTTGAAGGTCCAGAGGGCCTGTTCTACACTGTATCTCAATAAATAAATGGGGTTGAGAGGGAAAATGGATCAGGCATGATAAAATGGCAGTGCAGACTCGATGGGCTGAATATCCTAATTCTGCTCCTATATCTTATATGCATGCTGCACACACATAAACACAAATGAATAAACATGCATGCTCAAATACTTGCGCTCTCTCTCTCTCTCACTACTTGCAACGTATTCCTGAGACTCTGTGCTCTCTCTTCTTTCAGCGGACTCCCTTTTTTCCAAGGTTCTGCCCCCTTGCTTCACATTCAGAGCTGAAGGTCATGTTCTCCTGCACAGACACTTCCTCAGGCACTCCCTGGAATCCCAGTGGAACGTTGCAGTGAGATGCTACACAAGCAGGGGACCAAGCTATCTGTTCCAACCTGTCCCCACCTCTGAGGTTTTTATTGTTTTGAAATTCAATTTAATGCTGATATGAATTAACAGTGCCCAGAATACAGGGTCAACTAATCCCAAGGGATCTGGGCGAGGAAGATTTCATTACACGTGATGAAGCTTGTCTGTCTGTCCAGTCACAGAAGGAATTGTACCTCTGAAGTGATACAGACAGGATTTTAACTGACTGAAGGCTCCTGTGTAGAAGAGGAAAATTGGGTTAGGGAGGAGTGATCTCTGCACCAATTTACATTGACATTTTCAGCACCAGAGAAGGCATCACAAGTTCAACAGTGTGCTCAGATGGAGCTGGATCTCTGGAGCTGATTTCACATCTCCCTCGAATCTCACCACCAACCTACACTACACTTTCTCTCTAAGTGAACTTCCCAGTGGCTATATTTCATTAGGGGTTTGAGGAGATTTGGTATGTCACCAAAGACTCTTGCAAATTTCTACAGATGTACCGTGGAATGAATTCTAACTGGCTGCATCTCTATCTGGTATGGGGGTGGGGGTGATGTGCAGCTAATGCACAGGATCAAAATAAGCTGCAAAGACTTGTAAACTTAGAAAGCTCCATTAAGGGCATTAGCCTCCATAACATCCAGGACATCTTCAAGGAGTTTGCCTTAAAAAGACGGCGTCCATCATTAAGGGCCCCCATCATCCAGAAACTACCCTCTTCTCATTCCTACCACCAAGGAGGAGGTACAAGAGCCGAAAGGCACACACTTAGGATTTTAGGAACAGCTTCTTCCCCTCTGCCATCCAATTTCTGAGTGGATAGTGAACCCATGACCACCACCTCACTACTATCCTTCTTATTTTTATTTTTGCACTATTTTTTAATTTGACTATTTGATGTAGAAATATAAATATACTTATTCAGAGTAGTGAATCTGCAATTCATGGTCACAGGCAGTGGTGGAAGCCAAGACTTTGTGTATGCTTAAGGCAGAGGTAACAGATTCTTGATTGGTCTGGGCATGAAGGGATACGTGGAGAAGGCTGCAGATTGGAAAATGAATCAGCCATGATGAAATGGCAGAGCAGACTTGATGGGACAAACGGCCTAATTCTGCTCCTAGATCTTACGGTCTTATGGTCATCCAGTGAAAGGTGTTGTTCGCGTTATCGACCAACAGAGTCTGAGAATGTGCAGGGAGGAACCAATAAGGGCTGCCACGATTCCAGTGCCAACATAACATAGTCAACTTGGTCGGTGTGGATGAGCTGCGACCAGTTTTTGTGCAGGACAACTCCATAACTGCATGAGTCGGATTAGGTTGCCAACTATGCATAGTCAGTAGCCGCTTTTTTAGGTACACATGTTGTCCTGCTCATTAATGCAAATGTCCATCCTGCCAATCATGTGGCGACAACTCAAAGCATGTAAGTATGCAGATATGATCAAGAGGTTCAATTGTTGAGGACGAATCTCAGAATTGTATTTTGTACACATACCTCGAAAATACATGTACTTTGAACTTGTTGGTCAGACCAGTGTCAGAACGGGGAAGGAATGTGAACTTTGACTGTTGCATGATTTTTGATGCCAGACAAGGTGGCTTGAGTATCTCTGAAACTGCTGAACTCCTGGGATTTTCATGCACAGCAGTCACCAAAGTTTACAGAAAATAGTGCAAAAAAAACCCATCCGGTAAAGCAACACGCACAATATACTGGAGGAACTCAGCAGGTCAGACAGCAACTATGGTTTAGGGCCGAAACCCTTCAGCAGGACCGCAGAGAAAAAGGTGAGGAGTAGACACATCCAATAAGGAGCATTTCTGTGGGCAAATACACCTTGTTAATGAGAGAGGTCAGAGGAGAATGTCCAGACTGGTTCAAGCTGATAGGAAGGCGTCAGTATTTCAAATAACCACGCATTAGAGCATCTCTGATTGCACATCACATCAAACACTGAGGTGGATGGACTACCGCAGCAGGAAACTACGAATGTACACTCAGTGACCATTTTATTAATTACATTCCTATACGTATAAAAGGACTGGCCCCTCTTTGAATTCTGATTACTTCAGTTGCTAGAACCTCATCAACAATTCTACAGAAAAGCATTGCATTCTAACACAAACAGTAAGTGCGCATCAGCCTCCCTTATCCCGGTGACAGACGGCTGGCAGGAATATTACCGTCTCTGCCTCCCACCTGCATGTCCCAATTCCCTCCTCCAACACTGCCAGCCCAGCTCCCTGTTTCCGAACCACACACGATTTGATCTGAGACACAGCAACACGGGTCCTCAATTCCCGGTGGACAGGCCGCTCTGAATGACAGGTATGTTAGTCTAACACCGCAGCCTCTGACATTACTGCCTCATCCAGAAAAGAGAGGTTTATTGTTCTTTGAACAGACACTGTCTCAAGCCTACAGATGAGTCCAGTCACATTACCAACCCACAGGGGGTTTGCAGTCCTTTCCAGACCTGCTAATATTTAAATAATGTTTTTATCAGCAGTCATTCGGTGTCTAGTGGCGAAAGATCATCGAGTCTACAGGCCAATGGACTGACAATTCACATACAATAACAGAGTGAATTTTAGACCGATATCTAATCGAGCAGTCTGAGGAGTTATACATAGAACAAATACCAAGGAATGAGTTACGGGCTGAGTTCCGATTGAAGCATTTGATTGGAGCAGTGGAGGAGGGAAGCATTTGCAGTTTATGTATAGAATAACAGATATCCCAGACTGGGAAACAGATTGAGATCTAACTGAGGCATGCAAGGGAGTCATATACATGCAATTGCCATTTTTTAGGTACACCTGTACACCGGCTCGTTAATGGAAATATCCGATCAGCCAATCATGTAGTAGCAACATAATACACAAAAGCATGCAGACGTGGTCAAGAGGTTCAGTTTTTGTTCAGACCAAACATCGGAATGGGGAAGAAATGTGATCTAAATGACTTGGACCATGGAATAATTGTCGCTGCCAGATGGGGTGGTTTGAGTATTTTAGGAACTGCTGATCTGCTGGAATTTTCAAGCACAACAGTCTCTAGAGCTTACAGAGAATGGTGCAATAAACAAAATGTATATCCAGTGACTGGCAGTTCTGTGACAAAAATGCCTTGTTGATGAGAGAGCTCAGAGGAGAATGGCCAGACTGGTTCAAGCTGACAGGAAGGTGACAGTAACTCAAATCACCACACGATACAACAGTGGTGTGCAGAAGAGTATCTCTGAATGCACAACATGTCGAACCTTGCTGGAATTTTATTATGGGTCTTGGGGGCTTATTATAGAATAACAAATCCCCGATGTGAGTATACATTAGAATATAGTTCAGAGCTTTAGTGCTTCCGTCTAGAATAATAAGTGGATATGTTGAATTATAGGCTGGAATTTAATCAGGATCTTCAGAGATTTATGACTAGGGGCAACATGGTAGCATACAGTAACAGTTAGTGAAATACCATTACAGTGCCAACAACCAGGGTTCAATTCCCACCGCTGTCTGGTAGGAGTTTGTATGTTAACTCTGTGACCACATAGATTTCCTCCAGGTGCACCAGTTTTCTCCCATATTTCAAAGACGTATGGGTTAGTAGCTTAAGTGGTCACAGAAATGTAACTGGACAATGCGGGTTTGTTGTACCAAAAGGGCCTGTTACTGTGCTGTATCTTGAATTAAAAATATATAATTGAATTGAATTTGAATTGAATTGAATTGACTTTATTACTTACATCCTTCATATACATGAGTAAAAATCCTTACATTACATCTCCATCTAAATGTGCAATGTGCAATCATAGTAATTTATAATAATATTATGTAGAACAGGACAGTCAATATAACATAGAAATACAGTAACGTCAGCATGATTTAATCAGTCTGATGGGCTGGTGGAAGAAGCTGTCCTGGATCCTGTTGGTCCTGGCTTTTATGCTGCGGTACTGTTTCCCGGATGGTAGCAGCTGGAACAGTTTGTGGTTGGGGTGACTGGGGTCCTCAATGATCTTTTGGGCCCTTTTTTCACACCTGTCTTTGCGAATATCCTGAATCATGGGAAATTCACACTACAGATGCACTGGGCTGTCTGCACCACTCTCTGCTGAGTCCTGTGATTGGGGTAAGTACAGTTCCCATACCAGGCAGTGATGCAGCCAGTCAGGATGCTCTCAATAATGCCCCTATAGAAAGTTCTCAGGATTTAAGGGCCTATACCAAACTTCCTCAACAGTCTGAGGCGAAAGAGGTGCAGTTGTGCCTTTTGTCACCACACAGCCGGTGTGTACAGACCATGTGAGACCCTCGGTGATGCTTATGCCGAGGAACTTAAAGATGTTCACCCTCTCAAACCCCGATCCATTGATGTCTATAGCGGTTAGCCTGTATCCATTCCTTCTGTCGTCCACAACCAGCTCCTTTGTTTTAGCGACGTTGAGGGAGAGGTTGTTTTCTTGTGTCAGGTCAGGGTGATGAATGCTTCTCTGTAGGTTGCCTCATTATTATTTGAGTGTTTGTTGTCAGTAAATTTCATTAGCAGATTGGAGCTGTGGGTGATGACAGAGTCATGGGTATACAGAGAGTAAAGGAGGGGGCTTAGTACACAGCTCTGAGGGGCATCTGTGTTGAGGGTCAGAGGGGCAGAGGTGAGGGAGCCCACTCTTACCACCTGCTGGCGATCTGACATGAAGTCCAAGATCTAGCTACACAAGGCAGGGTGAAGGCCAAAGTCTCTGAGCTTCTTGCTGAGCCTGGAGGGAATTATGGTGTTGAATACTGAACTTTAGTCCAAGAACAGCATTCTCACAAAAGCATCCTTCTGCTCCAGATGTGTAAGAATGATGCGTAGAGTTGTGGCTATTGCGTCGTCTGTCGGTTGTGTCAGTAGGCAAATTGTAGGGGGCCCAGTGTGGGTGGTAGCATGCTGCAGATGTAGTTCTTGACCAGCCTCTCAAAGCATTTGCTTATAACTGAGGTGAGTGTGATAGGATGCCAAGTTACCTTGGTTTTTTTAGATACAGGGACAATGTTGGATGTTTTGAAGCAGGAAGGCACTCTACACTGGGAGAGGGAGAGATTAAAGATGTCTGTAAACGCACCAGCCAGTCGTGCTGCACAGATCCTGTGTACTCACCCTGGAATGCCGTCCGGTCCCGCAGGCTTGCAACTGTCCGCTCGTTGGAAACACCTGCGTACTTCGGCCTCAGAGATGACCAAGCTGCCGATCACATCATCTGCAGATCTGCTCAGGAGCTCAGTATTGGTGACATCGAATTGAGCATAAAAAAGACTTAGGTAAATTTGGACTAAGATTGCACCATAAAACTGTAAGACATAGGAGCGGAATTAGGCCATTCAGCCCATCAAGTCTGCTCCGCCATTCTATCGTGACTGATCTTGGATCCCACTCAAGCCCATACACCTGCCTGCTCACCATATCCTTTGATGCCCTGACCAATCAGGAAACTATCAATTTCCATGTTAAACATACCCATGGACGGCCTCCACCACAGACTGTGGTAGAGCATTGCACAGATTCACCACCCTCTGGCTAAAATAAATTCCTCCTTACCTCTGTTCTTAAAGGTTACCCCTCAATTCCGAGGCAGTGCCCTCTAGTTCTGGATACCCCCACCATAGGAAGCATTCTCTCCACATCCACCCTTCATTGACCTTGGTTTTCAAACCGAAACTTCGACTGTCCATTTCCCATCAGACTGCTGCCTAACCTGCTGAAAACGACAATGAATTATTAATAAGCTAGGAACTAGTTGAGGATTTCAGCTGGTCTGTTTCTGCCCGGGGTGTTGGACTTTGCTGTGTAGAATAGGAATTGATGGGACTCTGAGGAATAGGACTCACAGGAGTTTGAATCCAGTAAGCAGGTTATTCCACCTCCCACACACATTCACTCTCCATCAGCGTGAACTCTGGTTATGTTGCTCAAATATGCTTTTCCTTTCCCTGTCTAATCTCCTCCAGCTCCATAACCATAGGACATCTCTGGACTCAGATATTCTCTACAGCTCAGCTGTGCTCAACTCAAAACCCCTCTTTCTCTATTCTTAAAATGTTCCTTGAACCTTTCTTCCTCAGCTCTTTATTCCTCACCTGCCCATCAACTCCCCCTGTGACCCTCCTCCTCTTTCTCCCAAGGTCCACTCTTCTCTCCCATCAGATTCTTTCTTCTCCAGCCCTTTAACTCTTCAACCTATCACCTCCCAGTTTCTCTCTTCTTCCACCCACCTTCCCCCTCACCTGGTCTGACTCTTCACCTGCCAGTTGGTACTCCTCCCCCCTCCCCTCCCCTTACTTTCTTACTCTGGCTTCTGCCCCCTTCATTCCTGGTCCTGAGGAACAGTCTCAGTCCAAAACACTGACTGTTCAATCGTCTCCATAGATGCTGCCTGTACTTAGTTCCTCCACTGTGTGTTGCTCTGGATTTCCAGCTCTGCAGAATCTCTTGTATCTCTTCCCAAAGCTCTACTGCTTTGGTCGCCTGTGTATGGGTGCACTACAGTATAGAACCAGACCCTTCGGCCTCTCTACTCCATGACAAACTATTATTCTACTCAGTCTCACCAACCAGCACTAGGAACATAGCCCACCACACCCCTCCCATCCATGTACCTGTCCAAACTTCTCTTAAATCTTTCAATTATTCCTGCATCCAGCTCTGCTGCTGGCAGCTTGTTCCACACTTGCATCTCCCTCATATTCCCCTTATGAGGGACGCTATCAGAACAAAGTTCAACAATCATAAGGGGAACATTTTAGCTCTGAAAAGACAGAGCTTAAATACAAACTGAGGAGGATAACGAAAGGTGCTTCTCTATAAACGTCCGAATTTCTGAAGCAGCGCACACAAAATGCTGAAGGATCTCAGCAGGTCAGGCAGCTTCTATGGAAATGAATAAACAGTCAACATTTTGAGCCAAAAACCTTTCTGCAGGACTAGAAAGGAAGGGGAAGACATCAGAATAAAAAGGTGGGAGGAGGAGAAGGAAAGGTGATAGGTGAAGCCAGGTGGGTGGGAAAGGTGACTGTCTGCAGTGGAAGGAATCTGATAGGAGAGGAAAATGGACCATGGGAAAAAGGGAAGAAGGAGGAGGACCAGGAGGAGATGATAGGCAGGTGAGAAGAGGCCAGGGTGGGGAATAGAAGAAGAGTGAAAGGGGAGAGAAATATTTTTTACCAGAAGGTGAAATCGATGTTCATGCCACCAGACTGGAGACTAGCCAGACAGAATATAAAGTGTTGCTCTTCCACGCTGAGAGTGGCCTCATTATGGCAAAAGAGGAGGCCATGGACTAACATATGAAAAAGGTCTCTGTTCTGAGCCATACCATTTTCATAAACCTAGTAGTACTGAACTGTTTAATTGCTACCAGTTGTACCTTGTTTAACGAGCGTAAATTTTCCATGTGAGACAGAAGTCTAAATTTATGTGGGACGATATTGTATCTCAGTGTCTGTGAGCTGTGATAAATATTCGGTGAGTTTACAGGGAGGAGGCATGAGAATAAAAGAGCTTTCCTGATGAATCGCTTTGTAACAAAGCTATTCATCTTCCTATTGTCCGTACTCTTGTACTTGGAATGTGCATTATCAATCATTCATCAAACTATTAATTTCAATGAAAAAGCCTCAAAAGGACAGATTAAAAGAGAGACTGCGAACTCTGCACAATAAAATAAAATATTTTTCTGAATTTAATTACCCAGTTTATAAAATGCACTTTAAATCCCTCCACAGTTTCACAATAAAGAATTCCTCTAATACCCCCTCTCCCTACTTCTCTTTTCCCATTTCCCATTCTGAATCCCTTTTTAGCCCTTTACTTCTCCTCAGGCCCTCTTGCTCCCCTCCTCCTTCCCTTTCTCCCTATGCCCTCTCCTATCAGATCCTGGTCTACAAGTCTGGTTCATAGGTTCATTGACAAGACCGATGGTGGGGGACCTGCATGGTCTCGGTCGTTGCTCAGACCAGGCCCTTGTGCCGCAGTGTCAACTGTCACAGCCGCCCAGCAGAGGAGGTGTAGAAAAGAACGGCAGGTGTGCCAGAATCCGTGCTGGGTTGGAGATTGGCCCCTGCAGGCTGGCTCTCCTGTCGGAGCTCTCTCCAGTGTTCATCCCATGGAAGACAAGTTGGATTGCTTTTACAATACACATAAAATGCTGGATAAACTCAGCAGGTCAGGCAGCATCTATGGAAATGAATAAATAGTTGATATTTTGGGCCAAGACCCTTCTTCAGTTCAGTAAAGGAAGGGGGAAGATAACAGAATAAAAGGTTGAGGGGAGGGGAAGCAGGTTAGCTAGAAGTCGAGAGGTGAAGTCAGGTGGGTGAGAAAGGTAAAGGGCTGGAGATGAAGGAACCTGATAGGAGAGGAGAGTGGACCATGGGAGAAAGGGAAGGGAAAGGTGATAAGCAGGTGTGAATCGGTAAAAGGCTTGAGTGGGAACTAGAAGAAGAGGGGAGCAGGAGGGAATTTTTTTTTACTGTAAGGAGAAGTCGATATTCAGGCCATTAGTTTAGAGGTGGAAAATAAGGCATTTTTCCTCTACCCCGAGGATGGCTTCATCTTGACACAAGAGGAGGCCATGAACCGACATATCAGAACAAGATAAGAAACTGCTGCGTACACGTTCTTGCAGAAACGTGGCTCCAGGACAACATCCCATCACCATCAATCTGCAGACCATGCCACTCAGTAACATGTGCTAATACTAGTTTTAATATTATGCAGCAGAACAGCCCATAACAAGTTATGATTCAGTATGACTTGGTTTGTGCTATTGTGACTATGTACATCTGTTGTGTGTGACACTGTGTGTTCTGTTTCGTACCTTGGCCCTGGAGGGACATTGTTCTATTTAGCTGCATACATGTCTATGGTTGACTGACAATTAAACCTGAACTTGAACTTGTACATAAGAACATAAGAAATAGGAGCAGGAGTAGGCCATCCGGCCCATCGAGCCTGCCCTGTCATTCAGTAAGACCATGGCTGATCTGTCCGTAAACTCAGCTCCATCTACCTGCCTTTTCCCATAACCCTTAATTCCCCTACTATGTAAAAACCTATCTAACTGTATCTTAAATATATATAGTAAAGAAGCCTCAACTGCTTCCCTGGGCAGAGAATTCCACAGATTCACCACTCTCTGGGAAAACCAGTTTCTCCTCATCTCCATCCTAAATCTTTGCCCCTGAATCTTGAGGCAATGTCCTTCAGCTTCAGCCTTTTCCACCTATCACCTCCCAACTTCCCTCTTCATCACCCCTCCACTGATCCATTTATCTTTCCCCTAACTTTTCTTCACCTTTCACCTGTTAGTTTGTATTCCATCCCCTCCCCATAACCTACTCATTCTGAATTTTTCCCTCTTCCTTTCCACTCCTGAAGAATAGTCTTGACTGAAAACATTAACTGTTTATTTCCCTCCATAAATGCTGCCTGAACTATTGAGTTCATCCAGCATTTTGTTTGTGCTGCTCCTCTAACATACCCTACTCCAATTTTGGCATTTTCATCATTCACTTACTGGCAATCATGGTGATACCATGGCAAAGAAAGCATACCAACATTTCCACTTTGTCAGTTACTAGAGAGTACCCCAGTGGCTGTACCCCTTGACAATAAGTACTCCTGTTTGAGTACTGTTGGGGGTGACAGCCTATCTGGGGGAAGCAGCAGTGGCCATGTCTCTGGCACACAGTCTGGCCCTGTGGCTCAGAAGGGTAGGGAAAGGAAGAGGAAGGCAGTAGTAATAGGGGACTCGATAGTTAGGGGGTCAGACAGGTGATTCTGTGGACGTAGTCAGAAGACCCGGATAGTAGTTTACCTCCCAGGTGCCAGGGACCGGGATGTTTCTGATCATGTCCAAGATATCCTGAAATGGGAGGGTGAGGAGCCAGGGGTCATGGTACATATAGGTACCAATGACATAGGTAGGAAAAGGGAAGATGTCCTGAAAGGAGACTATAGGGAGTTAGGAAGGGAGTTGAGAAGAAGGACTGCAAAGGTAGTAATCTCAGGATTACTGCCTGTGTCACGCGACAGTGAGAGTAGAAATGGAATGAGGTGGAGGATAAATGCGTGGCTGAGGGATTGGAGCAAGGGGCAGGGATTCAAGTTTCTGGATCATTGGCACCTCTTTTGGGGCAGGTGTGACCTGTATAAAAAGGATGGGTTGCACTTGAATCCTAGGGGCACCAATATCCTGGCGGGGAGATTTGCTAAGGCTTCTGGGGAGACTTTAAACTGGAATGGTTGGGGGGTGGGAATCAAATTGAAGAGACTAGGAGAGAGGAGGTTAGATCACAAATAGAGAAAGCTAGTAGACAATGTGTGAGGGAGGATAGGCAGGTGATAGAGAAGGGGAGTGCTCAGACCGAAAATGTAGGGGAGAAGGAAGAAAAATATAATAAAGTTGTTTGCACCGTTAGGGATAAACAGAGTAAGAAGTGGAGAATTTCTTAAATGCATCTATTTTAATGCTAGGAGCATTGTAAGAAAGGTAGATGAGCTCAGAGCGGGGATTGATACCTGGAAATATGATGTTGTAGCTATTAGTGAAACATGGTTGCAGGAGGGGTGTGATTGTCAACTAAATATTCCTGGATTTCGTTGCTTCAGTTGTGATAGAGTCGGAAGGACAAGAGGGGGAGGTGTTGCATTGCTTGTCAGAGAAAATATTCAGTGGTGCTCTGGCAGGATAGATTAGAGGGCTCGTCTAGGGAGGCTACTTGGGTGGAATTGAGGAATGGGAAAGGTGAGGTAACACTTATAGGGGTGTATTATAGACCACCTAATGGGGAGCAAGAATTGGAGAAGCAAATTTGTAAGGAGATAGCAGATATTTGTAGTAAGCACAAGGTTGTGATTGTGGGAGATTTTAATTTTCCATACATAGACTGGGAAGCCCATTCTGTAAAAGGGTTGGATGGTTTGGAGTTTGTAAAATGTGTGCAGGATAGTTTTTTGCAACAATACATAAAGAAGGTGCAGTGTTGAATCTCCTGCTAGGGAATGAGATAGGTCAGGTGACCTAGGTGACCAGGTGAGGTATGTGTTGGAGAGCACTTTGGGTCCAGTGATCACAATACCATTAGTTTCAATATAATTATGGAGAAGGATAGGACTGGACCCAGGGTTGAGATTTTTTGATTGGAGAAAGGCTAACTTTGAGGAGATGCGAAAGGATTTAGAAGGAGTCAATTGGGACAAGTTGTTTTATGGGAAGGATGTAATAGAAAAATGGAAGTCATTTAAAGGTGAACTTTTGAGGGTACAGAATCTTTATGTACCTGTTAGGTTGAAAGGAAAGGTTAAAAGTTTGAGAGAGCCATGGTTTTCAAGGGATATTGGAAACTTGGTTCGGAAAAAGAGAGAGATCTACAATAAATATAGGCAGCATGGAGTAAATGAGGTGCTCGAGGAATATAAAGAATGTAAAAAGAATCTTAAGAAAGAAATTAGAAAAGCTAAAAGAAGATATGAGGTTGCTTTGACAAGTAAGGTGAAAATAAATCCAAAGGGTTTCTACAGTTATATTAATAGCAAAAGGATAGTGAGGGATAAAATTGGTCCCTTAGAGAATCAGAGTGGACAGCTATGTGTGGAGCCAAAATAGATGGGGGAGATTTTGAACAATTTCTTTTCTTCGGTATTCACTAAGGAGAAGGATATTGAATTGTGTAAGGTAAGGGAAACAAGTAGGGAAGTTATGGAAACAATGACGATTGAAGAGGAGGAAGTACTGGTGTTTTTAAAGAATATAAAAGTGGATAAATCTCCGGATCCTGACAGGATATTCCCTAGGACCTTGACGGAAGTTAGTGTCGAAAAAGCAGGGGCTCTGACAGAAATATTTCAAATGTCATTAGAAACGGGGATTGTGCCGGAGGATTGGCGTATTGCTCATGTGGTTCCATTGTTTAAAAAGGGTTCTAAGAGTAAACCTAGCAATTATCGGCCTGTAAGTTTGACGTCAGTGGTGGGTAAATTAATGGAAAGTATTCTTAGAGATGGTATACATAATCATCTAGATAGACAAGGTCTGATTAGGAACAGTCAACATGGATTTGTGTATGGAAGGTCATGTTTGACAAATCTTATTAAATTTTTTGAAGAGGTTACTAGGAAAGTTGACGAGGGTAAAGCAGGGATATTGTTTATATGGACTTCAGTAATGCCTTTGACAAGGTTCCACACAGAAGGTTAGTTAGGAAGGTTCAATTGTTAGGTATTAATATTGAAGTAGTAAAATGGATTCAACAGTGACTGGATGGGAGATGCCAGAGAGTAGTGGTGGATAACTGTTTGTCAGGTTGGAGGCTGGTGACTAGTGATGTGCCTCAGGGATCTGTACTGGGTCCAATGTTGTTTGTCATACACATTAATGATCTGGATGATGGGGTGGTAAATTGGATTAGTAAGTATACAGATGATACTAAGATAGGTGGCTATCTGGATAATGAAGTAGGTTTTCAAAGCTTGCAGAGGGATTTAGGCCAGTTAGAAGAGTGGGCTGAAAGATGGCAGATGGGGTTTAATGCTGTTAAGTGTGAGGTGCTACATTTTGGTAGGACTAATCAAAATAGGACATACATGGTAAATGGTAGGGCATTGAGGAATGCAGTAGAACAGAGTGATCTAGGAATAATGGTGCATAGTTCCCCAAAGGTGGAATCTCATATGGATAGGGTGGTGAAGAAAACTTTTGGTATGCTGGCCTTAATAAATCAGAGTATTGAGTATAGGAGTTGGGATGTAATGTTAAAATTGTACAAGGCATTGATGAGGCCAAATTTGGAGTATTGTGTACAGTTCTGGTCACCGAGTTATAGGAAAGTTGTCAACAAAATAGAGAGAGTACAGGGGAAATTTACTAGACTGTTACTTGGGTTTCAGCACCTAAGTTACAGAGAAAGGTTGAACAAGTTAGGTCTTTATTCTTTGGAGCACAGAAGGTTGAGGGGGGACTTGATAGAGGTATTTAAAATTATGAGGGGGATAGATAGAGTTGATGTGGATAGGCTTTTTCCATTGAGAGTAGGGGAGATGCAAACAAGAGGACATGAGTTGAGAGTTAAGGGGCAAAAATTTAGGGGTAACACGAGGGGGAGCTTCTTTACTCAGAGAGTGGCAGCTGTGTGGAACGAGCTTCCAGTAGAAGTGGTAGAGGCAGGTTCAATATTGTCATTTAAAAAAAAATTGGATAGGTATATGGGCAGGAAAGGAATGGAGGGTTATGGGCTGAGTGCAGGTATGTGGAACTAAATGAGAGTAAGTGTTCGGCATAGACTAGAGTGGCCGAGATGGCCTGTTTCCGTGCTGTAATTGTTATATGGTTATATAAATATATTTGGCATGTCGTCTTTGACGCTCACCAATTTTCACAGATGCACTGTGGAAAGGACAATGTCCAGATGCAACACCACTTGGGATGACAACTGCTCTGCCCATGACGGACTGTACATCAAAACACTGAAACATATCAAGAATGCGCCACGATGGTGTAGTGGCAATTCCAACACTATTACAGCTCAGGGTCTCAGAGTTTCTGATGCCTTACTGTAAGGAGCTTGTACATTCCTTCCGTTTCATTACAGGTTATATGTAAAACTTCATGAATGTCATGCATCATCACAGCACCAGGTCATAAGTGCGCATCTTGCTAAAAGTAAAAATTAAGCTGACACACAAACCTCGGGCTCTCTCATTTTTCTTTCAACTAGCTTTATGTTTGCAGTTACAAAGCATAACAGTGGCGATGAGTAAGTTTTAAATGAAACCGAAATGACTTGTTCAAGTGCAGCGAGACGTTCAAGTTTTTAAAAAAACACAGCAAGATGTTCAAGTTAGAAAAAATCTCAGCACATGTTCTTTGGAGGGGAAGAAATGGTCAAGTTAGAAAGTAAAGCAGAAGTTCACAGGTTCATAAGCAGTGAATAAGAAGTGATAATAATCATAAATTTAAACAAAAGCAGAAATAGCTGGCTACATCAGAAATATAGATGCATTCGATTGTACAAGAGATAACTGGATATTATATATGGAGCAAATTGAGCTTTATTTGAAAGCCTATGAAATAGCCAAAGAAAAGTGAATGTCAGTTGTGCTGAGTGTATTGGGTGGAATAAAATACAGTTTCTAAGCAATCAAAACTATCGTACATTGCAGAAAGCTTTAGGTTTCATAAGAGGAATCAAAAGGAAGGGGAGTCCATTTCAGCTTATGCAGCTGAATTGAAGCGATTGTCCGAGCATTGTCAGTTCAGTGATGGGCTTAACAATGCACTGAAAGATCACTTAGATTGTGGAATCTTACAAGAGAGCTATCACAATGGCTCCAAACTGAAGCATAACTCAAATTTAAAAGAACAGTTTAAATTGCTGTATCAATGGAAACAACAGACAAAACACAATCGTGTTGCAGTCAGGAATGAAAGTGAGTGTGAACAAAATTGCAACTTCTAAACAGAAACCTGTCTGGAACGTTGTAGCAGGTGCTCACGCACACCAGATCAATGCAGGTTTAAAGACAAAACTTGCAGGAAAATGCAATGAAGGAGGTCACATACAAAGATCAAGTTAGGCAGACAAAAATAAATGGACTGCACAGGCAATAGATAAAGATAAATAGTCAAGGTGCAGTTCCAAAAAGAGCATGTTGTTGATGAAAAATCTGATAATGATCAGAGTGACACAGGAATAGGCAGCTTTAAGATCTACAAAGTGAAAACTAACAATAGATAAGCAATATGGCTTATACCAGAGGTAAACAGCAAATTAATTAAAGTGGAATTGGACACTGGCTCAGCTGTTTCAGCCAATTCACAAAATAAGTTTGAAAGTCATTTCAAAGATACTGAACTAAAGCCTACAGATATCCATCTAAGAAGTTATACTGGAGAAAAGACATGGCAGTGAAATACAACAACCAACAAGCCATGCTGGGCTTGTAGGTGATGAAAACAGGTGGACCAGCATTATGAGGCCATGGTTGACTGAGACAATTGCAACTTGATTGGAGATCCATTTACTATTTGCATGCCACATCCTCTACAATTGAGTCAACTGAAAGCAAATTAAGAAATTTACTGGATGATTTCACAGCAGTGTTCAAGGATGGCATTGGAAAACTCAAACATATCCAGGGTAAAATGTGTTAAATGAAAATGCCACACCCAAGTTCTTGAAAGCCCGTACGGTTCCTAATACCATCTGTGATAAAGAAGCTAGTGAGCTAGATTGCCTGGAGGCTGAAGGAATTCTTTCCACGATTGAATGGAGCCCATGGACAATGCCAGTGATCGCAGCAGCCAAGAAGAATGGGTCTGTGAGAATCTATGGTGACTTTAAGATCACCATCAACCCAGTACTGAAAGTAGATTAACTACTTCCACCCTGGATAGAGGATATCTTTTCTGGAGGAAAACACTTCAGCAAAGTGGACGTAGCTGAGGGCTAGCTACAGATGGAGATGGAAAAAGAATCTAAAGTGTTTCTCACCATAAACACTCACAAAGGGCTTTATCACTATATTAGGCTTGTTTTGGAGTGGCACCTGCATCTGCAATCTGGCAGAAAGCTGTGGACCAGGTGCTGCATAATGTTTTTCAGGCACTCATTGTTACCAGGATGACATCATGTAAGGTTAAAAAGGAACTTCTCCAAAACCTCAAGAGAGTGTTAAAAACATTAGAGATTATGGGTTCAGAGTATGATGCAACGAGGGTGAATTCTTTAAACCGAGCTTCACTTACTGTGGTCATGCCATTGAGGCACAAAAATCACACGAGTGTGCTGAGAAAACTCAACCAATGGTGGATGCCCCAAAGCCACAGTTGCTGTCCTTTTTAGCATTTGTCAGTTACTGAAACTGATACAGGACTTTGTGATATGGTGCAACTCAAACTACCTGCGTCTCAATATCACCAAGACCAAGGAGATGGTGGTGGACTTTAGGAGATCTAGGCCTCATATGGAGCCAGTGATCATTAATGGAGAATGTGTGGAGCAGGTTAAGACCTACAAGTATCTGGGAGTACAGTTAGACGAGAAGCTAGACTGGACTGCCAACACAGATGCCTTGTGCAGGAAGGCACAGAGTCGACTGTACTTCCTAAGAAGGTTGGCGTCATTCAATGTCTGTAGTGAGATGCTGAAGATGTTCTATAGGTCAGTTGTGGAGAGCGCCCTCTTCTTTGTGGTGGCGTGTTGGGGAGGAAGCATTAAGAAGAGGGACGCCTCACGTCTTAATAAGCTGGTAAGGAAGGCGGGCTCTGTCGTGGGCAAAGTACTGGAGAGTTTAACATCGGTAGCTGAGCGAAGGGCGCTGAGTAGGCTACGGTCAATTATGGATAACTCTGAACATCCTCTACATAGCACCATCCAGAGACAGAGAAGCAGTTTCAGCGACAGGTTACTGTCGATGCAATGCTCCTCAGACAGGATGAAGAGGTCAATACTCCCCAATGCCATTAGGCTTTACAATTCTACCGCCAGGACTTAAGAACTTTTTAAAAGCTATTATTAATGCTTTTTGAGATGGTGATTTAGATGCATATCATATTTTTTTTTACTGAGTTAAGTATTGTATGTAATTAGTTCTGCTACAACAAGTGTATGGGACATTGGAAAAAAAAGTTGAATTTCCCCATGGGGATGAATAAAGTATCTATCTATCTATCTATCTATCTATCTATCTATCTATCTATCTATCTATCTATCTATCTATCTATCTATCTATCTATCTATCTATAACAGATTCCTGCCAAACATTGCCAATGTGCCCCACTCCTTGAACTCATTATTGCAGATCGGGAAGAATGTCCAGTGGGCAAAGCAGTGTGATGTAACCCTCAGAAAGGTAAATGAAATGGTAGTGACAGACCCTGTACTCACATATTTGATCTGATTCTGATGGAACTTGCCCTTGTTAGGGGTTGCCTCATGTGTGGATTGAATGTTGTTGTACCTTCCAAGCTGAGGACTAAGATGTTGGAGGGTGAAATGCTAGGAGTGGTCAACATGAAAGCATTGGCTCCAAGCTTTGTCTGAGTGCTTGGGATAGATCAGCAGCTTGCTATGCACTGTTCAGTTTTCCAAAATATCCAGAAGATGCCAAGATCAGCACCTTTCAAACCCTAGGAATGGCCTTCATTGTCTTGGTAGATGGTTCATGTGGATTTTGCCAGACCATTCATAGGCACAAGTGTCTTGGTAGTAGTGGATGCAGCTACAAAGTGACCAAGGGTGTTCCCAGTAGCCTCCATTACAACCTTGCACAGTGTTGATGTGTTGAGAAGCCTCTTCTCAAGGACTGGTGTTCCAGAACAGTTAGTGGGTGACAATGGATCACAGTTTGTTGTGGAACAGTATTGGTTATTCATGATATTGTTCACCTGCCAAGCAGAGTAACCCCCTTGTAAGGAAAGATGTATCCCACATGTTATCCCACAAGTCTCATTCAGGAAGTAAGGAGACATGGGGTCCAAGGAGACTTTGCTTTGTGGATCCAGAATTGGCTTACCCACAGAAGGCAAAGAGTGGCTGTAGATGATTTTTATTCTGCATGGAAGTTGGTGACCAGTGATGTTCCACGGGGATCTGTTCTGGGACCCCTCCTCTTTGTGATTTTTATAAATGACCTGGATGAGGAAGTGGAGGGATGGGTTAGTACGTTTGCTGATGGCACATGGATTGGAGTTGCTGTGGATAGTGTGGAGGGTTGTTAGAGGTTACAGCAGGACATTGATAGGATCCAGAACTGTGCTGAGAAGTGGCAGATGGAGTTCAACCCAGACAAGTGTGACGTGGTTCATTTTGGTAGGTCAAATTTGAAGACAGAATGCGATATTAATGGTAAGACTCCTGGTAGTGTGGAGGATCAGCGCGATCTTGGGGTCCATGTCCATAGGACACTCAAAGCGGCTGTGCAGGTTGACAGTGTTGTTAAGAAGGTGTATGGTGTGTTGGCATTTATCAACGTGGACTGAGTTCAAGAGCTGTGAGGGAATGTTACAGCTATATAAGACCTTGGTCAGACCCCACTTGGAGTACAGTGTTCAGTTCTGGTCACCTCACTACAGGAAGGATGCGGTACTATAGAGAGAGTGCAGAGGAGGTTTACAAGGATATTTCCTGGATTGGAGAGTGCAGTTTATGAGAATAGGTTGAGTGAACTCAGCCTTTTCTCCTTGGAGTAACAGAGGGTGAGGGTTAACCTAATAGAGATGTATAAGATGATGAGAGGCATTGATCATGTGGATAGTCAGAGGCTTTTTCCCAGAGCTGAAATAGTGCCACAAAGGGCATAGTTTTAAGGTGCTTAGAAGCAGATACAGAGGGGATGTCAGGGGTAAGTTTTTCACACAGAGAGTGATGGCTGCATGGTATGCGCTGCCAGTGATGGTGGTGGAGGTGGAAACTATATGGTCTTTTAAGAGACTCTTAGATAGGTACATAGAGCTTAGAAAAATAGAGGGCTATGCAGTAGCGTAATTCCAGGCAGTTTCTAGAGTAGGTTACATGGCCAGCACAACATTGTGGACCAAGGGGCCTGTAATTTGCTTTAGATTTCCATGTTCTATGTTCTAAGAGGAAGAAATTCTCCACAACAATTTAATCTTTAGGTCTAAATAGGACAATATACTTTGCTGTGGACATCTGTACAGTAATTGTATTATACGGTATACTGTGTCTTTAGCTGAGAAGCATTCTATATTGAGATTTTATTGTGATATAGCCCAGAATAGGTGCTTCTGGTCCTTCAAGCCAGGCTGCCCAACAATCCCCCAATTTAACCCTAGCCTAATCACAGGACAACTTTACAATGGCCAATTAACCTACCAGCCGGTACGTCTTTGGGCTGTGGGAGGAAACTGGAGCACCCGGAGGAAATCCATGTGGTCCCGGGGAGAACGCACAAACTCCTTACAGATAGCAGTGGGAAAGGAACTCAGGTCGCTGGTACTGGAAGGCCTTGTGCCAACCTTTATGCTACCGTGCAGCCCTAGTTGGAGTTTATACCTAAGCAGGAAGAAGTGTTGTAGCTTTAATATTTCAGTAACATTTGAGTAATGCCTTGCCTTGCTTTATGCCCATAACTCCTGGTGCAGTCGTCGGGGTGCCATCATGACAAGCTTTGAACCAGTCTGTTCCATCTGTCACGGTTGTGTGCCAGAGCCTTGGTCAGTGCAAATGTTTTCCCTGTCCATTCTTTAATGTTGTCCATCCTTCTTTTCCTCTGTCTGCCTCTCCTTCTATTCCCCTCCACAGTTCCTTGTAGAACGGTCTTTGCAAGGTCACTGGATCTTGTTACATGGCCGTACCATCTCAGCTTTCTTTTCTTCACCATTGTGAGAAGGTCTTCATGAGGACCAATGTAGTGCTGGATGGTCTTGCGGACCCACTCGTTTGTAATGTGGTCCAAGTATGAGATGCCCAAGATGTTGCGATAGCATCTCATTTCCAATGCCTGTATCTTCCTCTGTAGCTCTGTTGTGAGAGTCCATGTCTCGCATGCGTACAGAAAGATGAAGAATACCAATGCACGCAGGAGTCCGATCTTGTACTTCATGGTGTACTTCGTTGTAAGAAAGGTGGATGAGCTTAAAGCGTGGATTGATACCTGGAATTATGATGTTGTAGCTATTAGTGAAACATGGTTGCAGGAAGGGTGTGATTGGCAACTAAATATTCCTGGATTTAGTTGCTTCAGGTGTGATAGAGTAGGAGGGGCCAGAGGAGGAGGTGTTGCATTGCTTGTCCGAGAAAATCTTATGGCGGTGCTTTGGAAGGATAGATTAGAGAGCTCCTCTAGGGAGGCTATTTGAGTGGAATTGAGGAATGGGAAAGGTGTAGTAACACTGATAGGAGTGTATTATAGGCCACCTATTGGGGAGCATGAGTTGGAAGAGCAAATGTGTAAGGAGATAGCAGATATTTGTAGTAAACACAAGGTGGTGATTGTGGGAGATTTTAATTTTCCACACATAGATTGGGAAGCTCATTCTGTAAAAGGGCTGGATGGTTTAGAGTTTGTGAAATGTGTGCAGGATAGTTTTTTGCAACAATACATAGAAGTACCAACTAGAGATGGGGCAGTGTTGGATCTTCTGTTAGGGAATGCGATAGGTCAGTTGACAGATGTATGTGTTGGGGAGCACTTTGGGTCCAGTGATCACAATAGCATTAGCTTCAATAGAATTATGGAGAAGGACAGGACTGGACCTAGAGTTGAGATTTTTGATTGGAGAAAGGCTAACTTTGAGGAGATGCGCAGGGATTTAGAGAGAGTGGATTGGGTCAAGTTGTTTTATGGGAAGGATGTAATAGAGAAATGGAGGTCATTTAAGGGTGAAATTATGAGGGTACAGAATCTTTATGTTCCTGTTAGGTTGAAAGGAAAGGTTAAAGGTTTGAAAGCACCATGGTTTTCAAGGGATATTAGAAACTTGGTTCAAAAAAAGAGAGATGTCTACAATTGATATAGGCAGCATGGAGTAAAGGAATTGCTCGAGGAATATAAACCACCGTGTAGGTCTGACACGGTGGTCAGCAGCACAGGAGCGCCGCAGGGAACCGTACTCTCTCCGGTCCTGTTCACCCTGTACACATCAGACTTCCAATATAACTCGGAGTCCTGCCATGTGCAGAAGTTCGCTGATGACACGGCCATAGTGGGGTGTGTTAGGAATGGACAGGAGGAGGAGTATAGGAAACTGATACAGGACTTTGTGATATGGTGCAACTCAAACTACCTGCGTCTCAATATCACCAAGACCAAGGAGATGGTGGTGGACTTTAGGAGATCTAGGCCTCATATGGAGCCAGTGATCATTAATGGAGAATGTGTGGAGCAGGTTAAGACCTACAAGTATCTGGGAGTACAGTTAGACGAGAAGCTAGACTGGACTGCCAACACAGATGCCTTGTGCAGGAAGGCACAGAGTCGACTGTACTTCCTTAGAAGGTTGGCGTCATTCAATGTCTGTAGTGAGATGCTGAAGATGTTCTATAGGTCAGTTGTGGAGAGCGCCCTCTTCTTTGTGGTGGCGTGTTGGGGAGGAAGCATTAAGAAGAGGGACGCCTCATGTCTTAATAAGCTGGTAAGGAAGGCGGGCTCTGTCGTGGGCAAAGCACTGGAGAGTTTAACATCGGTAGCTGAGCGAAGGGCGCTGAGTAGGCTACGGTCAATTATGGATAACTCTGAACATCCTCTACATAGCACCATCCAGAGACAGAGAAGCAGTTTCAGCGACAGGTTACTATCGATGCAATGCTCCTCAGACAGGATGAAGAGGTCAATACTCCCCAATGCCATTAGGCTTTACAATTCTACCGCCAGGACTTAAGAACTTTTTAAAAGCTATTATTAATGCTTTTTGAGATAGTGATTTAGATGCATATCATATTTTTTTACTGAGTTAAGTATTGTATGTAATTAGTTTTGCTACAACAAGTGTATGGGACATTGGAAAAAAGTTGAATTTCCCCATGGGGATGAATAAAGTATCTATCTATCTATCTATCTATCTATAAAGAATGTAAAAGGAATCTTAAGAAAGAGATTAGAAAAGCTAAAAGAAGTTACGAGTTTGGTTTGGCAAATAAGGTGGGAGTAAATCCGAAAGGCTTCTACAGTTATATTAAAAGCAAGAGGATAGTGAGGGATAAAATTGGTCCCTTAGAGAATCAGGGTGGTCAGCTATGTGTGGAGCCGAGGGAGATGGGAGAGATTTTGAACGATTTCTTCTCTTCGGTATTCACTAAGGAGAAGGATATTGAATGGTGTAAGGTGTGGGAAACAAGTAAGGAAGTTATAGAACCTATGACAATTAAAGAGGTGGAAGTACTGGCGCTTTTAAGAAATTTAAAAGTGGATAAATCTCCAGGTCCTGACAGGATATTCCCCAGGACCTTGAGGGAAGTTTGTGTAAAGATAGCAGGAGCTCTGACGGAGATCTTTCAGATGTCATTAGAAACGGGGATTGTGCCTGAGGATTGGCGTATTGCTCATGTGGTTCCATTGTTTAAAAAGGGTTCTAGAAGTAAGCCTGGCAATTATAGACCTGTCAGTTTGACATCAGTGGTGGTAAATTAATGGAAAGTATTCTTAGAGATAGTATTTATAATTATCTGGATAGACAGGATCTGATTAGGAGTAGCCAGCATGGATTTGTGCGTGGAAGGTCATGTTTGACAAACCTTATTGAATTTTTTGAAGTAGTTACGAAGAATGTTGACGAGGGTAAGGCAGTGGATGTAGTCTATATGGACTGCAGCAAGGCCTTTGACAAAGTTCCACATGGAAGGTTAGTGTTAGGGTTAATGTTAGGGTTAATTCGAGACTGCCATTACAGGTCAGGAGTGGCTCACGTAATGCGAGGGAGGGGGGAGCGAAACTGGGGACCCCGCTACATCGAAACTACTAGTGTCACGCGATTCAGTAAACAAAAGAAACAGGTAACTCGTGAGCATATGACTGTGGGCCAATAAGATGGACACAAGTGCCCGATATTACCTAATATGTAGCGGGGGGTTGTGCTGGGGGGGAAAAGGGATATAAATAAGAGCAGATTGTAAGGGGAGGTCGGAACGCGCCTTCTCCAGCAACTCCGTCGATTCGCTGTGCCAGTTACGAATTCTGCAATAAACCCAAGTTTTGTAATATTCCGGTGTTGGTTGTCTCTCTTCCTAAACGAACACAGGGCAAAATTTCAAGCCCAACATTTGGTGACCCCGACGTGGGGAGGGAGAGACAACACAGGCTGGCGGGTCCAACAGCAGACAACTTGCGGCCGCAAGCTCAACTAAGGTCAGGAAGTGCCTGTTATATCGAAGACTTCCACTAGATAGTTAAATCACTGAGTTAGATCTTGTCTGCTGACGGATCCTCACCAACCCCAAATTACCCTGGGAGAGATCATTCCCGGTGCAGAATCGTGACTGGTAAGTACTAACTCTTATCTGTTTTTAGGAAGATCCTCCGCCCGTGGAAAAGTCTTCTGAGTGAGGGTACCCGCCGCCCACGAAGGGCATAAAATTCTCAGGAGTGAGGAGGAGAAGAGAAAGTGTTCCGCGGTACACCTTAGTGCACGGGGATATTGACGGCGCCTACCTTAGACTGGTTGTTAAGAGGAGAACTCTCCCACGCGAAGGTCAGGTTTTGAAAGGCGACCGTCCCACATTTGATCCTCTCTGTGTACTAGGGAGCCATGGAGCACTTCAATTTTGAGTTACCAAAACTCAGACATTTGTGTGTTGAGTAACAGAGTATATGAGAGTTTTTAGAAATATGGTAAAATTGATAACTGTGCGAGTTCAATAATCTAACAGTGAGCAGCCGCAGGGGTCGGACACCATCAAGGTAGGAGTGGAAGTGTTCCTCCGAGGCCCGGGGAAGCTCACCTGGAACGGAAAACGGTGGCATGGTCCATACCCTGTCACCGAGGTCTCCAACAGGGCATTAAAAGGTAAGAAGGGAGGGGGACAATAACTGGCATCATTTTCTACTGGCTAAATAAGACCTCTGGCAAGTGGGGAGCGTTTCTGGGACAGTTGGCTCTAGGACTGTCTATTTCAATTGCTATCTTTATTACGTGTGGTTGTTGTTGCGGGACTATAGATCGAGCCTTGACCGGAAAGGATGGACCTCCACTGGCGTACCAGGCACCCTTGTTCCCAGTGGAAGGGGAGGACACGGCCCTCCCGGAAAGCAGATGCGCTATGGGAGGACACGGACTGAAATGGACCATGGCAAGGGGGGGATTGTGAATTTGTTCTTGAATAAGTTTTCTGAAATGTTGCATGCTACTTGTAAAAATTGCGGATGTTTAGGGAACCCCTACCCATATTTTGTGACCCTAGGTCGGACAAATCAGGATATGCAAAGAGGGAGGACATGCCAAAGAGTGCCGGGGGACGCTCACCTCCCTGCCTGATCCCGACAGCCGCGGAAAAGCTTGTAAGGGTTGTGGCCTCTGGGAGGCCAAGGGAGGGAGTGTTAGGATTAATGTTAGGGTTAATTCGAGACTGCCATTACAGATCAGGAGTGGCTCACGTAATGCGAGGGAGGGGGAGTGAAACTGGGGACCCCGCTACATCGAAACTACTAGAGTCACGCGATTCAGTAAACAGAAGAAACAGGTAACTCGTGAGCATATGGCTGTGGGCCAATAAGATGGACACAAGTGCCCGATATTACCTAATATGTAGCGGGGGGTTGTGCTGGGGGGGAAAAGGGATATAAATAAGAGCAGATTGTAAGGGGAGGTCGGAACGCGCCTTCTCCAGTGACTCCGTCGATTCGCTGTGCCAGTTACGAATTCTGCAATAAACCCAAGTTTTGTAATATTCCGGTGTTGGTTGTCTCTCTTCCTAAACGAACACAGGGCAGAATTTCAAGCCCAACATTAGTTAAGAAGGTTCAGTCGTTAGGTATTAATGCTGGAGTAATAAAATGGATTCAACAGTGGCTAGATGGGAGATGCCAGAGAGTAGTGGTGGATAATTGTTTATCGGGATGGAGGCCGGTGACTAGCGGGGTGCCTCAGGAATCTGTTTTGGGCCCAATGTTGTTTGTAATATACATAAATGATCTGGATGATAGGGTGGTAAATTGGATTAGTAAGTATGCTGATGATACTAAGGTAGGAGGTGTTGTGGATAATGAGGTGGGTTTTCAAAGCTTGCAGGGAGATTTATGCCAGTTAGAAGAATGGGCTGAACGTTGGCAGATGGAGTTTAATGCTGAGAAGTGTGAGGTTCTACATTTTGGCAGGAATAATCCAAATAGAACATACAGGGTAAATGGTAGGGCATTGAGGAATGCAGTGGAACAGAGAGATCTAGGAATAACAGTGCATAGTTCCCTGAAGGTGGAGTCTCAGGTAGATAGGGTGGTGAAGAAGGCTTTTGGAACGCTGGCCTTTATAAATCAGAGCATTGAGTACAGAAGTTGGGATGTAATGTTAAAATTGTACAAGGCATTGGTAAGGCCAAATTTGGAATATTGTGTATAGTTCTGGTCACCAAATTATAGGAAAGATATCAATAAATTAGAAAGAGTGCAGAGATGATTTACTAGGATGTTACCTGGGTTTCAGCACTTAAGTTACAGAGAAAGGTTGAACAAGTTAGGTCTCTATTCTTTGGAGCGTAGAAGGTTGAGGGGGGATTTGATCGAGGTATTTAAAATTTTGAGAGGGATAGATAGAGTTGACGTGAATAGGCTGTTTCCATTGAGAATAGGGGAGATTCAAACGAGAGGACATGATTTGAGAGTTAGGGGGCAAAAGTTTAAGGGAAACACGAGGGGGTATTTCTTTACTCAGAGAGTGATAGCTGTGTGGAATGAGCTTCCTGTAGAAGTACTAGAGTCCAGTTCAGTTGTGTCATTTAAGGTAAAATTGGATAGGTATATGGACAGGAAAGGAGTGGAGGGTTATGGGCTGAGTGCGGGTAGGTGGGACTAGGTGAGATTAATAGTTCGGCACGGACTAGGAGGGCCGGAATGGCCTGTTTCCGTGCTGTGATTGTTATATGGTTATATGGTGATGATGCTGCCCCTCCATATTGTCTTCTGTTTGGATAGTGCAGTCATTTTCTGTGCAGTTCTTGCCAGGATTTCTGGTCTTGATCCTTCATCACTGATGATTGCCCCCCCAGGTATTTGAACTGCTGCACTATTTCAAGCTTCTGACCATGGACTGAGATGTCTGTTGTGATGGCACCATTGGCATTTGCCATGAGCTTGGTTTTCTCTGCACTTATTTCCATTCCAAACTTTGTGGAGGCTCTGTCAAGATGGCTGACCAGGTAGGCCAGTTTGTCCTCTTTTCCTGCAAGCCTATCAATGTCGTCAGCAAGTCTTAGGTTTGTGATGTTCCTCCCTCCGATGCTGACTGTGCCCATATGATCTTCAAGGGCAACACTCATGATCTGTTCCAGGGAGACGTTGAAGAGAGTGGGGGAGAGGAGGCAGCCCTGACGGACTCCTACAGAGGTATGGAACCACTCCCCGATGGTGCCCTGAGCGAGTACTGCACTGGTTACCTTGGCGTAAAGCTGATGGATTGTATGAATCAGCTTCTGCCCCATGTTGAATTTCTCCATGGTGGCCCATAAGGCAACATGCCAGACTCTGTCAAGCGCCTTCTTGAAGCCTATGAAGACGTGGTAGAACTCTCCCTGGTGCTGAAGGTGTTTCTCACAGAGGGTGCGAAGGTTGAAAATCTGCTCAGTGGTGCTTCTGTCCTTACAGAAGCCAGCTTGTTCCTCGACAATGATGTCTTCTACCTGAGGTCTCAGTCTGTTCAAGATGATTCTGAGCATTACCTTGCTCACATGGCTGATCAAACTGTTGGTACGGTAATTCTGGTAAAGTTGGAGATTGCCTTTCTTGGGTAGCACAATGATCAGCGACTGAGTCCAAGGCGTTGGCCATTCACCTGTCTGCCAGATCTTATTGCAGATGGTGGTAGGCATGTCTATCGTGGCCTCTCCTCCATGCTTCAGCAGTTCAGCAGGGATGTTGTCAACTCCTGCTGACTTCCTGCACTTCAGTGATCATATTGCAGCTTCAACTTCTTCACGCATGATTGGATAGTCATCCTCATTGGAAGATTCCTGAACATTCAGCACACTTAGATCCCCTTGCTGTGGGAGTTGTACAGTTCTGAACAGTACTCTGTCCACCTTTCCATTATTTCCTTTTCTTCTATGAGACTTTTGCCATATCCCCAGTGGTCAACCTGACCAGATTGACTACATCCTGGTTCAAAGACGGCACAAATCTGGTGTGATCAGACTGAAGACCAGAACATTCCCAAGAGCGGACGTGGGCAGTGACCATGACTTTGTCATGATGAACATCAGAGTGCGCTTGAGGAGAATCAACAAGCCAAAAAACAGCTGGCTGAGATTCGACCTTGAAAAACTGAAAGACCCCGCATCTCTGAAGAATTTCAGGCAGCAAATGGGGGGATGTTTGCACCAATACTCCTCCTTGATGAAGACCTGGAGACCACCACAAATAACTTTAACACAGCGATGACGGAAACAGCAAGCAAGATTCTGTGGGAAAGCCATCACAAGTCTAAACCATGGGTCACTAACAAGATACTGGACATGTGTGACACAAGAAGGAAATTAAAGAAAGATAAAAACACAGCAGAGGGAAGAACAGAATACTGGGAAATCAACAAAGCTATCAGGAGGGAAATGAAGGAAGCGTAGCAAAGATGGATAGCCAGACAAGGTGCGGACATTGAAGACAGCCTTGCCAACAACAACTCAAAGAAGGCATTCCAACTGGTGAAAGATCTTACCAAGGAAATACAAGCCAAAGTGAACACCATCCAAGGCAAAAATGGCAAAGATCTCACAGAAAATTTGAGTAATATTGTAGATATATTTCTTGATTAAGCATTCTTTGTTGTTTTCATAATGAATTTATTAAATTTCTGTGCATCCCATCAGTGTCACGGATGGGAAAAAGAAGGTGATGAATGGATTGAGATGCAGGGCAAAGACTCGGAAAATTGTCTATAAAGTACAAAATAACAGAAGTGTCTGCTTTGGTATTGGTTAAGAAGAGAAGGAATTAATTAAAGTGCTGTAAAAGTACGTGAATGCCATACATCCTTACACCACCGTGTCATAAGTGCGTGCCTCACTAAAGTAAAATTCAGGTTTACATGCATCTCATGGGCTCTTGTTTTTCTTCTGGTTAGTTTTACATTTTGGAGTTATGAAACATAACATTGTGTTACCTTCAAAAGTTTTGCTGCAACTTTGAGGAACAGTAGTTTACTGTTCTGAAGACTGTTCCCTCACTGTAATGCATTTATAAACATGTCTCCAAGCAGATCTGAGCAAACCCAATGATGTAACTGTGGCCTTTCTTAACACCGATGGTAGTTCTACTCTTTATTTAAGTGACCTGCAAAGCTCCTCTGTTGTAAATCCCTTCAAAGGTAAACAGACGGGAGATTAAAGCACCTGAATTAATTCATTAATATCACTCATCGATGCAAAGTGGATACCTGAACAAATCAGGAATTAGTCTGAGCTGGGAGCAGCTGTGGCCCTTTCCCTCTTAATAATGCTCCAATCCCACACCTTTCCACACTTGCACTTGTTCCCCACTGCTTTCTGATCTCTTGATCCAGTCTCTTCCTATCAATGTAACATTCAGGATGTCATCAGCAGAAAATGTGGAAACTGCTCCCAGACTGAGCAATAAATACAGACTGTTGAAGATAATTTACCCGGCACAGCATTAGACAACCTTACACCCAGCAGTGTGGGTCTACTTGGTGTGATTTACCAAGACATGGATCCCAAACACAAACACCACCATACATATCATATACAGTCTCTCAAACCATTACCCATACAAAGATAACTTGCCCCACATGGGCTCCACACACTCACATAATATCATCCTTATTGTCACTCTAAAGTCACACACACACCCATATACAAAACCTACTCCCCATTCCCACCATCAGTGTCACGGATGGGAAAAAGAAGGTGATGAATGGATTGAGAGGTAGGGCAAAGACTTGGAAAATTGTCTATGAAGTACAAAATAACAGAAGTGTCTGCTTTGGTAGAGCATTGGTTGAGAAGAGGAGGAATTTCTTTAGCCAGAAGTAGGTGGATTTCATTGCCACAAACAGTTGTTGAAGCCAAGTCATTGGGTACATTGAAAATGGAGGTTGATAGGTTCTTGATTAGTAAGGGTGTCAAAAGTCACAGGGAGAAGGCAGGAGAATGGGGTTGAGAGAGATAATAAATCAGCCATGATGAAATGGCAGAACATACTCAATGGGCCAAATGACCTAATTCTGCCCCAATGTTCAAAGTTCAAATTAGATTTATTATCTGAGTACATATATGTCACCATTAAAACCCTGAGATTCATTTTCTTGTGGGCATACTCAAACTATTAATAAAATAATAACCATAATGGAGCCAATGAAAGACTGCACAAAATTGGCCATTCAGCCAGTATGCTAAAGACAGCAAACTATGCAAATACAGAAAGAAAGAAATAATAAATATCTCTATAGTTTCATGGTCCTCAAGAAAGATGTTATTCTACCTTTAGTCCACTTTCAATCAACTGCAAGGTGTTATCAGCAGTGTTCCCTACTCACCAATATCCAGCCCACAAAAGGGGACAACAGGGACTGCAGGTGTTTGAATCTGTAACAACACACAACCTGCTGGAGGAAATCAGTGGGTCAAGCAGCATCTGTGGGGGAAGAGGAATTGCTGATGTAGTTTTAATGCAATTTTTTGACCTGAAACTATGAGAACACACATAAAGTGCTGAAGGAACTCGGCAGATCAGGCAGCATCTATGGAAATGAAAAGATAGTTGAAGTTTCGGGCCAAAATGTTGACTGGTTATTCCCATCCATAGATGCTGCCTGACCTGCTGAGCTCTTCCTGCATGTTGTGTATATTGCTGTAGATTTCCAGCAACTGCTGTACCTCTTGTGTCAAGGATTCCACATGTCAGAACGGGGATGAGGATGGGAATTAAAATGTTTGGACACTGGGAATTTCTGTTTTAGGTAGAGGGAATTTTTTTTCCTCTCACAGATGCTGCTGAGTTCCTCCAGCAGTTTGTTTGTTATTCTCTGTCATTCCACCATGGAAATACATTTCCAATCCTTTCATCATTGCTGGTTCTAAATCCTGGAATTCCCTTCCCGACTGTACTGCGGCAGCACCTTCACCAAAAAGACTTAGTGGTTGAGGTCTCTCTAGATCATTTCAAAGTTCAAGGTAAATATCTTAGCAAAGCACATATATGCCACCATGTCACTTCCTGGCAGGCATTCAAAGTAGAATAGAGAAATACAACAGAATCGGTGAAAACTTACACACAAACACTGACAAGCAACCATGTCCAAAAGAAGACAAACTGTGCAATACTTAAAAAAAATAGCAACAACAACAATAATAAATAGATAGATAGATAGATAGATAGATAGATAGATAAATAGTACTGAAAAATTGAGTTGTAGAGTCCTTGAAAGAGAGTCCATAGATTGTGTTCAGTTCAGTGCTGTGTGAGTGAAGTTATTCACACTGGCTCAGGAGCCTGATGTGGCTGTAGGGTAATAATTGTTCCTGAACCTGGCGGTGTGGGACCTCAACTGACTGTATCTTCATCCTGTAGCAGAGAGAAGAGGGCATGGTCTGGATGCTGGGGGTCTTTGATAATGGATGCTGCTTTCTTGTGGCAGTGTTCCTTGCAGCTGAGTTCAATGGAGCGGTGAGTTTTTCCTGTGATGGACTGGGGTGTATCCACCAGTTTTTGTAGCTGTTTTTGCATTTTGAGATGGGAGATGAATGTGCTGAGTAGAGGCCTGAAGGGCTGAATGGTCTCCTCTCTCCCCTTGCCCAAGCAGAACACTGTTTTTTCATTGGCATCCCCGTTGTCCTTAGACACACTTCACACAGCGAGCTCACAAAAGCTTATCTTGAGCAGAGGGCAGCCTCCCAACACAGTTTAAATCAAAATCACTTCACCATGGCAACAATACCTCAGAGTGCTGTGGGCCCAGTGTCTGCCAATTAACATTTCTGTGGGGAGACATTAGTTGGTGTTGGTGGGGCTAGAAGGGCCTGAGACAGTTGGGCCTTCTGTATTTAAAAATTGATTCTCTTTAGGTAGATTCCTGTAGGCACAGTAAATCAGATTATCTGTTCAAGTGATAATTAGCTGAGTCGTTTTTTTTGTCAGCTTTTCCTCTGATGATTCAAGCTTCTTATTTCACCTCTCCCAAGTGCCAAGTTAGAATTTTAGTCAGAGAGTCGTATAGAACAGAATCAGGCTGTCAGCCCATCATGGCAAAGTCATAGTCAGGTTTATTGGTATGGTATGGAGGGGGGGGCTGGGGGCCACTGCACAGGATTAAAATAAGCTGCAGAAAGTTGTAAACTCAGTCAGCTCCATCATGGGCACTAGCCTCCACAGTATCCAGGACATCTTCAAAGGGCAATGTCTCGAACAGGCCATGTCCATCATTAAGGACTCCCAGTACCCAGAACATGCCATTTTCTCATTGCTACCATTAGGGAGAGGGTACAGGAGCCTGAAGGCACACGCTCAATGATTCAGAAACACCTTCTTCCCCTCTGCCATCCGATTTCTGAATGGACATTGAGTCAGAATCAGAATCAGGTTTACTATCACTGGCATGTGTCGAGAAATTTGTTAACAGCAGCAGTTCAATGCTACACCTGACAATATAGAAAGAAAAATAAATAACTAAATAAATCAATTACACTATATATATGTATGTTGAATATATTAAAATAGTGCAAAAACAGAAATAATATATATTAAAAAAGTGAGGTAGTGTTGATGGTTCAATGTCCATTCAGAAATTGGATAGCAGAGGGGAAGAAGCTGTTCCTGAATCATTGAGTGTGAGACTTCAGGTTCTGTACCTCTTTCCTGGCAGTAACAATGAGAAGAGGGCATAACCTGGGTGATGGGGATCCTTGGTAATAGATGCTGCTTATCTGAGGTACCGCTCCTTGAAAGTGTCTGGGTACTACAGAGTCTAGTACCAAAGATGGAGCTGACTAATTTTACAGCTTTCTGTAGCTTATTTCTGTCCTGTGCAATAGCCCCCCTCCCCACCCCGTACCAAACAGTGATGCAGCCCGTCAGAATGTCTTACTGATATTGAATGCAAGGTTATTGCTGCAGCACCTCTCAAGTAGCTGGGATATCTCGCTCCTGTATGTTCTCTCATCTCCATCTGAGATTCTACAAATGATAGTTGTGTCATCAGCAAATTTATAGATGGTATTTGAGCTACACCTAGCCACACAGTCATGGGTGTAGAGAGAGTAGGGCAGTGGGCTAAGCACGCACCCCTGATGTACGGCAGTGTGGATTGCCACTGAGGAGGAAATATTATCACCCGTCTCCAACATTGTGGTCTTCCAGTTAGGAAGTCAAGGGTCCAATTGCAGAAGGAGGTACAGAGGCCCAGGTTCTGCAACTAATCAATCAGGACTGTGGGAATGATAGTGATAAATGCTGAGCTATAGTCAACAAACAGCATCTGGACATAGGTGTTTGAATTGTCCAGGTGATCCAAGGCTGTATGAAGAGCCATTGAGATTGCATCTTCCATAGACCTGTTGTGGCATTAGACAAATTGCAGTGGGTCCAGGTCCTTGCTGAGAACACATGAAAACTACTTCACTACTTTTTCCCCATTTTGCACTACCAATTTAATTTAACTTTTATAAGTATATCTGTATATACTTACTGTAATTTACAGTTTTTATTATTATGCATTGTAATGTACTGCAATAAATTTTATGACATATGCCGATGATATTGAACCTGATTCTGATTACTGTCATCAGGTACACCCGGGTGCAGCATCACAGGCACATGCAGTAACACAGGGCAGCACAGGAGTGTAACGGTGATCTTAATGCTTTACCATGCCAGCTGTAAGATTGAGGTTCACTCTCTGGAAGGAGTTTGCATGTTTCCCCAACAATCACACCTGTTTCCTCAACACCACCTCTTTGCTCAAGAAAGCAATCTCCTGATGAGACTGAGGTGAGTGAAGCTCACTTTCCCCACCCAACCACCCATTTTAACCAGTTTTTACAGGAGCACCATCGAGGGTCCTAACCAGCTTCATTATAGTCTAATATGGAAATTGTGAGGACTGCTGAGAGGAGCATCGGACTCTTTCCTCCACCCATCAGAGATATTTATCAGGAGCGCTGAGTACGTAGGACCCTTAGCATTGTCAAAGATCCCTCCCATTCGTCCAACAATCACTTTGATCCCCTACCATCAGTCAGGAGGTACCATAGCATTAAGACAACAACTGTTAGGAAACAGTATCTTCCACCAGGCCATGAGATTACTGAACTCATTTGTGGGCAGGTTTGCTAGAACTGTTGGGAGTGGTTTAAACTAATACAGCAGGGGGATGGGAACCAGTGTGATAGAGCTGAGGATGAGCCAGAAGGTTTACAAGTAGATGAATGCAAGGAAGGACAAGACAAGGATTGGGTACAAATGCAGACAATGCAAAATGTTAAATTGAACCACAGAGGCAATATTCAAAAGGGCAAAGAATGGAGGACTGAAGATACTGTATTTAAATACACGTAGTTTTCAGAATAAGGTGGATGAACTTGTGACACAATTAGAGATTGGTTGGTATGACATTGTAGGCATTCCTGAGTCGTGCCTGAAAGAAGGTCATAGTTGGGAGCTTAACATCGAAGGATATACATTGTATCGAAAGCACAGGCAGGAAGGCAAAGGTGGTGGTGTGGCTCTGTTGGCAAAAGATGCAACTACACCTTTAGAAAGAGGTGACATAGGGTCGGAGAATGTCAAATCTTTGTGGGTGGAGTGAAGAAACTGCAAAGGTAAAAAAACATTATGGGAATCATATATAGGCCATGAGATTGCAAATGGAGCTGAAAAAAGGCGTGTAATGAGGATAATGACACATTTGTAATGGGGGACATCAACATGCAAGGGGAATGGGAAAATTATGCTGGTGTCTGATCGCAAGAGAGGGAACTAGTTAAATGCTTACAAGCTGGCATTTTGGAGCAGCTTGTGCTTGAGGCTACTCAGGGAAAGGCTATCTTAGGTTGGACGTTGTGTAATAATCCAGATCTTATTAGGGAGCTTAACGTAAAGAAACCTTTGGGAGACAGTGATTATAATATGATTGAATTCATACTGCAGTTTGAGAGGGAGAAGCATAAGTCACATGTATCAGCATCGCAATGGAATAAAGGGCATTACAGAGGCATGAGAGAGGAGCTTGCCCAGGTGGATTGAAGTGTGATACTGGCAAAGATGACAGAGAGCAGAGGCGGCTGAAGTATGTGGGAATAGTTCACAAGCCACAGAATAGATGTGTCCCACAGAAGAAGTTCTCAAATGGCAGAGGTAGGCAGCCGTGGCTGACAAAGGAAGTTAACGACTGCAAAAAAGCCAAGAAAGGGGAATATAATGTAGCAAAAGTGAGAGGGAATTTGGATGATTGGGAAAATCCAACAAAAGGCAACTAAAAAGACAGAAGATGAACTATGAGGGTAAACTAGCCAATAATATAAAGCAGAATACAAAGTTTTTTCAGATACATAAAGAATAAAATAATAGTCTGCCCATTTATTTCTTTCGTCCACCAAAGTGCACAACCATACACTTTCCAACATGGTATTTCATTTGCCACTTCTTTGCCCATTCCCCTAAACTATCTAAGTCTCTCTGCAGGCTCTCTGTTTCCTCAACACTACCCGTTCCTCCACTATCTTCGTATCATCAGCAGGTGAGAGGCACGTGACAAGATAGGCCAAAGCCAGCATGGTTTCCTGAAAGGAAAATCCTGCCTGACTAACCTACTGCAATTCTTTGAGGAAATTACAAGCAGGGTAGATAAAGGAGATACAGTAGATGTGGTGTACTTGGATTTTCAGAAGGCCTTTGACAAGGTGCCGCACACGAGGCTGCTTAGCAAGATAAGAGCCTAATTACAGGGAAGTTACTAGCTTGGGTGAAGCATTGGCTGATCTGCAGAAAACAGAGAGTGGGAATAAAGGGATCCTATTCTGGCTGGCTGCCGGTTACCAGTTGAGTTCCACAGGGGTCGGTGTTGGGACCACTGCTTTTTATGATGCCTGTCAATAATTTGGACTATGGGATTAATGGATTTATGGATAAATTTGCAGATGATACAAAGATAGGAGGAGAAGTGGGTAGTGTTGAGGAAACAGAGAGCCTGCAGAGAGACTTAGATAGTTTAGGGGAATGGGCAAAGTGGCAAATGAAATACAAAGTTGGAAAGTGTATGGTTGAGCACTTTGGTGGAAGAAATAAACAGGCAGACTACTATTTAGATGGGGAGAGAATTCAAAATGCAGAGATGCAAAGGGACTTAGGAGTCCTTGTGCAGGATACCCTAAAGGTTAATCTCCAGGCTGAGTCAGTTGTGAATGTAATGTTGGCATTCATTTCTAGAGGTATAGAATATAAGAGCAGGGATGTGATGTTGAGGCTCTATAAGGCACTCGTGAGACCACACTTGGAGAATCGTGTGTAGTTTTGGGCTCCTTATTTTAGAAAGGATATACTGACATTGGAGAGGGTTCAGAGAAGTTTCACGAGAATGATTCCAGGAATGAAAGGGTTATTGTATGAGGAACATCTGGCAGCTCTTGGGCTGTATTCCCTAGAGTTCAGGAGAATGAGGGGGGATCTCATAGAAACATTCTGAATGTTAAAGGGCCAGAACAGATTTTATATGGCAAAGTTATTTCCCATGGTAGGGGAGTCTAGGACAAGAGGGCATGACTTCAGGATTGAAGGACGTCCATTTAGAACAGAAATGCAGAGAAATTACTTTAATCAGAAGGTGGTAAATCTGTGGAAATTGTTGCCATGAGCGGCTGTGGAGGTCAAGTCATTGGGTATAGTTAACGCAGAGATAGATAGGTTCTTGATTAGCCAGGCCATCAAAGGGTATGGGGAGAAGGCAGGGGAGTGAGAATAACTGGGAGAATTGGATCAGCCTATGATTGAATGGTGGAGCAGACTCGATGGGCCAAATGGCCTAGTTCTGCTCCTATATCTTATGGTCTTATGGCTTTCTGGTCTTATGAAGCTTTGTGAGACACTGGCTAGGCAGCATTTGGAATATTGTCAACAGTTTTGGACCCCATATCTCGGAAAGGATGTGTTGTCATTGGAGAGAATCCAGGCAAGCTTCAGGAGGATGATTCCAGGAATGAAGGGGTTAACATATGAGAAGCATTTAGCGGCTTTGGGCCTGTGCTCATTGGAAGTTAGAAGGATGCGGGGGCATCTCAGTGAAACCTACCGAATGTCGAAAGGACTAGATAATATGGATGTGGAAAGGATGTTTCCAGTGTCCAGAACTAGAGGGCAGAGCCTCAGAATTGAGGGGCGACCTTTTAGAACAGAGGTAAGGGAGAATTTTTTTAGCCAGAGAGTAGCGAATCTGTGGAAAGGTCTGCCACAGACTGCGGTGGAGGCCAAAACCATGGGTAAATTTAAAGTGATAATTGTTAGTTTCCCGATCGTTCAGGACATCAAAGGAGATGGTGAGAAGGCAGGTGCATGGGGTTGAGGGGTTCCGGGATCAGCCAATGTCTGATGGCCAACTGGCCTAGTTCTGTTGATATGTCCTATGGTCGCTGATGGTCTCCTGTTTACTTTTAGCTTGTGTATAAATGCACCTTATTATTTGTCAATTTATTTGTGTTAATATTACTTTATGCGTTGTGCGTGTGAGTTATATATACTGTGTTGTGCACCTTGGTCTTGAGGAACATTGTTTCATTTATCTGCATTTCTGTGTCCGGTTGAATGACAATAAACTTTAACTTGATTTTGACAATTAAATCTAAGCTTCTTCACAAGGAAAACAAATTAAACATAAATAATACATTTTTTTGCAAATGAAAATGCAATTAGAACAAAAAAATCTGACATGCAGCAGCATCACAGGAACTTATCATCAGATAAACGGAATTCACAAGAAATCATAAATTATACACAATTTTTACAAGAAAGAACAGAAATAGATCAAGCAAAAAGTTAATTGTTTCAGAAAAATGGTTGAGGAGAAGTAGCTGTCCTTGAATCTGGTTATTCAGAATCACATCCACTGATTTATCAAATGTACATCAGTATATACAGTGAAATGAATCGTTTGTATTAACATAAAGCAGTACAGGCTTTTCAGCCTACAATGTTGTGCCAACCTTTTTAACCTATTCCGAGATCAATCGAATCCTTCCTTCCACAAAGCCCTCCTTTGTTCTATCATCCATGTGCCTATCTAGGAGTTTCTTACGTGTCCCTAATGTATCTGCTTCTACTGCCAACCTGGCAGAGCACTCTACACACCTACCACTCTCTCTGTAAAAAAACACATCTGAAGAATTACTTTCCTCAATCACCTGAAAACTATGCTCCCTATAATTGCTAATTATGGTATTAGACATTTCTGCCCTGGGAAAAATTCTTGCACCATCCACTCAATTGATGCCTCGTATCATCTTGTACTCTTCTATCAAGTCACTCCTCATCTTCCTTTGCTCCGCAGAGAAAAGACAAAGCTCGCTCAATCGTTCTTCATGAGACAACCTGAGGATGTGATGGGGGCTGCCCCCAAGTGTCACCACACATTCCCACACCAACATATATGCCCACAATGTTTGCAGGACACACATGTTACATCAACAGCAGAACAACAGTAACAAAACAGTAGAACAAGCCTCTTAACTCACTCCTACCTACCCACCCGTGCACACATACACAGTCCTCTAAACCTCAGACAGGCAGTCTTTGGTCGCCAGACTTCAATAGACTTGGACTTGTAGACATTGCTCCTTCAACTTCCCCAGCGACTCACAGAGACTCGTAGGCCCAGGCTTCAGCCGTCAGGCCTCGACTCCTGGAATTACTTATATAGTGGCAGCACAGTAGTATAGTGGTTAGTGCAATGCTTTACAGTGCGCTAGCTGTAAGATCAGGCTTCAATTCCCACTGTGGTCTGTAAGGAGATTGTACGTTCTCATCGAGTGGGTTGAGAGCAAACGGTGTTGGCACTGGAAGCGCTGTCAAGCATAATCCACACTGATTTGATTTGACACAAACAATATATTTCACTGTATGTGTCAATGTAAATACATTGGACCCACAACACCAGGTTCAGGAACAATTATTACCCCTCAACCATCAGATTCTTAAACCAGTGGGGATAATTTCACTCAACTTCATTCACCTTATCACTAAACCGTTCCCACAACCAATGAACTCACTTTCATGGACTCTTCATCTCATGTTCTCAACACTTACTGATTATTTATTCTTCTTCTTCTTCTTATGATTATTGTTATTATTATTTCTTCTTGTATTTTCACAGTTTGTTTATCTTTTGCACCCTGGTTGTAGGTCTGTTCTCCTCGGTGCAGTCATTCATTGATTCTATTGTGTTTCTTGTATTACAGTGAACTTCTGCGAGAAGACAAATCTCAGGATTGTATATGGTGACATATATGTACTTTGATAATAAATTTACTTTGAACTGCTGTCACATTCTTGCACATCGCACCACTGTAACACTCCTGTGCACATCATACACTGTTACACTCTCAGTTACACTCTGACTGCACCAGCCTACTGTGGGTGGATGGTTTCATTGCCTGACGGTGTAATGAATGGCAACTGCTGATAGTAATGTAATACATGGCCATTCAATTCACTTCCCTGTTTGATTCCAGATATTTTAACAAACAATCAATTAGTTTTTATTATGGGAAAGATTCCAAGAGTAATTGCCTCATTAGTATTGTGGAGACACTTGTTAAGCACTGAAATATGGGAGATTAGAAGAACCCTGCTCCTAAAATCATCATCTATCCCCAATTAAAATGATTCATGAAAGCTTTGCGGAGAACTAATGATCAGCTTACCAGCATATTATGGATTCTCGTATCACTTGCCCACTTTAAATTACACATTTGTTTGAGACGTGGAGATAAAATGATTCTAGCATATAATTTATAATTGGCCACCTTGTTAACTTCAAGTGGTCATACTGAGACATCTCAGTGAGCAGGGTGTGGTGTGTATCTGCTCCACCCTCTCAATCACTCCCAGGACAGGGACAGTTACATACAGAATGAAGCTCCCTCTACACTGTCCCATCACACACTCCCAGGACAGGGACAGTTAGATACAGAGTGAAGCTCCCTCTACACTGTCCCATCACACACTCCCAGGACAGGGACAGTTAGATACAGAGTGAAGCTCCCTCTACACTGTCCCATCACACACTCCCAGGGCAGGGACAGTTAGATACAGAGTGAAGCTCCCTCTACACTGTCCCATCACACACTCCCAGGACAGGGACAGTTAGATACAGAGTGAAGCTCCCTCTACACTGTCCCATCACACACTCCCAGGACAGGGACAGTTACATACAGAGTGAAGCTCCCTCTACACTGTCCCATCACACACTCCCAGGACAGGGACAGTTACATATAGAATGAAGCTCCCTCTACACTGTCCCATCACACACTCCCAGGGCAGGGACAGTTAGATACAGAGTGAAGCTCCCTCTACACTGTCCCATCACACACTCCCAGGCCATGGACAGTCAGATACAGAGTGAAGCTCCCTCTACACTGTCCCATCACACACTCCCAGGACAGGGACAGTTAGATACAGAGTGAAACTCCCTCTACACTGTCCCATCACACACTCCCAGGACAGGGACAGTTACATATAGAATGAAGCTCCCTCTACACTGTCCCATCACACACTCCCAGGCCATGGACAGTCAGATACAGAGTGAAGCTCCCTCTACACTGTCCCATCACACACTCCCAGGCCATGGACAGTTAGATACAGAGTGAAGCTCCCTCTACGCTGTCCCATCCCACACTCCCAGGGCAGGGACAGTTAGATACAGAGTGAAGCTCCCTCTACACTGTCCCATCACACACTCCCAGGGCAGGGACAGTCAGACACAGAGTGAAGCTCCCTCTACACTGTCCCAACACACACTTCCAGGTGAGGCGGGTCCCCACTGGAAGTCCCTTTACGAGGGGGTTCTTCCCATGCACCTGGGGGATCTCGGCTGGAGGGTGCTGCATAGAGCGGTGCCCTGCAATAAGTTTTTTAGTTTGTACATGGATCTCTCACCTGCATGCCACTTCTGCGGGCTGGAGGAGACCGTGTACCACATGTCCATGGAGTGTGCGAGGCTGCAGCCTCTTTTTGCATATTTGCGTGGGCTGCTTCTCGCCTTCTGGCTGCATTTTAGCCCCACCCTATTTATATATGGTCATCCAGTTAGATACAGAGTGAAGCTCCCTCTACACTGTCCCATCACACATTCCCAGGACATGTCAGGTCTCTGTGGCTGAAGATCCACAAGGATCAATTGGAAGACCCTTTCCCAGCTCCTGGTAGTTCATTAGCAGATGAATACATTGCCATATTAGTCGAGACCATTTGTGTTCTGGACTTTGAATCTCTAGCTATAATTCTACCTTTGGAGTCCAGGTCATTGGATCTATTTAAAGTGGACGTCGATAGCTTATTGACTAGTGGGAGCATCAAAAGTTATAGGGTGTAAGGCAGGAGAATGGGGTTGAGAGGGAAAATAAATCAGCCATGATGGAATAGCGGAACAGAATCAATGGGACAGTAGGCCTAACTCTGCTTCTGTGTCTTATGGTCTTATCATCTGTCACCCCTCCCCCCCTCCCCCCCCCCACCCCACCCCGCTGTGGGTTTCCTCGGGGTGCTCCAGCTTTGTCCAACAGACCAAAGACGTACTGGTTAGTAAACTAATTGGGCATTGTAAATTGTCCTGTGATTAGTTTGAGAGAGGGGGCCTGTTCCATGCTGTATGTTTAAATAAAATTAAATTAAAATTAGATTATCAGAAGTGAATGAAGCTAGAGGACTTAGATTTAGTAAGAGGTTTAGAGGAGATCTGAGGGAGATCTGCAGAGAGTGATGAGTATCTGGAACATACTGCTGGAGGGATTGGCAGAAATCAAGACACTGACAGCAGTTAAGATGGCAGGCACAGAGGACAAAGTCCAACAACCTCCATGATCAAGGAGTCTGCTCAGTCCCCGAGGACATCAAAGTCTGAGGGTTGAAGACCGATTCTGTGAGTCTGGATGTCAAGACCCAAAATTTGAAGCATCTGGATCGGTGTGTCCAAGAGTCAGAAGCCCAAAGTCTGTGAGTCTGGGCCAGGGTTCTGGAGTTGGAGACTCAATGGATTTTGATGCAAATAATGCAATTCACTGTATGTTTTCAAGGTTGCTCAAGATTCAATATTGTTTAATGTCATTTCCTGTACACAAGTGTAAAGGAGAATGAAATAATTGTTACTCCAGATCCGATGCAGCACAAAATACAAAATAATAATAATAATAATAATAATAATAATAATAATAACAAAGAAACACAATAATGATAAATATATAAGATAGCTTATATAAATAGATTGATTGGAAGTCCATAAACTGACATTAGACACAGGAGTGTCCGTACATTAGGTGACTTTGAGAAGAAATGGTAAAGTGGAGGTTGTAATGGGGATGTAGAGGGTGGGTTAGTAGGGTGGAGATGTTGATCAGCCTTACTGCTTGGGGAAAGTAAGTGTTTTCGAGTCTGGTGGTGTTGGTGTGAATGCTACGTAGCCTCCTCCCTGATGGGAGTGGGACAGACAGTCCATGAGCAGGATGGGTGGGATCTTTCATGATGTTACTGGCCCCTTTCTGTATATATGTACTTGATGGTAGGTAGGCTGGTTCTGGTGATACGATGGGCAGTTTTCACTACCTGTTTTAGAGGCTTCCTCTCCACCACAGAGCAGTTATAGTACCATGAAATGATACAGCATGTTAGGATGCTCTCCACTGTGCATGTTTTGATATACTATACATATGACAGATAAAGCTAATTTTAAAAAACAGGACAAAAAGCAGATTTAAGCAAATAAGGATGGATAAGCACTGAAAGCAAAAAATGGCCGAGCTAAACAATAAAATGAGCATTTGACAGAAAGGCAGATAGATGCAAAGATAGAAAAACAGCGAGGCAGATGAGAGACATATAAATCATGAGAAAATGTGGGAGAAAGCTGCATAGAGATATGTTTGATTGATAGATGTTACTACGCACTGAAGCTGATGTCTTCATCAGTTGATAGATTGTGATCAAACTACATGGTTTATACTTTATGAAAGCAAAAGATACACATTTCCATCAAGTTTTTTGCAAATTTTGAACATGTTGTATATATCCAATGACGGGCTTTTGAAATTTAACCAGCAGCACTGTTGACACTCCCCCCCACCCCCCCCCCGCCCCCTGATTTAGCCTCGTGCATTAGATTCAGAATCGGGTTTGCTTTCAATGATGTATGTCATGAAATGTGTTACTTGCAGTAGCAGTACAATGCAACACATAAAAATACTATAAACTATAATAAGAAATATACACTCAGTGGCCACTTTATTAGGTACACCTGTACACACACTTGTTAATGCAAACACACAATCTTCAAATACATAAAACCATATAAACGTGGTCAAGAGGTTCAGTTGTTGTTCAGACCAAATATCAGAATGGGGAAGAAATGCGATCTACGTGACTTTGACTGTGGAATGATGGTTTGTGCCAGATGGGGTGTTGAGAAACTGAAGATCTCCCGGAATTTTCCTGCACAAGGGTGTCTGGAGCTGGGTTCCCAACCGTTTTTGTGCTATGGGCCAATACCATTAAGCAAGGGGTCCATCGATCCCATCTTAGGAACCCTTGCCCTAGAGTTTACACAGAATGGTGCAAAAAACAAAATACATTCTCTGAGCGGCAGTTCCCAGAGGGAAATGGCCTGATTCAAGCTGATAGGAAGGCAACAGTAACTCAGAGGACCATGTATTACAGCACTGGGGTGAAGGAAAGCATCTCTGAATGCACAACATGCCAAATCTCGAAGTGGATCGCTACCCTGAACATACAGTCAGAGGTTCCTAATAAAGTGGCCATTGAGTGGATGTTCTCTGTTCTATCCATCATAAGGAGTGGATTTATTGCCACTGATGTGCTGGGGTTCAGAGATTCAGGAGCAGTTCTGTTTTTGGGATGTTCAGGGAGATGTTTGATCTTGGTAGTGACCGTCTAAGATAGCACAGTCTCACAGAACCCTGAGAAAAATCTTTACGCCCAGTAACCAGTGATGCATTCCCTTATACAAACTCATAACTCAACCAGAAACATAACTCTTCTGGTAATGTCTACTTGGAAATAATTCTTCTGCACTGACCAAAACAAGTTAATCAATGTACTTACAATTTAGTAATGGTTTGCAAATCCAGGAAGTCTGGGATGGAATTGGTCTCTGTCATGCTGCAGTCATTGAGAATGTCCCCAGGGCTTATGGAATGAGATTACATGTGAGTGAGATTTAATGACACAAAACACGTTTTAAGTCTATTCTATCAATTATTGTATTAAAATGTGTTTTAACTTGGTTTTAAGTGTGCCTTGTTTAATGTAGATCTTGTTCAAGATTTTAGTTATTCTTAATTAGAATTAGTGAAACAATTATGATCAGATGACCCTGGTTTCAAACACTGAGCAAATTTTGTTAATATTCCTTGGGGATAAGAAAGGTATGTGATGCATTTCAGTGCGAGGCCAATCTGTTATGTCCTCAGTGTTGTTGAATTTTCGACTGGTTTCCGCTGCTCTTTAATATGTCACAGACCATTTTTTAGTGAATGGACCCTGGGTCAAAAGTTTCTCCATTCTAGAGAGTTCAGCTGGCCTTACGGAGACTTCTGAGTTTCTGAGAATCCTTAACAGGATGACAAAATATTAATTCTTTCAGTCATGCAGTCTCAGAGTCATTCAGCTCAGAGTGGGCCCTTCAGCCCATCATGGTAGATACAGTCATGAGGAAAACTTCCGGCAGATTGGCCTTCATAAATCAAAGTACTGAATACAGGAGATGGAATGTTATGATGAAGTTGCTTCTGACATTGCTAGAGACTAATTTAGAGTACTATGTGCAGTTCTGGGTTGCCTATCTACAGGAAGATATCAATAAGATTGAAAGGATAAAGAGAAAATTTGCAAGGATGTTGCTGCGACTTGAGGACCTGAATTATAGGGAAAGGCTGACTATGTTAGGGTGTTACTCCCTAGAACATAGGAGAATGAGAGGAAATTTGATAGAAGTATGCAACTATGAGGGGTATAGACAGGGTGAATGTAAGCAGGCCTTTTCCACTGAGGTTGGGTGAGAGCAGATCAAGAGGTTGCAGGTTTAGGATGAAAGGTGAAATATTTAATGGGAACTTGAGGGGGAACTTCTTCACTCAGAGAGTGGTGAGAGTGTGGAACAAGGAGCCAGAGCAAGTCATGGATGTGGGTTCAATTTCAACATTGAAGAGAAGTTCGGTGCAGGTCACTGGAACTAGGCAGAATAACAGTTTGGCATGGACAATATGGGCAGGAGGGGTTGTCCCTGTGCTGTAGTGCTCTATGTCTCTATGATCATGCCAAACTTTCCACCTGTCTACAGGAATCCCATTTGCCTGCTTATGGACTGTATCTTTCTATGCCTTGCCTATCTAAGTGTCTGTCTAAGCATTGGAAGAAGATGACGCCAGTCTTGTTCAGTCTTGAACGATCTTGATCAATGCTTTAAGCAGTGAGAACAGTGAGAAATGGAGTCGTTTATGACTTCGTGCTCATCTCCGTGCTTCTTGACCTATGGGGCATAGCTCACCAAACCTCACCAAAATCCCTCCGAGACAACAAAGCACCAGATCACTCAATTAACCTGAAAACACACCAGCGACATGTAAATCACAGGTTCCAACAGTAGCAGAGTCATATTTCAACAAAGAAGATGTAAAAGAAGTTTTATGAATTGTCTGGCATATGTCATAAAACTTCTTTTACATCTTCTTCTTTGAAGATTGAAGAAGACTGAAATCTGCAGTTCATGTTATGATGTGTTGCTGGCTTCTGGTTGTTCCTTTTTTTATTGTTATTTTATGTGATTGTGATCGAGGTGGATTGGCTCTGTGCCCTACAGTCAATGAACAAAACAGCACTAAATTGACCTGAATTAAAACTGAAGTGAACATTCCAGACTGTTTCATTAGTCTGATGTTTCATATTCTGTGTTCTTGTTTGTTTTTTTTGCCGTTTGTGTGATTCGTTTCTTTGCGCCTTGGGTATTTGATGATTTCTTTGAACAGGTTCTATGGTGTTTCTTTGTTTCATGGCTGTCTACAGGAAGGCAAATCTCATTGTTCTATACTGCATATGTATGTACTTTAACTTGAATCGATGAATCTTTGAAAATGCTTCTTAAATGTAGTGATGGTATCTGATTCCTCTATCTCACTGTGCAGCCAGTCAAAATTAGAATCAGGTCTATTATTACTGCCTTATATGATGTTAAATTTGATGTTTTGCAGTGCCTGCTGTGCAAAGATATAAAATTACTATGAATTTCAAGATAAATAAGTAGTACAAAGGAAAGGAATAATGAGGCTCCTGGACTCATGGGTTCTGATGATGGAGAAGAAGAAGCTGTTCCTGAATTGTGACTGTGTCTTCAGGCTTTTGTACCTCTTCTCTGATGGTAGTAATGAAAAGAAGGCTTGTGCCAGAAGGTGGAGATACTTTGAGAAGATACCACCTTCTTGAGGCACTGTCTCTTGAGGATGGCCTTGATGGTGGAGAGGCTCCGGATACTCACCGTCACTATATAAAAATTAAACCTACGAGATTTTGTAGATGCTGGAAATGCAAGGATGGGTGGGGTATGAAGTGCAGTTGGTGGACAATGGAAGCATGCAGAATAATAATTCAGCACAGATTAGATGGGCTGAAAGGCCTGTTTCTGTGACGTAGTGTTCTATGACTCTATGTCCTTTCCACCTTTCTACATGAATGCCATTTGCTTGGATCAGGATGGGTGAAAATTCCCGATGAAAGGTCATTTCAGAGAGAATAGTTCCTGGGTATCAACATCTCTGAGGATCAATCTTGGGACCAACATATCAATGTAGACACAAGGACAGCACCTCGTTGGCTAAATTTCATTCAGAGTTTGAGAAGATTTGGTATGTACCAAAGAGACTTGCAAATTTCTACAATCTACAAATTGTACAAATTTGTACTGTGGAGAGCATTCTAACTGGCTGCATCACCATCTAGTACTGAGGGGGTGGGGAATCTCAACGGGATGGAAAAAAGCTGCAGAAAGTTGTAAACTCAGTCAACTCCATCATGGGCAGTAGCCTCCCCAGCATCCAGGACATCTTTAAGGGTGATGCCTCAAAAAGTCAGCATCCAACATTAAGGACCCACATCACTGAGGACATGCCCTCTTCTCATTGTTACCGTCAAGGAGGAGGTACAGGAGCCTGAAGGTACACACTGAGTGATTCAGGAGCGGCTTCTTCCCCTCTGCCATCGGATTGCTGAATGGATATTGAACCTATGAACACTACCACACTACTGTTTACAGTTTTTATTATTATGTCTTGCAATTTACTGTTGCCACATAACAAAAAAAATCACGACGTATGCCATTTATATTAAACCTGAATCTGATTATTATTGCTTTACATAGATGCCACCTGACCTGCTGAGTTCCTCCAGCATTTTGCATGTGGTACTGTGTAAAAAACTTACCCCCTCAATCAGAAAATACTGGAAACACTCAGCATGTCAGTCAGCATCCAGCAGATGGGCCAAATGACTGTGTGCTGTAAATTACTGGTCGTTGATCTGCCGGTCAGCTGATTCACTTGGAGATTGTTTTTGGATAACTTCTGCTTCATTTTGTGCAAGGTATAATTACCTCTGATATCAGTGCCGAGAAAATTGAAGATAGTTTCTTTCGGAGATGCTTCTAATCCTAATTGATTATTGGTAAGCAGTAAAAAATGATTGCAAACTTGTCAGCCACTAAAACTCAAAATCAATATAAATCCTCACAAAAACCTCTTACAAAGTCCAATAAGAAGCAATAAACTCATAGATTAGATCAAAGCCAATTTGTTCACTCACACTTCCTTCATTTACATTCTTATCATGTTAATCAGACTGGAATTCTTTCAGTAAGACTTATTCCTTATTAATAAGATGAACCTGTATGTGTCTGTGAGTGTGTATGTGTGTGTCCCTGTGTGTGTGTGTATTTGTGCATGTGTGCCTCTGTGTGTGTGTGTGTGTATGTTGCTATCTGTTTCTGACTTCACATGCACAGTATGTTGTTTGTGTATCTGTATACCTGTATGTGTGTGTTTGTGCATGCACACATATGTGTGTGGGTGTGTATAGTACTGTGCAAATGTCTTAGGCACATATACATAGCTAGGGTGCCTAAGACTTTTGCACAGTACTGTTTTGTCAACATGGAGTGGAGAGTGAGTTTGTAAATCTGGTGGGAGCACAGGATGTTGGAAATGGTGAGGGTGGGACACTGTGGGATGGGTGTGGGACAGATGGCAGAGAAGGAGTGCCAGGTGCTGGGGGGGGTGGTGGGGGACGGTGGTGAAGTGGGTACAGACACACTCAGCTCTGATTCACCAGGCAAGGTCATTTAATTCCAAGCAATTGGTTTATTGATCATTACATAATGTCTCTCTGGTGCTTCCCGCTCCCTCCCCTTTTCCTAACCATAATTCCCCTCTCCCTGCCCCCTTCCCACTCTCAGTCCACAATATCAGAATCAGGTTTATCATCACTCACATATGTCATGAAATGTGTTTTTTTTGCAGCATCAGTACAGTGTAATACATAAAATGACTTTAAATATGTGCCTAAGACTTTTGCACAGTACTGTATCTGTGTGTGTGTGTGTGTGTGTGTGATAGAGAGAGGGAGGAAGAGAGTGAGAAACAGTGTCTGGATCACAAAACAGGAGAAAAACTGCAGATGCTGGAAATTCAAGCAACACGCACAACATGCTGGAGGAACTCAGCAGGCCAGGCAGCATCTATGGAAAAGAGTACAGTCGACCCTTCGGCAGGACTGAAGAAAAAAAGCTGAGGAATAGATTTAGAAGGTGGGGGGAGTGGGGAGAGAAACACTAGGTGATGGGTGAAACTTGGAGGGGGAGAGATGAAGTAAAGAGCTGGAAAGTTGATTGGTGAAAGAGACAGAAGGCCATGGAGGAAAGAAAAGGGGGAAGAGCAGCAGAGGGAGGTGATGGGCGGGCAAGGAGATAAGGTGAAGGGGGAAAGGGGATGGGAAATGGTGAAGGGGGTGGGGGGCATTACTGGAAGTTTGAGAAATCGATGTTCATGCCATCAGGTTGGAGGCTACCGAAGTGTAGCTCCAACTTGACACTGGAGGAGGCCATGGATGGGCATATCAGAATGGGAATGGGACGTGGAATTAAAATGGGTGGCCACTGGGAGATCCTGCTTTCTCTGGCGGACAGAGCATAGATGCTCAGCAAAGCCATCTCACCAATGTTCAAGATGCCGCATGGGGGGGGGGGGGGGCGGGGGGGGGTGGTGTGTGTGTGTGTGTGTGTGTGTGTGTGTGTGTGTGTGTGTGTGTGTGTGTGTGTGTGTGTGTGTGTGTGTGTGTGTGTGTGTGTGTGTACGTGAGGCCCTAAACCAGCACATGCATAAAAATCCCCTTCCCCCTCCCCTCTTATTCTATTCCCCACTCTGGCATTTTACCACTTCTCACCTGCCTACACCTCCCACGGGTCTCCTTCTCCTTCCCTTTCCCCTATGGGCCTCTCTCCTCTCCTATCAGCCCTTTGCCTTTCCTACCCACCTGGCTTCACCTATCACCTTCTAGCTATCCTCCTGCCCCTCTCTCCACCTTTTTAATCTGGCATCTTCCCCCTTCCTTTTCAGTCCTGACGAAGGGTCACTTCCATAGATGCTGCTCGACCTGCTGAGTTCCACCAGCATTTTGTGTGCGTTACTGTGTATCTTAGCTTGAAAGTGTATGTTTGTGTGTTTGTGTGGGAGATTTGTGTATACATAAATGTTTACAGAAGCATGGATGTGCATTTCTTTGTGGGTGCACATTTAATGTATTTGTGATGTGATGCAAGTCTACACAGTAGTTTCATGGTGACTGCATCACTTTACAGCACCGGTTGTAAAAGGCGGCATGGTAGCATAGAGGTTAGCAAAGGGTTTTACAGTATCGGTAATCCGGTTTCAACCATAAGGAGTTTGTACGTTCTCCCCGTGAGCACACAGGTTTCCTCCAAGTGCTCCAGTTTCCTCCCACAGTCCAAAGATGTACCGGTCAGTAGGTTAAAATAGTCATTGTAAATTGTCCCGTGATTAGACTAGGATTAAATTGGAGGGTTGTTGGTTGGCGCAGTTTGAAGGGCCAGAAGGGCCTATACCTATTCCGTAGCTCACAAGTATATAAATAAATAAATTCCCATCAGCTCCTTCCAAACTCTACTATGGGAATTGAACTTGGGTCACCTGTCGTGTAAAGAGCAGTGATAACCATTGCGCTACCATGCCGCCCTATTAATCTAGTTTTAATATGAATGTCATAGTCTTGTTGGGCTGAGGAGCCTGTTTCCAGGATGTATCTCCCTGTGATGCCTCTGGCCAGAACCAGAATCAGAATCAGGTTTAATGTCACTGGCTTACCGTATGTCACGAGATCAGTTGTTCTGCTCAGCGGTGTGCATTGCAATACACAATAATAATAATAAACCGATAACTTACGATAAGAAGTACATATAAAATAATTAAATTAAGTAAGTAGTGTAACAAGAGAGTAAAAAGTGAGGTAGTGTTCATGGGTTCATTGTTCATTCAGAAATCTGATGGCAGAGCAGAAGAAGCTGTTCCTAAAACGTCGAGTGTGTGGCTTCTTGCTCCTGTATTTCTCCCTGAAGATAGTAATGAAAAGAGGGCATGTCCTGGGTGATGGGGATCCTTAAAGATAGATGCTGCCTTGTTAAGGTATTGCCTTTTGAAGGTGCCCTTGACAGTGGGGAGTCCAGTGTCCATGATGGGGCTCATTTCAAACAAACTCTGCCTGTTGACAGCGAAGTGTTTTGAAGTGTTCTGTTGCTGTGTCTTTGAAATGCACTCAAGCTGATCCAGCACTGATTTATTAATCATCAAGTATAATGGATTATTGATCAAGTAATCATTCAGTGTGTTTCCACTCGTGAAAGGCAGTGCTTTGAAATGTTTGAAGATACTCCTCATGGAAGATCTCTGCTGGGAGTGATGTGCATCTTTCATGTCCCACAAGAAGGGGCAGGGAGGGAATCCCTCCGTAGGGTGCCGCGGCTGGGGACTGAAGAGAGATGTCTATGGTCTTCAAAGTTTAGGAAATCCCACGGCTGACCAGGAAAAGATATTTCAGCAGTGTCAGAGTCTTAAACAAACAGAGATGTTGGTGAGGCTTCATATGTACATTTCTGGTGAGAATCAGAATAATGTTTATCATCACTCATATATGTCATGAAGTTTGTTTTGCAGCAACAGTATGATTGGTAGTCCATCATAGTCAACAATGACAGGAGACCTGTGTGGGAGAGGTTTTAAAGTGGAAAGTCCGTTGCACCGGGGCAATTCCACCCTCTCGGCCTTCGAACTCTGCGTTCAATAGTACAGGTAGTCATCACAAATGGGGGTCTGCTCTGTTTACAGTGGATGGCCTTGATGTCTTCATCATGCCCTTTGCTCTCCGTGGAACATTGCAGTACCCCCTTCCTGGCCGTTGGATCTCACTGTTGATCTCATCTGCCCAGTCCGCCAGAGCTAGGACAGGCATATCCCCATCTCACCGGGGTGTGAGGCCCGCTGACTACTCTCGCCTGCTTTAGCCGCCTGTCTAAACGGTATGCCGGGGTGTGGCCGCTGTCACGTGCGAACAAGCTACTTGAAGCCACAGTTAAGAGCTGAGAGTCCAGTGGTGACCGAAGGTGAGTGTCCAGAATGGACACGACAAGAACAATCACCAGAGGAGCTAACTAACCGTGGACACCCCATACACTCCCGTGGAAGCAGTACAGAGCATAAAGTAGAACGTTTCTGAGCTACAATAAGAAATATATAAAATATAAATAAGTAGGCTTTTGGCATATTGCCCTTTATAACTCAGAGTATCAGAGTTGGGGTGTTATGTTAAAGTTGTAAAAGACATGGTGAGGCCTAATCTGGAGTATTGTGTGCAGTTTTCAAGAGGCTGCAGAGGAGATTTACCAGGATGTTACCTGAATTAGAGAGTATTTTTTATGAGGGGAGGTTGAGCGAGCTAAGGCTTTTCTCTTTGATCGAAAGGAGGATGAGAGATGACTTGATAGAGGTGTAGAAAATGCTAAGAGGCATAGATAGAACGGTCAGCCACAGAATGGCTAATAACAGGGGTATTATTTTAATATTAACAGGAGCATCAACTGAAGGAAAGTATAAGAGGGATTTCAGAGGTAAGTTTTTTTTACACAGAGGAACACCCTGTCAGGGTAGTGATAGATGCAGATATAAAAGGGACATTTAAGACTCAGATAGGCACATAGATGACAGAAAAACAGAGGGCTAAGTAGGATGGAAGGTTTTAGATTTTCAAGTTAGATAGAGTAGGTTAAAAGATGAACACAACATCATGGGCCAAGGGGCCTGTACTGTGGTGTACGATTTAACATTCTGTGTTTTTAGTTCTATTGATGGTTTACACAGCACACACCTGCCTCAGTTTCAGTGAAGTCACCAGGGACTGCTGGTGCTGGACTATGGAGAATAAACAAGGTATCAGTGGAACTCGGCAGGACGAGCAGCATCGGTGGCAGGGTGGCGAGGGGATGCGGTGGAAATGGACAGGACATTTCACGTCAAGGCCCATCAGCTGGACTGGAGAGTCATCCAGTGTGAAGAGGTGGAGTGAAGGTGTGGAGCAAGAGCTGGCAGGTTATAGGTGAACCCAGATGAAGGGGGCAACTCACAGCTTCTGTTGACAATCACTATTCACACCCTCCAACCCCATTTGTGATTTTCAACAGAAGTGTTTTAAACAAAGGGCCCAAAGCATTTTTGACGAACCCTGCCACCCATCCCACAATCTCTTAGACCCACTACCACCAGGAGCGAGGTACAGGATCATCAGGACTAGGACTGCCAGACTGGGGAACAGCTTCTTCCCTCAGGCTGTGAGAATAATGGATACCCAGCAACCACCGAGGTCTCATCACTAGGACAGCGACTGTTTACCTGTGCTGCACACTATGTGGACTTTGAATTATTAACTTAATTATGGTAATATTTTGTTTTATGTGCTGTGTGTGATATATGCTTTGTGGGTGCACCATGGTCTTGAGGAACATTGTTTCATTTGGTTGTATATATGTACAGCTTGAAGGAAATAAACTTGAAGTTGAACTGGAACTTGAAAGGTTGACTGACCATTTCTCTCCACAGATGTTTACTGACCCATTGAGTTCTTCACAAACAAGGGAAAGTCTGCAGATGCTGGAATTCTGAGTAACACACACAAAATGCTGGAGGAACTCAGTAAGCCAGGCAGCATCTATGCAACATAGAAAAATAGAAAACCTACAGCACAATACAGGACCTTCGACCCACAAAGCTGTGCCGAACATGTCCTTACTTCAGAAATCACCTAGGGTTACCCATAGCCCTCTATTTTTCTAAGTCTCCTCTGCATCCTTTCTATGGCTTCCACATCTGGTTGAGGCAACCAGAATTGAGCACAGCACTCCAAGTGGAGTCTGACCAGGGTCCTATATAGCTCTCGGCTCCTGAACTCAATCCCACGACTGATGAAGGCCAATGCACCGTATGTCTTCTTAACCACAGAGTCAACCTGCACAGCAGCATTGAATGTCCTATGGACTTGGATCCCAAGATCCTTCTGATCATCCCTCTATGTTCCAGCTACAGGTCAATGGAACTAGGCATATTAATAGCTTGGAATGGACTTGACAGGCCCAGTTTTGCATCCCATCAATGTCCCGCTGTAACCTCTGACAGCCCTCCACACTATCCAACCTTTGTGTCATCAGCAATTTTACTAACCCATCCCTCAACTTCCTCATCCAGGTCATTTATAAAAATCGCGAACAGTAGGGGTCCCAAAACAGATCCCTGAGGCACTCCACTGGTTACCGACCTCCACTCAGAATATGACCTGTCCACAACCAATCTTTGCCTTCTGTGGGCAAGCCAGTTCTAGATCCACAAAGCAATGTCCCCTTGGATCCCATGCCTCCTTACTTTCTCAATAAGCCTTGCATGGGGTACCTTATCAAATACCTTGCTGAAATCCATATACACTACATCTATGGCTCTACCTTCATCAATGTGTTTAGTCACATTCTCAAAAAATTCAATCACCTCATAAGGCATGACCTGCCTTTGATAAAGCCATGCTGACTATTCCTAATCATACAATGCTTCTCCAAATGCTCATAAATCCTGCCTCTCAGGATCTTCTCCATCAACTTACCAACCACTGAAGTAAGGCTCACTGGTCTATAATTTCCTGGGCTATCTCTACTCTCTTTCTTGAATAAGGGAACAACATCCGCAATCCTCCAATCCTCCAGAACCTCTCCCATCCCCACTGATGATGCAAAGATCTTCGCCAGAAGCTCAGCAATCTCTGCCCTTGCCTCCCACAGTAGCCTGGGGTACATCTCGTCCGGTCCCAGTGTCTTATCCAACTTGATGCTTTCCAAAAGCTCCAGCACATCCTCTTCCTTAATATCTACATGCTCAAGCTTTTCAGAGCACAGTAAGTCATCCCTATAATCACCAAGATCCTTTTCCATAGTGAATACTGAAGCAAAGTATCCATTAAGTATCTCTGCTATCTCCTCTGGTTAAAAGTACAGTCAACTTTTCAGGTTGAAACCCTTTGGCAGGACTAAGGCCGAAACATCGACTGTACTTTTATCCATAGATGCTGCCTGGCCTGCTGAGTTCCTCCAGTATTTTGTGTGTGTTGTTCTGCTGAGAATTCTTCCATCACTTCGTCTAGGAAAAAAGATTCAGCGAGGCCAGAGGAAGAGGAGGAGTGTGTGGGGCCAGGAATAAGTATGTCACCAGCAACTCTAGCAAATTTCTACAGATGCACCGTGGAGAACATTCAAACTGGTTACATCACCGACCGATACGTAGGGGCCAATGGACAGAATCGGAAAAAGCTGCAGCCCGCTCCTTCAGGGGCACTAATTTCCCTGGCTTTTACCATCTCTGGTGGCCCCAGCACAAGGAGCTTGAAGTGACCCATGATAACAACTGTTATTTTTTGCAAGTTGAACAATACTTAGAGAGTGGTGAAAACATGGAGAATTTTACCATATATTTGCACAGTTTGTTGTCATTTGCGCATTGGTTGAATGCCCAGATTGGTGTGGTCCATTGATTCTGTTATAGTTATTTTTCTATGGATTTATTGAGTATGCCCGAATGAAAATGGATCTCAGGGTTGTAAATGGTGACACATATGTACTTTAATAATAAATTTACTTTGGACATTAACTTTGAGCTGCCAGTGGAAGTGATGGATGTGGGTTTGATTTCAACACTTAAGTGAAATTTAGATGGAAGGGTATGGATGGCTGTGTTCCAGCTGCAGGTCTATGGAACAGGTATATTAATAGTTTGGAATGGACTAGACAGACCGAAGCCCCTGTTTCTGTGCTGTAGTGTCCGGTGACTCCATAACAAAACAGAACACAATAAGCAACAAAACAACAATGGCAAAACAAGTCCTTTTCCTCCCTCCTACCCACACACCCACTCCCATCGTCCTCCAACCCCAGGACAGGATTCTGAGCCTCCAGTTGGCTCACGGACATGCAGACAGTGGGTCTCTGAGTTCCTCAGTGGACTCTCACATTCATACACCCATTCAAAAAGTGGTACCTGTGACAATAGTAAGTCAATGTATGGACTAGGTGGGCCAAAGGGCCTATTTATGTTCTGTAGTTCTCTGTGAATCTAATACTGGATTTTGTCAGAATGTTAATTTTCACAAGATGAAAATTTAACTAGTTCCTTAACCACTACAAAGAGAAAACCCAAGGGACGTCTCCTGGAAATCATTAAGAGCCATCAATAACTTTGAAATGCTTATCCTCCTTCTCATGTGCACATTTCATTATCACCATGAATCAATCGTGCAACTCCAGAGATTACATCTGCTGAACAAGCAGAGCCACGCTGTAAGCTCAGCCAGTGATTTAATGGCTTCGACAGCGTGGAGAGCTCGATACTTCAGAAAGCACACTCTGATTTCTTGTCTTGGAGAAGTGGAATGAGTAGTTTGCTCAGCTTCAAATGAACGAGCTCTCAAGCAACTGCTCTTCTTCCACGGCCAAGACTCAATAGGTTGTGTAGTATCGGATTTATTTATTTTATTTAGAGATACAGTACAGTAACAGGCGCATCCAGCCCAATAAACCAGTGCCACCCAATTACCCCTTGTGACCAATGAACCTGCAAAACCGAATGAGAATCAGAATCAGGTTTATTATCACTGACATACGTCGTGAAATCTGTTGTATTACAGCAGTAGTGGTGGTTGTCCATCATGCCAGGTGATGACAGGAAACCTGTAAAGAGGAAAAGCTGTTGCACTAGGCAGTTTGAGTCTCTTGGACTTCAGAAGTCCAGGTCCAGTGGTACGAATGAGCGTCACAAACTGGGGTCTTCCTCGGTTGTAATGGGTCACTACGATGTCTTCTACACCTTGTCCTGCCCTTCGCTCTCCATGAAGCATTGCAGTACCACCTTCCTGGCCATTTGACCTCATCCTCCCAGTCTGTATGCTCGGACAGGCATGACCCAATCTCACTGGGGTATGAGGCCACCAGCTACCCTCATCTGAGTTAGCCTGCCCGTCGAAGTAGTACAGTGCAAATATAACTACAAATTACCATAAATATACAAAAGTCTTAGGCACATTTATTTAACTAGAGTGCCTAAGACTTTTGCACAGCGCTGTATTTGTCAACAAGTGGAGAATGAATTTGTAAATCTGGTGGGAATAAAGGATGTTGGGAATGGTGGGAGTGGACCACCAGGAGAGGGGTGTGGTACAAGTGGCAGAGAAGGATTGCCAGGGGCAATGGGTGGTGCCAGTGCAGACACACCCAGTCCTGAGACACCAGGCGAGACCACTTAATTCCAAACAATTGGTTTATTAATCATTACAAAATATCTCCCTGGTACTTCTGGTCCTTTTCTCTCGCCCTTCATCTTTTCCCAACCATGATTCCCCTGTCCCAGCCCCCTTCCCACCCTCAGCCCACAATAGAGACCTATCTCAGAATTAGGTTTATCATCACCCACATATGTCATGAAATTTGTTATATATAGCTATATATATGTGCCTAAGACTTTTGCACAGTATTGCATAATATAAGATGAGTTAAGTAGTGCAAAAAGAGAGCAAAATTAGTGAGATAGTGTTCTTGAGTTCATGGTCCATGCTGGATTCTGATGGTGGAGGGAAGAAGCTCTTCGTAAAATATTGACTCTGTGTCTTCAGGCTCCTGTACCTCATCTCTGATGTTCCTGAGCGGTGGGGGTCCTCAGGTGCCACCTTTCTGAGGCATCCTGACATGTCTTTTTTTGGAATGAAGGAGGAAACAGAGAGAACGTACAAACTCCTTACAGACAGCGGCACAATTGAACATGGAGCTATAATAGCCTCATACTAGCCACAACACCATCATGCCAGCTGGCATCGTTGACATTTGGTTCCAGACCCTGCATCACAACTTCTTTCTTATATTTTTGTTTCTATCAGTGAAGAAGAAGAAATTTAATCAGGAAAGCATTTTGTTCAGGTGCACAGAAATCTGTTGGATTAAAATTAAAATATATATTTAATCCTAGAATAAGATGGATAAACTAACAAAAACATTGCATCTCAGAGAATGTTACAAAAATTCAATTTGAACAACTTATGACTGATTTCTCCTGCCACAGAAGGTGGGCTTTCCCAGTGGATACCCACTTCAATTTTACTTCCCATTCCTACTCCGACATGGCAGTCCATGATCCCTCCATTGCCATGATGAACCACACACCATTTGGAGGAATAACATCTCATATGGGTAGCCTCCAGACCGATGGCAGGAACATCGATTAGTCTTACCTCAGGTAATTTTCCCCCTGTCATCCTCGCTCATTTTTCTTTCCCCATTTTGGATTCTCTCTTGTTCCTTCTCTTCTCATCGTGCCATCACCTTCCTTGGGTGACTTTCCTTCCCTTTCTCCCAGGATCCATTCTCCTCTCCTATCAGCTTCCTCCTTCTTCAGGCATTTACTTTTTCCACCTATCACCTCCCAGCTTCTTACTTCATCTCACCTCCCCACCCACCCACCTTAGAACAGAGAACATTTCAGCACAGCCCAGACCTTTCAGCCCACAATGTTATGCTGACCGTTTAACCTACTCTAAGATCAATCTAACCCTTCCTTCCCACACTGCAAAACACACAAAATGCTGGAGGAGCTCAGCTGGCCAGGCAGCATCAATGGGAATAAAGTACAGTTGAGGTTTTGTGCCGAAACCCTGCATCTGCAGATTTTCTCTTGATTGTGATTTGCCTCCCACATTGCCCTCGATTTCTCCATCATCCATGTGCCTATCTAAGAGTTACTTAGAAATTCCTAACGTATCTGCTTCTACCACAATTCCTGGCAGGGTGCTCCTCACACCTACCACTCTCTGTGTAAAGATCTTACCGACTAACGAAGGCTAACACATCATATGCCTTCTTAACAACACTATCAATTTGTGTGGCAACTTCCTCCTCACCTGGTCTCACTTATCACCTGCAGCTTGCACTCCTCTCCATCCCTCCTCCTTTCCTTCTGGTCATGATGAAGGGCCTCGGCTACTGTTAATTCATCTGCATAGATGTTGCCAAAGATGCTGAGATTTTCCAGCGTTCTGTGTGTGTTTCTCTGGATTTCCTGCATCTGCAGAATCTCTCGTGTTTATAACAGCTCTCAGATGTAGAACAAACTGCTTGCTTTGCTTTAGTTCCAACCTTGAACTATGCATCACTGCCTTAGTGGCTGATGTATCTGTACTCAATGCTGCATCTGTACTTCAGTTAAATTCTTGTTTTCTGGGTAATATGTGACCTTGGCCACCATAATGTAAACCATCACACCTAACTGTGTTAAAATTCAGCTGCCTATTCTGCAAGGTTACCAAGGTGACTTCTTCCTCAGGAAGGAGTATGTCTGTCAGTTTCGATCCATCTGCAAATTTAAAAGCTGTTTCTTATTCCAAAGTTCACAATTTTAGCATGAATTAAAATTCAAAATTCAAAGTAAATCTATTATCAAAGTAGATATCTTTCACCATATACTATCCTGCAATTTATTTTCTCTCAGGTATTCACAGTAAATATTGGTGTAGTGGTTAGCGTGACACTTTTACACTCATGGTGTCGCAGTTCAGAGTTCAATTCCGGCATCTTCTGTAGGGAGTCTCTGTACAGTATGTCCTCTCCTTGGAATGTGTAGGTTTTCCCCAGGTCCTCCGGTTTCCTCCCACCATCCAAAGACGTACTGGATAGAAACATAGAAACATACCCAGCACAATACAGGCCTTCGGCCCACAAAGCTGTGCCGAGCATGTCCTTACCTTAGAAATTACCTAGGGTTACCCATAGCCCTCTAGGGTAGGTTATTTGGTCATTGTAAATTGCTCCATGATTAGATCATGGTTGCTCAAAGTTGTCGACGGTTGCTGGGGGTAAAAAAGGCTTATTCAGCCTATATCACTGAATAAATAAAGAAACAGAACAGAATGAATGAAAAAAACTCCACACAAACAGACAAACAATGTGCAGAGGAAACAAATTGGGCAAATTCAAAAGATTATAAGACAAAATATTATTAATAAATAAATAAATATCCAGAATATGATTTGTCATGTCCTTTAAAGTGAGTCTATAGATTATGGAATCAGTTCTGAGCTAAGGCTGTGAAGGTATCCTCGCTGGTTCAGGAGCCAGGTGGTTGAACGGTAATAATTGTTCCTGAACCTGGCGGTGTGGGACCTAAAGCTTCGATGTCACTGTATAATCACTGTTGCCCTTCTGGAACCTCATCTCCCAACTTCTGCCACCCCCTCCTGCTGGACATCGACTCCACATTGTCTGCTCAGTATTCATTTGCTCTGATCTTTATATCAAACAATTTTTGAAATCCTCTTTGAAACAGAGTTGCATGAGGTTTCTTGTATTATCCATTTCCACACTCGGAATTACAGTTTCATTGATGTTGGTCAAGCAAAGAGTTCTCTTTTGAAATTCATTGCTGCAATTGCATTTTAATCACTTTTCCAATTCCAACACTTCTACAGCATCACAATATTAATTGGCCGTTGTTCTCCAGGCATGCTTAGACTATCAATGCGGTGTGTACTGTCTACGAAATGTTCCACCAGGCTCAATGAGTCCATTTAGTATCAGAGAGTGTATACAGTATACAACCTGAAACTCCCTACCCGAACCCTTCACAGACATCCACAAAACAGAAGAGAACCCCAAAGAATGAATAAGAGAAAACTGTTAGAACTGTTTAATATCAGAGAATGCAAACTGAAACTCCAAAGAATGATTGGCAGAAAAATATTAGAACCCCAAAGCCCCCCCACTCCCTCCCATGCACAAGCAGCAGCAAAGCGACTTCCCTCCCCCAGTTGTTCCAGCAGGAAACATCAGCAACCACCACCCACCAAGCAGGTAATAGCCAAGCCGCAGAGTCCATGGTCTGCAGTCCAACAAAAACTATAGTCCATAACCTAGTGTTTCAGCATGCCACGGGCTCTCTCTCTCTCTCACTAACAACATATGGAGAGATGTCACCCTTTCCACAGTGAGAGGGAGACCAATAGATTGCTGCTTCAGTGTTATAATCTGAATGCTTATTCGAGCTCAACCAACTTGAGAACCAGCAGACTCTCCCCCACCTCCATGGAGAGGGAGAGAGAGGGAGGGAGAGGGAGGGAAGGAGGGAGAGGGAGAGAGGGAGGGAAGGAGGGAGAGGGAGAGAGAGAGATCGCCCGAGTGCAGAGGCCTCTGATGGCTGCACCCACTGTCTCAATGTTCCCGTTGACAACACCAGCGAGGAATGGAGTCACCCGCAGGAGCTGCCCGAGGCTGCATTCCCCAAAGGCCCGAAGGTGCATATCTTCCAGGCTGCTCCTGGAGTTAGCAAGAAAGCAAGGCCACTTGGTGAGCTCCCAAAGCAGGGACCCACTGCCGTGTAGAACCACAGTTTGAGTGTAGTTGTAGATCATGGACTCCAACAGGACCCCAGACACCTTGAGAATGAACATTAAAGAGAGGAATTTAAGCTGTTTTGCAGATGAGTTCAATGAAGTCAACCCCCATCCCAATGTTATGGAGTTCCAAATTCAAAGAACAATACAACATGGATACAGGTCCTTTGGTCCAACCAGTCCATACCAACCAAGCTGCCCCCCCCACCCCCAACTCATCCCAATTTCTTGCATTTGGACCATATCCCTCTAAACCTTACCCCTCCATGTGCTTCTCAAGTGATACTATTGTATCTGCCTCAACCACTTACTCTGGCCATCTTATTCCATATACTAAACCTATGCCCCCGCCATTTTGGATTCCCCTATCTTGGGGGAAGGACTGTTACCACCAATCTTATTAATTTCAAGTTTAATTATCATTCGGCCATACATGAAGACCCATGAACACAGCCAAAATGAACAGCCAAGGTACAAGCACAACAGCAACAGTCATTCACTGCACAAGACACATATAGTGCATATAAGATAGCAAGTAACCAACAGTCACACAAAAAATACATATATAGCCAAAGTCCCTGAGTAACATGTCCTGTAAATTGATGGTCCATGGGTGCTATCGGCAAGAAAAAGCATTGCTCAGCAGTCCACAGATACATGCAGCCTGTCATTCCACCAATCGAACACGGGGGGAGGGCAGCAGACAATGGGAAGGGCCATCCTCCCTAACCCAGCATGGACACCATGCTATGCTGCCTCCAGCATCTTGCAAGAGGCAAGCCCATGGCCTGAGGCCTAGTCCTCACTATAAATGAGGCCATACAGCCCCCTTACCATCTGTCTCACCAACAATCAACGGAAACATACCTGCAGTGTTTTACACGATCAATGTCTAACAGGGTCTTGCGAACACAAGATAAATGTCCAAGTCAACCATTTGCTGTTAGATTGCCCCAACGCTTTCACTCTGATGCCTTCCTGTATTAAGCACTAACACGGTTCACACCATGCCCAGCTGCTCCAGCTCCTCCACCACTGACCCACAGTACCCAAAGTTCGTAATGTCCAGCATTGCCTTGTGATTGTAAAAGAGATGCTTAAAAAAAGACAACAACGCATTTGATTGTCCCCGAGAGGCCACTACACATTAATTGTATGGACTAATTGCTGAATGGACAGCATGCGGTAGGGTCCAGTCCCAGAGCAAATCAAAGCAACGGAGCCCAGGTCCTAGAGCAAGGAACCCTATGCTTGGATGAATGAAATGCCAGGCCGGATTGAAAAGGCAGGGAGTCGGGACCAGAAGGGAGGGTCCTGCTGGTTCTGCTCGCTCTTCCACAACATTTACTCAACTCTGCACTGAGGCTGGGTCAGAATTTATAGTAACTTTTATGTCATTGCACTGTATCACTGCTGTAAAACAACAAATTTCATACCTTGGAATTCAGTGACAATAAACCTGATTTTGTATCTGATCTTTGATCTACTCTGAGTTTCCGTGCAATTATGAAGAAAGGACAGCAACACCTCTACTTCCTAAGGAGTTTGCAAAGATTCAGCATAAGATCTAAAACTTTGACTAACTTCTATAGATGTGTAGCGGAGAGTATATTGACTGGCTGCATCACAGCCTGGTATGGAAACACCAATGCCCTTGAATGGAAAATCCTACAAAAAGTAATGGATATGACCTAGTCCATCCCAGGTAAAGACTTCCACACCATTGCGCATCTCTACATGGAACGCTGTTGCAAGAAAGGAGCATTCATCATCAGGGACCACCACAACCCAGAACATGCACTCTTCTCGCTACTGTCTTCAGGGAGAATCTACAGGAGCCTCAGGACCCATGCCACCAGGGTCAAGAGCAGTTATTACCCCTCAACCATTAAGCACTTGAACCAGAGGGGATAACTTCACTTGTCCCACCACTGAAATGTTCCCACAACCTATGGACTCACTTTCAAGTACTCTACAACTCATGTTCTCAGTATTATTTATTTATTATTATTACTACTACTATAATTATTATTTGTATTTGCACCATTTGTCTTCTTTGGCACACTGATTGCCAATCTTCGTGTGCAGATTTTCATTGATTCAATTGTATTTCTTTGTTCTACAGTGAATGCCTGCAAGAAAATGAATCTCAGGGTTGTTTATGGTGACGTATACATACTTTAACAATAAATTTACTCTGAATATTGAACTTGGAATTTTTAAGCCACTGTTCATTGTTCAGTGTTAATTCTTAACTCTAGTTTACAGTCAGAAAGTGTTATTCCTGGAATTATATGTACATCTTTCTAAGTGTTTTCTAACAGTTTTCTAGTATTGTGTTTCCATCCCTAATCTAATCTTAACATTGAAACTCATTTTACAACTGTACATTCATTCTGTGTCAAATTGGTGGCCTCTCTCACTTCTCCCCTTCTTGCACAGTCACTCAGTTTTTGATGACTGCCTGCTCCGGGCAGGTTTACAGCTGTGCCATATTCTTTCCATTCCTTGATGGTTGACTTAACTGTCCTCCAAGGGATATTCGGTGACTTGGAAATTTTCTCGTATCCGTCTCCTGACTTGTGCTTTTCAAGAACATTTTTACAGAATTGTTTGGAGTGTTCTTTTGTCTTCATGGTGTAGTTTTTGCCAGGATACTGACTCACCGGCAGTTGGACCTTCCAGACGAGGGCATATTTTTACTACAATCAATTGAAACACCTTGACTGCACACAGATGACATCCATTTCACTAATTATGTGACTTATAAAACCAATTGTCTACACCAGTGATGATTTAGTGTGTCATATTAAAGGGGTGTGAATACTTATGCAATCAATTACTTTTTGCTTTATATTTGTAATTAATTTAGATCACTTTGTAGACACAAGTTTTTTTCTGTTGAGCAGTGTCACAAAAAAGCCAAATTAAATCCATTGCGATTCAATGTTGTAAAACAATAAAACATAAAGACTTCCAGCAGAGACTACTTTTTCTCGGCACTGTAGATTCTTGATTAGCCAGGGCATGAAAAGTGGAGAATGCAGGAGAATGTGACTGAGAGGAAAGTTGGATCATGATGAAATGGTGGAGCAGACTCAATGGGCCAAATGGCCTAATTCTCCTCCTAAATCTTATGGTCTAATGGTCTTATACAGAAAGACAGACAGATGGACAGACATGCACACACACACATGCCATATAACTACACACATAAACACACAACCACACAGACACATAAACAGACTCAAAAACCACGTGGATACAGCAACCAGGATTCAATTCCTTCTGCTGTCTGTAAGGAGTTTGTACATCTTCCCTGAGACTAGGTAGCCTTCAGTTTCCAGCTGCTCCAGTTTCCTCCCAAATCCCAACGACGTACAGGCTAGTAGTTAATTGATCACTTAGGCGTGATTGGGTGGTTCAGCTCATTGGGCCTGAATGACTTGTTACAGTGCTGTATCGCCAAATAAATAAAGCACAGACACACCCTAACTAGAAAACAAAAATGCAACACAGACACACAAAATAGACTGCAACTCACTAATATACAGAAACGCACAAGAACTCACACACGCACACGGACACAGACACAGAGAAGAACTCGTATGCGCGCGCACACAGACAGACACACACACACACACACACACACACACACACACACACACACACACACACACACACACACACACACACACACACACACACACACACACACACACACACACACACACACACACGTGATGGAATAAATCCCGACATTCGTATGACCACATAGAATAAAGCAGGCACCTGCACCCACTCCATCTCCGGCTGAGTCAGAGTCAACACATTCTGGACACAATTGGCATCAGGAAGCAAAGCGAGGAAGGAAACATCAAATGTAATCAGAGATGTCAAAGATGATGGTGCATCTGCCAGACAGAAATGAATTGAACTGATCTGAGAAAGGCTCCTCAAAGTACAAAGGATAATTGAGAGAATGATAGAACAGGTTCTGAGTTCCAGCACCTCAATCCGTACACCAGGAGCATACATATCAGAGAGGGAGAGGATGGCAGATTAAAGAGCTCTGACTGTTGCCTGCAGTTGACTTTAGTGAGAGATTTTTAGTCTCAGGTGCAATGAATGAAGAAAGACTTTAACACAGAAACGCAAGGACAGATGAAAGAACATGACAGGCAAGAGGCGCAAAATCACCACTGAATACAGATTTGAAACAAGGAGCCAGCAACACACACACACACAGATGGAGAAGCTCCCAGAAAGGGTGGTTAATTTCCTCGCAAAGGTCAAGGAACAACTGAGTACTACAGTGGATTCCTGTTCATTGCAGCACATCGGGACCAGTGCAATTTGGCCCAATCACACAGTTGCTCCTATTGCTGAAAATTCATGGAAATAGTTTAAAAGGTATAAAAAAGACAAACTACCATTTAACTAAATAGCAAATGATGTATTTAAATGAAATTCAGGACAAATTAGAATGCTACCAATGCTAATAAAGTACTAGAAGACTGCATATTAGTTCCTAATAGTCATCAAATGAGGAACTCATCAAGTGTATGCTGCCATGCTCTTTTGATTGACTGTAAATAAACAAAATCATTGCAGACACCAAGTGCAGATAATGGACTGCCTTCATACAATGATTTCAAAGTAGGTATACACAATACAGCCCGAAAATTCGCCCTCCCAGGCAGCCACGAAACAAAGAAGCACCATGGAACCTATTTAAGGAAAAACATCACACTCCCAATGCACAGAAAAAAAGAGCAAGTCACACAAACAGCAACTAACATGGAGAATATTAAATAACAAACTGCAGAGTCCCTGAAACAGTCCAGGAGCTACAGCTGCCAAGTCCGTTCTGTCTAGAGCTGTGTCGATGACTGCAGGCCACAACCACAGAGACAGTTCCACACAAAACTCCTCAATCAAGTCAAGCAAATCGCAAAAAGGAGTAACCGGAAACACATGGAACATGAACTGAAGAGTCCTCCAAATAAACGAGACCACAGCCATGGAGTACATTCAGCATCAAACTGTGGAGTCCCCCGACAAAGAATCCCACAGCGACGAGCAAGTTAGAGCGGTCGAATGCAGACAGACAGACCTGAGCACGCACTCGCCTTCTGCTCTCACTCTCATTGATTTGAATTTTGCTCGACACTTTAATCAGTGAGGAGTACCGTAAGCTCACATTCCGCCTTTAAGTAATGATGGCCGCACACTCTACTCTCAACCTCACCAAATTCCTCAGGAGACAGCTAAAGTGCCAGATCGCTCAGTCGACCCAAAAATGATTTCATCCTCCAAATCTTCATTTCATTGTCATACTCAAGGTGATTGTCCATACCTTTAAATTGTTTGTTGCTCCTGACTCGTTGAAGCTCATTTTCATACTTACTCCAGGCCATTTCTGGTAGCCTCAGCCTGAATGCTTGAAACAACAGTGAGCAAAACAGTTCTGAACTGTCTTACTGCTTATTACTCCTCAACTATCAGTGACAAAACTCAGACTATTTGAACACAAACACACTTATCTGATCTTATTCAAAAGTTACAGTCTAAGCACAGTGCATCATTTAACAACTGTACAATTGCCCGCAACTGATGCTAGTTCGATAGAAACTGTTTGGCAAAGTCTTTTGTCCCAATTAAGCAGCACAGTGTCCCAAAAATGAACCAAGGAAATTCTGGCTATTTTCTTCATTAGTTTTTGTTCTTTATAAATTGTCCAAAATAAGCTGCTGCCCAATTGAATGGAATCCATTGTATTGTCTTAATCACAAGAGATCTGCAGACGCTGGAAGCCTTGGGCACTGTCAGGTATGAGGTACAGGAGCTTGAAGCGCACACTGAAAGTTTTAGGAACAGTTTCTTCCCCTCCGGCAACAGATTTCTGAATGGTCCATGAAACCATGAACACAACCTCACTATTTTTGCTCTCTTTTTGCTCCACTTATTTTATGTACATGTCAGTGATAATAAATCTGATTCCAAATGATGCCTACAAAACACTTTAGAAACCCGGCAGTCGACGTTCCGGTCCAAAATCCTTTGTTTCCAGCCCAGTGATCACCTCTGTTACTGCAACATACTGTGAATGCAGGAAATCTGAAATGAAACTGAAATGAAATTTCTAAGGTAGGGACATGTTCAGCACAACTTTGTGGGCCAAAGGGCCTGTATTGTGCTATAGGTTTTCTATGTTTCTATGAAACAGAAAGTGCTTCAAATACTGAGCATGTCAGGCTGTGGAGACAGAAACAGCCATCATGTTGAAGCAGAGGATAGTGGGTATGTGGAACAAGTGGCCAGATCATATGATGGAGGTCGATGTAGGCTAGTTTCTGTCCTTCCAATGGAAGTAGACAAGGCCAGAGATTAATAAACCTCAGTGACAAAAGCAGGAAGAAAAGATGGAAGAAAAGGAGAAGTCTGTGACTAAAGAGAGAAGAGATGGATTGGCTGGAGAAGAGACAGTCTGAAATAGAGCCAAAGGGTTATACGCAGGGAAACAGGTCATCCAACCCAACTTATCCGTGCTGACCAAGATCACGGCTTGCAATGGGACCTGGACCATCTGGAAAAATGGGTTGAAAAATGGCAGATGGAACCTAATGCAGACAAGTGTGAGGTGTCACACTTCGGTAAGACAACCAGAGTCGGTCTTACACAGTGAATGGTAGGGCATTGAGGAGTGTGGTAGCACAAAGGGTTCTGGGAATACAGGTCCATAATTCATTGAAAGTGGTGTCATTAGTAGATAGGGTCATAAGAAAGCTTTTGGCATATTCGCCTTTATTAATCATTGTATTGAGTACAGGAGATAGGATGTTATGCTGAATTTGTAAGAGATATTCGTGAGGCCTAATTTGGAGTAATGTGTGCAGTTTTGGTCACCTACCTTCAGGAAAGATGTAAATAACGTTGAAAGAATGCTGAGAAAATTTACAAGGATTTTGCTGGGTCTGGGGGACCTGAGTTATAAGGAAAGATTGAATAAGTTAGGACTGTATTGCCAAGAATATCGAAGGGCATTTGATAGAGGTATCCAAAATTATGAGGGGTATAGACAGGGTAAGCATAAGCAGGTTTTTTCCACTGAGGTTGGGTGGGACTACAACTAGAGGCTATGGGTTAAAGGTAAAAGGTGAAAAGTTTAAGGGGAGCATGAGGGGAAACCTCTTCACTCAGAGGGTCATGAAAGTCTGGAACGAGCTGCTAGCATAAATGTTGCCTGCAAGCTCGATTTCAAAGTTTAAGATAAATTTGGGTAGGTATGCCGATGGCAGGAATATGGAGAACTATGGGCTGCATGCAGGTCAATAGGAAACAGCAGTTTAAATGGTTTGGCATGGACTGGTTGGGCCACTGTAATTCTGTATGACTATTCTCTATGACTCTAATATGTCTACACAGCTACTCTCATTGTGGTGCCTGACCTGTTGAGTTCCTCCTGCATTTTCAGATTCAGATTCAGATTCAGTTTATTGTCATTTAGAAACCACAAATGCAATGCAGTTAAAAAATGAGACAACGTTCCTCCAGAATGATATCACAAAAGCACATGACTAAACAGACTACACCAGAAAATCCACATAACGTTCGGCAAACCCCAATCCAGAGTCCGGAGATGCTGCTGCGTATTAATATCACGCTACCATCTTAGCGCATTCCCCGGAAAGGAGCTCCAAATCCACCAGACAAAACAAGACCAAAATCTAAAGCTACAAGACCTGCACAGAACCACATAGTTACAACAGTGCAAACAATAGCATAATTGATAAAAAAACAGACCATGGGCACAGTAAAAATAGTCCAAAGATGTTAAAAGACTATAAGTTCAAAAGAAATCACCACACAGTTTCCACAAGTCCCCAGGGTCCCGACAGGCTCGCCATCCCACGCTGGAGGCAGAAGGGAATAGCCCCGCTAGGGACTTCCACGGCGCCACCCGACTCAGCCTCACAGACGCAGCACACACTGAAAGCGACCTGACCGCAGCGGACTCCGAGTCCGTCGAACCTCCGAGCTGACGACCATCCCCTCCGGCACAGTTTCTCCGAGCACCATCCTCTGCCGAGCGTACTAAGACGGCCCCGCCATCAGCCATCGGCAACGCGACCCCGAGGAATGGAGACTTGTTCTTCCCAGCAGAGTCCCAGACCTCACAGCAGCAGCAGCAATGAAGAAGGCCTTCCTGGAGATTTCCCAATGTTCCTCCATGCTCCCACATCCATTTTCAATGGATTATGATTGCACACGGCACCCCACTTCACAAATAACAGATAATCAGCTCCGGAATGCCCACTGCAAGCTGCGTCGCGCCGCCATCTTGGAAATCTTTGTGTGTGATGCTAGTCCCACTTGCCTGCATTTCAAAGATTTAAAGATTCAGACTACATTTATTACCAAAGAATGTATACAGAATACAACTCTGAGAATTGAACTCCCGCAGGCAGCCACAAAACAAAGAGATGCCATGAAAACTGTTCAAGAAAAGATCAAAACCCCAACGCACAGAACAGGAACAAATTACACAATTACACAAAACAGCAAAAAGTGAGTGGACAACCATAGAGTAAATAGTATATGTTTTATCCATAACCCTAGTCTAAAACACTCCTATCACAGTACCTCATAGATGGTGTTAATGTACCAACCTCCATTGTATGATCTGCAATGTGTTCATGTCCTCCATCCTCTGCTTCAAAATGTTTCCCCTCCTTCACCTCTCGCGTTAAAACTGTCTGCTCAAGTTTTAGATTTGAGGTGGTGTGAGGATTGTCGATGCCACATCGTCATATTTTCAGTTAACATCCATCTTGTGGTGCTCTCTGTGAAATTATATTGAGGGCAGAGCAGGATTCCAATGTCAGTACACCATTGCAGGGTTTCCAGGGGCGGGCACTGGGGTGAAGAGTGCCAGCAAGGATGCACAAGAAAGACTGTGTGATGTTAAACACCCACTGTTGCAAGCCCCTGCATCTTCTTGGCTGTTTGGCAATGTAAGTGCCATCAGTGTTGGTATACAAAGTGGGAATTAATAACTGCCTAACCCATGCTGTCCCTCTCCTGGGAGTGTGTGATGGGACAGTGTAGAGGGAGTTTCACTCTGTATCTAACTGTCCCTGTCCTGGGGGTGTGTGATGGGACAGTGTGGAGGGAGCTTCACTCTGTATCTAACTGTCCCTCTCCTGGGAGTGTGTGATGGGACAGTGTAGAGGGAGCTTCACTCTGTATCTAACTGTCCCTGTCCTGGGAGTGTGTGATGGGAGAGTGTAGAGGGAGCTTCACTCTGTATCTGACTGTCCCTGCCCTGGGAGTGTGTGATGGGCCAGTGTAGTCTTACTTGATATATGGGATAGGAGAGGACAGTGGATCATGGAATGAAATGAAAAAGATTATTTTTCAGTTGTATGGACCATATCTCAAGTATGTAGAGAATTGTCCTGTCTATTTAAGGAATGATATTAATGTGTTGGAAACAGTTGAGAGGAGAGTCACAGTACTGATACCTGGAATAGGTAGCCTGTCTCACGAGGAAATCAAACACACAAAGCACATACCTGCTGGAGTTAGAGGGGATTTGATTGAAGCATTAAATATTCTAACAGTGTAGCTGTGGAAAGAATGCTTCCTCTGGTGGGAGAGCTTAGGACAAATGGCTATGGCTTAGAAATAAGAGGTCACAGATATAAGGTAAATTCCATTCTCTCAGAGGTGAATGGGCATTTGAAATTCTCCTCCACAAAGGATTTTGGAAGCAGAATTTGAATGTACTTCAGTCAGCGGCTAGACAGATTCCCGATAAACAAGCACTACATAAGGTCAGCAGTGATACAGTTCACATTATAGTCAGATGTGCCACGATCTTTTTAAATGGTAGACATTGTCAACATGTGGAAAAATATTGCTATTCCTTCACTGTCACTGGGTCAGAATCCTGAACTCTTCTGCCTAACATCACTGTAAATAGTCAGTCCCTCCACAACCACTCTATTGTGGCAGAAGAGTGGATGGGCTAAATGCATTGATATTTGCCTTTATTAGTTGGAACACTGAGCTCAGGAATCAGGAAGCTATATTGCAGCTTTATAAAACTCTAGTTAGGCCACATCTGGTGTGTTGCATACAGTTCCCATTGCCCCATTATACAAAGGATGTTGAGGCTTAGGAGAGGGTGCTCCAGGATGTTCCAGACCCAGCCAGTCACCCTCTACCACCACTCTTCTCCACCTTGTGGAATTAGTCTTCACCTTTAACAATTTCTCCTTTGGCTCCTCCCACTTCCTCCAAACTAAAGATGTAGCCATGGGCACCCGCATGGGTCCTAGCTATGCCTGCCTTTTTGTCGGCCATGTGGAGCAATCTATGTTCCAAGCCTACACCGGTATCTGTCCTCCTCTTTTCTTACATTATATCAACGACTGCATCGGTGCTGCTTCCTGCACACATGCTGAGCTCGTCGACTTCATTAACTTCGCCTCCAACTTTCACCCCGCCCTCAAATTCACCTGGTCTATTTCTGACACCTCCCTCCCCTTTCTAAATCTTTCTGTTTCTATCTCTGGAGACAGCCTATCCACCGACGTCTACTACAAATCTACTAACTCCCACAGCTACCTAGACTATTCCCCCTCCCACCCTGTCCCTTTCTCTCAATTCCTCCGCCTCCACTGCATCTACTCTCAGGCATTCTAGGACAAAGGAGATGTCTTCCTTTTTTAAAGAAAGGGGCTTCCCATCATCCATATCAACTCTGCCCTCCATCGCGTCTCCCGTATTTCACGCACCGCTGCCCTCACCCCATCCCCCCACCAGCCCACCAGGGATAGAGTCCCCCTGGTCCTCACCTATCACCCTACCTGCCTACAGATCCAACGTATAATCCTCCGTAACTTCCGCCACCTCCTACGTGATCCCACCACCAACCACATCTTCCCCTCTTCCCCACTCTCAGCTTTCCATAGGGATCGCTCCCTACGCGACTCCCTTGCCCATTCATCCCCCCCATCCCTCCCCACGGACCTCCCTCCGGGCACTCATCCCTGCAAACGGAAGAAGTGCTACACCTGCCCCCACACTTCTTCCCTCACCACCATCCCAGACCCCAGACAGTCCTTTCAGGTGAGGCACCACTTCACCTGCGAGTCAACTGGGGTGATATACCGTATCCGGTGCTCCCGATGTGGCCATTTATACATTGGGGAGACCCGCCGCAGACTGGTAGACCGTTTCGCCGAACACCAGCGCTCAGTCCTCCAGCAGTGGCGGGATCTCCCTGTGGCCACACACTTCAATTCCACAGACCACTCCCACTCCGACATGTCTGTCCATGGCCTCCTCTACCGTCTAGATGAGGCCACACACAGGTTGATGGAGCAATACCTTATCTCCTGCCTAGGTAGCCTCCTACCTGCCGGCATGAACATTCAACTCACAGACCTCCGTTGATAACCCTGCCCCCCCCCTTACCCCATCCCTAATATCTATAATTTCAGTCTGGTTCTCTTCCTTTCTCTTTTTCCCCCCCCCTCACTATAAGCTCCACCCAGCCCTACCTTTCTTTCTCTTTTATTTCCCATAATTCTCCACCTTCCCCCAGCCCATTTCCCTCCAGCCTATCACTTCCCAGCTCTCTACTTCATCCCTCCCCCCACTTCTTATCCCCCCCCCCGCCCCCGACCATCCCATGTTACTTCACTCCTGATGAAGGGTTTCGGCCCGAAACATCGTCACTACCTCCTCCCGTGGATGCTGTCTGGCCTGCTGAGTTCTGCCAGCATTTTGTGTTTTTGTTTATTTCCAGCATCTGCAGATTCACTCATGTTTACCTGGATGTTGTTTGGATTAGAGGGCACGTGCTATCATGAGAAGTGGGACAAACGTGGGTTGTTTTCTCTGGAGCAGCAGAGGCTGAAGGGAGATCTGATAGAGGTTTATAAGATTATCAGAGGGAGTAGATAGGGAGTATCTTTTTCCCAGGTTTTGACATGTCTAAACCAGAAGGCATGCACTTAAGGTGAGTGGGGGGCAATTTCAAAGGAGATGTGAGGGGTAAGCTTTATTTTACACAGGAAGTGGTGTGTGCTTGGATGTGCTACCTGGGGTGATGGTAGAGGCAGATACATTTTGGACTTTTAAGAGATGTTTAAGTAGGTACACAGTGTGAGGAAAATGGAAGGATATTGACATTGTGTATTGAATTGAATTAAATTGAATTCACTTTATTAATTACATTGTTCATATACATGAGGGGTAAAGATCTTTACGTTACATCTCAGTCTAAATGTAAAATGTGCAATTTATATTAATTTATAATAAGTATTATGTACAACAGGATAGTCAATATAACATAGAAATACAGTAACGTCAGCATGATTTAATCAGTCTGATGGCCTGGTGGAAGAAGCTGTCCCGGAGCCTGTTGGTCCTGGCTTTTATGCTGCGGTTCCGTTTCCCGGATGATAGTAGCTGGAACAGTTTGTGGTTGGGGTGACTCGGGTCCCCAATGATCCTTTGGGCCCTTTTTACACACCTGTCTTTGTAGAGAGGATTAGTTGAGTTGGTCCTTTGATTACTAATTTAATTAGTTCAGCACAACATCCTGTGCTGTACTATTCTATGTTTGATCCCCTATCTCAGTTAGTTATCAAACTTATTTTGACATAGAATCGAAAAGTTGTCGAGCATAACTTAAATTGTCTTTGCTAGCTGTGATACCCTCTTCACAAATCCCATTTTCCCACAGGAGACCTATATACATTTCTTTATTGAGAGTCAAATTATTTCCTTATGACAGGTTCTTCAAAACATACAGTGAAATGTGTTGTTTGTGTTATCAACCAACACAGCCTGAAGATGTGCTGAGGGCAGCCCACAAGTTCTGGTGCCAACACAGCATGCCCAGACTTCTTTCCCTATCCAAGTATCTGTCCAAATTGTATTTTAAACATTGCAGTTGTATTTGCCTCTAGCATGTCCCCTGACACTTTCATTTTTCATTTGCACCATTAATTTATTCTGAATCTGAATCTTATTCCTGTAATTTATTGTCATTTTATGAATTTGCTCTGGACTGCTGCTGCAAATTTAAAAAAAAAATCATATCAGACTGATGTTAAGATACATCCTCGGATGCTCTTGGATGCATCATTAGTGATTTAACCTGGGGTCATTGGGTGACTTGGGTCTTCCAACATCAGGCACCCTTACCCAGGTGGCCCACTCAAGTTTGATCGGGCCCCAGGGACATTGGTCCATGGGCTACACCTCTGGATTTACGGCCATCTGGAGATGAATTAGTAAATTGGTTTATGTCATCACTTTGACTGAGGTACAGTGGAAAAAGTTGCCTTGCATGTCGTTCTTACAGATCCTTTCATCACAACACTGCACTGAAACAGTCATCAAGTCAAGTCAAGTTTATTGTCATTTAACTGTATTCAGGTATACTGTCAAACAAGACAGTGTTTCTCCAAACCAGGGTGTAAAGCACAGTAGTATACTTAACACACATAACACACAATAACTTGTGAAAGTAAGGATACAATCTACAGATTAATTACATATCAATAAACAAAGTAAAGTGCATAAATTAAATATTGTAAGGTTAACCGGTGACACTTTGAATACGACGCAGCAGGGAGTTCAGAAGCATAAAGGCCGGGGAAGAAACTGTTTCCCATCCTGACCATTCTTGTTTCTATGCATTGGAGTCTCCTGCCTGATGGTAGAAAGTCAAAAAGGATATTGGAAGGATGGCCTGTGCAGGCAGCACTCCTGATAAAAGCTAAAACGATAAGAGTGCTGAACGTTAAAGAGTTACAGAGAATGTGTAGTACAGGCAGATGATAAAGTGCCAATCACAGCCAAGTAGACTGTGTGATCAAGAGTCCATCTTATTGTACTAGGAGACCATTCAATAGTCTTATAACAGTGAGGTAGAAGCTACCCTTAAGCCTACAACTGTTTCTGTTTCTGATTCGTTCCATATAACCACCACCCCCTGTGTGACAAACTTGCCCCTCAGGTGTGGGAGCCATAGGAGCACAGCAGTTAGATAGATAGATAGATAGATAGATAGATAGATACTTTATTCATCCCCATGGGGAAATTCAACTTTTTTCCAATGTCCCATACACTTGTTGTAGCAAAACTAATTACATACAATACTTAACTCAGTAAAAAATATGATATGCATCTAAATCACTATCTCAAAAAGCATTAATAATAGCTTTTAAAAAGTTCTTAAGTCCTGGCGGTAGAATTGTAAAGCCTAATGGCATTGGGGAGTATTGACCTCTTCATCCTGTCTGAGGAGCATTGCATCGATAGTAACCTGTCGCTGAAACTGCTTCTCTGTCTCTGGATGGTGCTATGTAGAGGATGTTCAGAGTTATCCATAATTGATCGTAGCCTACTCAGCGCCCTTCGTTCAGTTACCGATGTTAAACTCTCCAGTACTTTGCCCACGACAGAGCCCGCCTTCCTTACCAGCTTATTAAGACGTGAGGCGTCCCTCTTCTTAATGCTTCCTCCCCAACACGCCACCACAAAGAAGAGGGCGCTCTCCACAACTGACCTATAGAACATCTTCAGCGTCTCACTACAGACATTGAATGACACCAACCTTCTTAGGAAGTACAGTCGACTCTGTGCCTTCCTGCACAAGGCATCTGTGTTGGCAGTCCAGTCTAGCTTCTCGTCTAACTGTACTCCCAGATACTTGTAGGTCTTAACCTGCTCCACACATTCTCCATTAATGATCACTGGCTCCATATGAGGCCTAGATCTCCTAAAGTCCACCACCATCTCCTTGGTCTTGGTGATATTGAGACGCAGGTAGTTTGAGTTGCACCATATCACAAAGTCCTGTATCAGTTTCCTATACTCCTCCTCCTGTCCATTCCTGACACACCCCACTATGGCCGTGTCATCAGCGAACTTCTGCACATGGCAGGACTCCGAGTTATATTGGAAGTCTGATGTGTACAGGGTGAACAGGACCGGAGAGAGTATGGTTCCCTGCGGTGCCCCTGTGCTGCTGACCACCGTGTCAGACCTACAGTCTCCCAACCGCACATACTGCTATTTCAGCTTGTGGCATTCCGGAGTTCAGAGTTCAATTCCAGCACAGTCTGCAAGGAGTCTCTGAACATCCTCGCCATGGTGGATGGTGTAGGTTTTCCCCAGAAGCTGCGGTTTCCTCCTGCAGTCCAAAGATGTACCCGGTTGTCAGGGTAAATAAATAACTGAATATCGTCTTGAATTCCTCCTCTCTCACCTTAAGTCTTATAGTTTTAGACTCTGCAACCTAGGAAGAAGACTCTAACTATCCAACCCATCTATCCCTCTCATAATTTTATGAGAACGCCCTTGACATTCGAGTGAGAATAATCCTGGCCTGTTCAATCTCTAAGCATTCTAAGCATGCAGCCTCTACCAGCCGAGGGTAGGGTACGCAGCACAAGAGGGCTCTACAACGGGTAGTTCAAACTTCTCACTGGCTCCAGCATACCCACCATCAAGACCATATATACAGAAAGGTGCCGGAAAAGGGCCAGTAACATCATGAAGGATCCCACTCACCCTGCTCATGGATGGTTTGTCCCACTCCCATCAGGGAGGAGGCTACATGGCACCCACATCAGGACACCAGACTCAGAAAACAGTTACTTTCCCCAAGCAGTAAGACAACTCTACCCCTCCACCCACTAACCCAATCTTCCACAGCCCAGCCACCATTACTTTATCACTTCCCGTCAGTCACCTTATGTAGACACATTATAGTCACACAAACAATCTATGTACAATATATAAGCTAATCTTATGTAGTTTTTATTTATTGTAAAACCCACAAGGTGCCAGAGGAACTCGGAAAATCAGACAGCATCTACAGAAAGAAATAAAGAGTCAATATTTCAGTCCGAGACCTTTCATCAGGTCCAATGGTAGTGGGTTATTATTGATACTTCCTTACAAAGTCAGTTACGGGCCCCATGGGCACAACGCTATTATGCTGCAGACTCTGGAGCATAATATTTTTTTCCACAATATATTTGAAAGAAAAGAAAAGAAAGAAAAGGCGCCAAAACTTATCAGAGTTTAGTCAATTCGTGCACAACCGTTGGAGCTCAACTATCGAAGTCTTCGGTCCACTATTCGATCTTCTCTGACCTCCTCAACCCGTCGCCTGGGAGCAACCTCGGTGGTCGACTAGAGCGCATGCAGCACGTCCTCCTTCCTCGCGATCTCCCCTCCAACTCCCCAAAAGTCCGCACAACACTAGCTTACAGACCCACAAGAAAGAATAACATCTATCCCAATTGGTTAACAAATGAATACAGTTCTCATTATCAGTAATTATAACCCAAACAAGCTGCGAGAGAAAGCACTCTCTCACCAGTTAACCTAACAAAGAAGCATTCTTACTTTTAACTTAACAAAGAAGCCATTTTGATTAACATACACAGTAATGTAAAGAAGAAACCCCTTACACATATGTATAGCTAAACGAAACAACGTTCATACGGAGCTTGCTCAATACATGTATCACACACAGTACATGAAACAGAATATTACCATCAATAAGTTAATAAAATATCATTCAAAGTCTATGTTGTGTGCAGCACAGAGGTGTGGTGGTTAGCGCAACGCTTTATAGTACCAGCAATCCGGGTTCAATTCCTATGTATTTTCTCCATTTCAGCTTCCTCCGGGTGCTCAGGTTTCCAAAGACCTACCGGTTGGTAGGCTAATTGGCCAATGTGAATTGTCTTGTAATTAGGCTGGGATTAAATTGGGGGATTGCTGAGCATTGTAGGGCCAAAAGGGCCTTTTCTATGCCGTATCTCAGTAAATACATCAAATAAATAAAGTACAGTAAACTGTAAACAGCTCACTGTCCTACTGATGAGACCTCAGTGGTGGCAGGATATTCTGAAGGAAGAAGCTGTTCCCCAGTCTGGCAGTCTTTTTTCCTGATGTTCGCGTACCTCCTTCCTGAAGGTAGTGGGTCAAGGGGATTGTGGGATAAAGCAGAATAACAGTTTGGCATGGACTAAATGGGCCAAAGGGCCTGTTTCTGTTTCTATGACTCTGTGACAACAATATACATGATGAAACCATTACACGACTACAATGTACACAACTACCACAAGCTGAGGTGTAGTTGTATGACATGAATTATAGATATTTGGAACAGCTAATCTTCACACAGAGTAACTTGCTCTACCCTCTCAGCTCCTGCCCACCCAGAGGGACTGATCAAAATGAATTGGGGTTTTTTAGACAATTCCTGAACAGAGCATCCATTGCAAACTTGTTATAATTTGCCAGGTTTTAGGTAGTAATTATATTCTCTAGTGAATGCTGAAGGCTGTATTTCATATATTTTCTGCAGATACAATAATCTACGCTTTATTTGACATTATTTAATTTTGATTAAACCTCATTACACAGGGAACAGATGATTACCTTTTGCAATAAAAATGCTAAGCAGCGATTCCAGTCCCTTGTCAACGCCCGTCGTTCTGCTTGTTCAGCAGGAAATTGTGGATCTGCTACTTTCCTGGGTCAGAGTTGGGTGGGGAGGGTGGAGGTAGGGATATATGTTGGCATCACTTACCAACCATTCAGTACTGACCTCTTCCCCTTCACATCCTGATCACCCTGATTATATAACCATATAAAAATTACAGCACAGAAACAGGCCATCTTGGCCCTTCTGGTCCGTGCCGAATGCTTATTCCCACCTAGTCCCACCGACCTGCACTCAGTCCATAACCCTCCATTCCTTTCCTGTCCATATACCTGTCCAATTTTTTTTTAAATGACAATATCAAACCTGCCTCTACCACTTCTACTGGAAGCTCGTTCCACACAGCTACCACTCTCTGAGTAAATAAGTTGCCCCTCATGTTACCCCTAAACTTTTGCCCCTTAACTCTCAACTCATGTCCTCTTGTTTGAATCTCCCCTACTCTCAATGGAAAAAGCCTATCAACGTCAACTTGATCTATCCCCCTCATTATTTTAAATACCTCTATCAAGTCCCCCTTCAACCTTCTACGCTCCAAAGAATAAAGACCTAACTTGTTCAACCTTTCTCTGTAACTTAGGTGCTGAAACCCAGGTAACATTCTAGTAAATCTCCTCTGTACTCTCTCTATTCTGTTGACATCTGTACCAGATGTACCAGATCTGTACCAGGTGACCAGAACTGTACACAATATTAGTTAAGCACTAATTAGTTAAACACAAGACAGAGAGAGAGAGAGAGAGAGAGAGAGAGAGAGAGAGAGAGAGAGAGAGAGAGAAGAGTGAGGGGGGGTGGCAGAAAGAATCCAAATATTGGGACAAGAGTGCAAGACTGGAGTTGCTGCCCAGCCCTGGTTAGAACCGCTCACGACAACCTAGAGGAGAGACGCCGAGCTGTACTAATGGCTGCCAGACAACGAAGGACAGCAGCAGCAGTGGCTCCCCTTCCAAACTGTGGACGTCTTTATTGGGGACATCTCTGTCGGTCACATCTTGGATTCAGCAGCCTCCTACGAACACACAAATGAACTGCACAAATCAAACTGTCATTGTCGGGCACAACAGTCAACCAACCAACCAACACTGAAATGTGCCATTTGTGTTAACAACCAACACACTCAGGAGCGCACTAGGGGCAGCCCACAGTTGTCACCATATATTCTGGTGTCAGCACAGCTATTCCACAGTGCTTGGCACAACAGACAACGAAACAACAGCAGCAAAACAAGCCCTATTCCTCTCTTCTTATTACCCACACACGTACACAGTCGTCGAACTTCTGGGGATAACAAATTAGGATTAGTGTGTGAATCTGCAGGTGCTGGAAATCCAGAGCAACACATATTAACTGCTGGAGGTACTCAGCAGATCTGGGGAATAAACAGTGAACATTTCCGGCTGAGGTTCATCAAAGGGGAAGGGTGCGAAGGGAGGAAACTGGCAAGTGATAGGTGAGACAAGGTGAGGGGGAAGGTGGGTGGGTGGGGAGGAGGGGTGCTGAAGTAAGAAGCTGAGAGGTGATAGGTGGACAAGAGAAGTGGCTGAAGAAGAAGGAATCTGATAGGAGTGGACCATGGGCGAAAGGGAAGGAGGAGGGGAACAAGAGGGAGGTGATGGGCAGGAGAGAAGAAGAGAAGGGGTGTGAGGGAAGACAGAATGGGGAATAGAAAAAGAGAGAAGGTGACATGGGGAGAAATTACCTGCTGTTACACAAATCAATGTACCTGCCGTCAGGTTGGAGACAAATCAAACAGAATATGGGGTATTGCTCCTCCAGCCAGGCTGTGGCCCACTGTGACAGTAGGAGAGGTTATGGACTGACCTGCAGGAATGGGAAGTGGAAAAGAAGTGAAGAGGTAAGCGGTGAGCCAAAATGGGGAATGGTAGGGCCTGTTCCTGTGCTGAACAATTCCATGTTTTCTAAATGATTAAGGATCATTTCGATAAATGATTAAGGGAGTAGAACATGAGAGGCTGAGAAACCTTTTCTAGGGGCACTTCTCAGTGAAAGCTACAGCAGGGTTTATAAACAATGAGAACATTAAATTTGGCAGTTTGCCAGACCAGGAATCAGCGTAAATCAGTGAACACAGGGGTAAGAGGTGAATTTGAAACGTTCTGAGACCCTCTGCATTTCCTGCAGCTGCTATTTCACTTTCCAATTGCTGTCAACAATCAGCTGTCTCTGATTCTGTCAAGAGAGCAGCAAGAAGAATGGAATGGTGAGGCTTGGTCTATCCTTTAATTCATTAGGCATGTTTCCTGCATGTCTGCACACCTCTCAGCGATGAAATGAAGCTGGTCTTTTGTTGTAATCGTGAACCACTCTGATGCACACAAATAAGCAATCCCCAGTTAATTTCACGCAGTACCCTGCGCTTGCAGGAACATATGTCACGCAGTCAGGCAAAAAATAAGCAGCTGTATCTGGGTGTTAGTGCTACATATTTTATGTACCTGCTTTCCTTAAGAACTACTGCTTGTTCACTCCTGAAATTCAATTATGAGTGAATGTTTGGTGCACCAACCCACTACTGAGCTTCACAATACTTGATTGTTGAATACACACACACTCTCTCTCACTCACACGCACACTTACACAAACAAATTCACACCAATGACACCAATACACAAACACAACACACACACTTGCATGCACGCGCGCATGAACACATGCTCATGCACAGACACACATGCAGAGATATGCACACACGTATGGTCACGCACGCATGTATCCACATACATTCGCTTACACTCATGCACAGCATTCACACTAATGCACAAACACGGTCATACCACGTGCTGTACAAGCAGGTGTACAAACACATACATGAGCATGCTCTAGCACATACATATGCAAACACATGCGCAGAAACACACACACACACACACATGCACATGCATACACCTACATGCACACACACACACACATACAAAAGCGCACATAGGTACACACTTACAGGCACTCAAGGACGCACACAAAGAACATAGTTTCAGACACAAAATTGCACACAAGCCCTCACACACACAAAAAGCCAGAGTAACAGACAGGAAAACATACACACATACACAAACACATCCACATGCAAGCATGTGCAGACAGTTACACACACAAATACAAACACCCAGAAATGCATACAGGAATGTAGGCACACGCAGGCAAGTACAACTGACACACAGAGCACACATCAGACAAACCTACCAGAGTAGATGTGGAAAGGATGTTTCTCATGGTGGCAGAGTCTAGGACAGGAGGGCATAGCCTCGGGATAGAGGGGTGCCCTTTCAAAAGAGTGATGCGGAGAAATTTCTCTAGCCAAAGGCTTTGAATTTATGGAATTTGTTGCCACGTGCAGCTGTGGAGGCCAGGTCTTTGGGTTATTTAAGGCAGAGATTGATAGGTTCTTGATTGGACATGGCATCAAAGGTTATGGGGAGAAGGCCGGGAACTGGGGTTGAGGAGGAGAGAAAAAGAAGGATCAGCCATGATTGAATGGTGGAGCGGACTCGAAGGGCCAAATGGCCTAATTCTCCTATATCATAGAAAACAGAAACATAGAAAACCTACAGCACGATACAGGCCCTTTGGCTCACAAAGTTGTGCCGAGCATGTCCCTACCTTAGAAATTACCAGGCTTACCCATAGCCCCCTATTTTTCTAAGCTCCATGTACCTATCCAAAAGTCTGTTAAAAGACCCTATCGTATCTGCTTCCACCACCGTTGCCGGCAGCCCATTCCACGCACTCACCACTCTCTGAGTAAAAAACTTACCCCTGACATCTCCTCTGTACCTACACCCCAGCACCTTAAACCTGTGTCCTCTTGTGGCAACCGTTTCAGCCCTTGGAAAAAGCCTCTGACTATCCACACGATCAATGCCTCTCATCTTATACACCTCAATCAGGTTAGGCCGAGTTCACTCAACCTATTCTCATAAGGCATGCTCCCCAATCCAGGCAACATCCCTGTAAATCTCCTCTGCACCATTTCTATGGCTTCCACATCCTTCCCATAGTGAGGTGACCAGAACTGAGCACAGTACTCCAAGTGGGGCCTGACCAGGGTCCTATATAGCTGCAACATTACCTGTCGGCTCCTAAATTCAATTCCACAATTAATGAAGGCCAATACACTATATGCCTTCTTAACCACAGAGTCAATTTGTGCAGCTGCTTTGATCATCCTGTAGACTCGAACCCCAAGATCCCTCTGATCCTCCACACAGCCAAGAGTCTTACCATTAATACTATATTCTGCCATCATATTTGACCAACCAAAATGAACCACCTCACACTTATCTGGGTTAAACTCCATCTGCCACTTCTCAGCCCAGTTTTGCATCCTATCAATGTCCCACTGTAATTTCTGACAGCCCTCCACACTATCCACAACACACCCAACCTTTGTGTCATCAGCAAACTTACTAACCCATCCTTCCACTTCCTCATCCAGGGCATTTATAAAATTCACAAAGATTAAGGGTCCCAGAACAGATCCGTGAGGCACACCTTATGGTCTTATGGTCCAAACACACAGTGGTGTATACGTAGACATAAATATTCACAGACCCATGTGTGTGCATTTACACACACAACCACAGCCAATGGAAGCACTTTGAAGGACTCTTCATCTCATATTTCCGATGCTTTATTTATTTATTTGTTTGTTTGTTTGTTTGTTTGTTTATTTATTTATTATTCCTCCAAGAGGACCACAACCTTGTCATGGTTTGGAGGTTTGTGTGCCTCAATGATCCACAGAACTATGCTGGCTGGAGTCAGGGCTTTGTAATTTGGCACTTGCAGGGTCACCCATGCCTAGCAGGTCAAAGATTAGAGGCTAGACTAAGAGAGGTCCACCAGTTCTCCAGGTTCAGGGATTCATCTAAGGGCTAACAACCCTATCTGGTCAAAAAACAATTGTTACAGAAACAACAATGAAGAATCTCTTTACAGCTTAGAGAAATTGGAAGAATGGACAAAAAAGTAGCAGATGGAATATAGTGTTGGGAAATGTATGATAATGCATTTTGGTAAAAGGAACAATAGTGCGGACTTTTATCCAAATGGGGAGAAGATTCAAACATCAGAAGCACAGGAGGACCTAGCAGTCCTCATGCAAGATTCCCAGAAGGTTAGTTTACAGGTTGAGTCTGTGGTAACAAAGGCTAATGCAATGTTGGCATTTATTTCAATGGAAATAGAATATAAAAGCAAGAAGATAATGCTGAGCCTTTATAAAACACTAGTCAGGCTGCACTTGGAGTATTGTCAACAGTTTTGGGCCCCATATCTCAGAAAGAATATTTTGTCATTGGAGGCAGTCCAGAGGAGGTTCACAAAGACGATTCCGGCAATGAAAGGTTCACCATATGAGGAGTGTTTGGCAGCTTTGGACCTGTACTCACTAGAATTCAGAAGAATGCTTGGGGGTCTCATTGAAACCTACCAAATGTTGAAAGGGTTGAAAGGGTGGATGTGGAGAGGATGTTTCCTATGGTGAAGGTATACAGAACTAGAGGGCACAGCCTCAAAATCAAGGGGTGACCCTTTAGAATAGAGGTAAGGGGGAATTTTTTTTTTTGCAGAGAGTAGTAAATCTGTGGAGTGCTCTACCACAGACTGTGGTGGAGGCCAGGTCCGTGGGTATATTTAAGGCAGAAGTTGATAGGTTTCCTGATTCGTCAGGCCATCAAAAACTATGGAGAGAAGGCAGGTGTATGAGGTTGAGTGGGATCCAAAATCAGCCATGATGGAATGACAGAGCAGATTTGATGTGCTGAATGGCCTAATTCTGCTCCTATCTTATGGTCTTATGATCTGGGTGTGACAGTATTGCTGAATCTCCACCCAGGACTTGCACGCCTGACTATAGTGAAAATCAAGAGGAAGCTACTGACAAGATGAAGGAAGTCTTGAACACCACCAGAGATGCAGGACTTCATTGCTGCCCAAAATACCAGGAGCATACCACGTGGTTATTATTATTATTATTATCATCATCATCATTACTTTTTTTTGTATTTGCACAGTTTTTTTGTCTTCTACACTCTGGTTGAATGCCCCAGGTTGGGAGGTCTTCCACCGATTCTGTAATGGTTATTATTATATAGATTTATTGAGTATGCCCACAAAGAAATTAATATGATGACTCTGGTTTCATATCACCGGCAAATGTCATGAAATTTGTCGTTATGTGGTAGCAGTACAAGGCAATACACAATAATAAAAAATAAACATAAATTACAATAAGAAATACATTTTTAAAAATTAAATGTAATAAGTAGTGCAAAAAGAGAGCAAAAATAGATAAAGTCGTGCGATAGAGTACATGGATTCGTTGTCCATTCACACATCTGATTGCAGCGGGGAAGAAGGTGTTGCTGAACCATTGAGTGTGTGTCTTCAGGCTCCTGTACCTCCTCGCCGATGGCAGCTATGAGAAGAGGGCATGTCCTGGGCAATGGGGGTCTTTTACAAGGAAGGGAGACTAATAATAATGTCTTTTGAGAGATATAGCACAGTAATACACTCTCCCAACCCAATGACAAGCATGTGACCAATTAACATACAAACCCGTTGTAATAAGCTCTTCGAGTCTGTGCAGGAAGCTGGAGAGCTTTGGGTTCTGAGGTTTTTAGAGCATCTGAATGGTTAATTGTTGTTTAAGGAGAGTCATTAAATGTTTAGTGGTCCTTGTGTTTTTCTCGAGCAACTCATTCTTTGTAATCCAGTCTCCCGGTGCTTTCCATTTAAGCTTGTTGCTTATTTTGATAGGCTCGGGGAATCTGTGTTACTTGTATTATTTAAGTGGACACCCGATTGACACTAATGGCTGGGTCCTAGTTTTGAGAATGTTATGTCTTGTGGTGTGCTCAGCCGAAAATGAGAGGAAACAAGAGCTCCCAGAGGAAGTCCACACAACCACAAGGAGAATGTACAAGCTCCTTAGAGACAGTGGTGGGAATTGAACCCGGATTCCTGGCACTTTAATAGTGTTATGCTAGCCATTACACTACCCTGGCACCATCAACGTTCTTTATGCTTCTGATGACTAACTTTCTTTATGCGGAGCCCCAATCTAACTATTTTGAACAATTCTGTAGGACACCCACAGGTTGGTGAAGATGTGGGCCTTCCTTAGAATCCTCGTAGTGACCAGCAGCAATTGTCAGCTTTAACCTGACTATCAGTCTGGAAGGGAGAGTGGGCCTCACCAAGATTCAAGATTCAAGAGTGTTCAATGTTATTTCCAGTACACAAGTGTAAAGGAGAACAAAATAATTGTTACTCCGGATCTGATGCAGCACAAAAAAACACAATAAGATAAAGAACATAATAATAAAATATATTATTTTTTACCCCATCCCAACACATTTCAAGTTTCAGTCAGTGACTTTAACCTGACCTTTTTGAAGAAAACCCTGCCCAATTATCACCAGCACATAACTTGCTGCATCAGAGATCCCAATACACTAGACCACTGCTACACTACGATAAGGAATACCTGGTGTTCCTTCCCGAGACTGCATTTCGGCAAGTTGGGTCATTTGGCTGTACCCCTACTATCTGCATACAGACAGAGCCTAAAGAGCAAGGCCCCAGAGATCAAGACAACCAAGAGGTGGTCATGGGAGCCTGCGGAACAGTTACAGGATTGCCTTGAGTCAGTGGACTGGGCCGTATTCAAAATATCATCTGAAGAATGACAACACCAGGGTCATTACAGACTTTACTAAAACAACTGTGGATGAGAGTGTCCCCATGAAATCATCCAGGGATTTCTCTGATCAGAAGTCCAGGATGAACAATGAAATCTGGAATCTGCTGAAAGCCAGATCAGAGGCATTCAAGTCTGGAAATTAAGAATACTACAAGAGGTGTAGGTAAGGCCATCTCTCGGGCAAAGTGGAGATTCCGGACTAGACTGGAACCAATGAGGGATGCTCGACAGCTGTGGCAGGTTTCGAATGCTATAACCTCCTACAAAGCTAAATCTTGTAACATAGGGAACAGCAGAGCTTTGCTTCCAGATGAGCTCAATGCTTTCTACGCTCACTTTGACCACCAGAAGAGGGAGAAACCATCATGCACCTCCATGTCTCCCGATGATCCTTTGGTCTAGTATCTGAAGATGACGTATGGTCTGCCTTCAAGCAAGTGAATCCAAGGAAAGCAACTGGTCCGGATAGAGTACCGGGCCGAGTACTGAAGACCTGGGCCAACCAACTAGCTGGTGTATCCACAGATATCTTCAACCTTTTGCTCTGACAATGTGTGGTACCTACCTGCTTCAAGCAGGCTTTAGTCATACCGGTGCTCAAGAAGAGTGTGGTACCTGTCTAAATAACTATTGCCCAGTGGCACTTACATACACAGTGATGAAGTGTTTTGAGAGGTTGGTGTTGAAACAGATTGGCTCCTGTCTGAATAGTGACTTGGATGCACTCCAATTCACCTACCAAAGCAACAGGTCTACAGCAGATGCTATCCCGTTGGCTCTTCACAACCCTGGAACATGTAGACAGCAAAGATGCACACACATCAGGATGCTCTTTATCAATTACAGCTTGGCATTTAACACCATCATCCCCTCAAAACTAATCAGTAAACTTCAAGGCCAAGTTGTATGTGGTGACATGTATGTACACTGATAATAAATTTTCAATTCAAGTCAAGTCAAGTCAACTTTTATTGTCATTTTGTCCATAACTGCTGGTACAGTGCATAGTAAAATTGAGACAACGTTTTTCAGGACCATGGTGTTACATGACACAGTACAAAAACTAGACTGAACTACGTAATAAAAAAACACAGAGAAAGCTACACTAGACTACAGACCTACACTGGACTGTATAAAGTGCACAAAAACAGTGCAGGCATTACAATAAATAATAAACAGGACAGTAGGGCAAGGTGTCAGTCCAAAATTCGGGTATTGAGGAGTCTGATTGCTTGGGGGAAGAAACTGTTACATAGTCTGGTTGTGAGAGCTCGAATGCTTCGGAGCCTTTTCCCAGATGGCAGGAGGGAGAAGAGATTGTATGAGGGGTGCATGGGGTCCTTCATAATGCTGTTTCCTTTGCGGATGCAGCGTGTAGTGTAAATGTCCGTGATGGCAGGAAGAGAGACCCCGATGATCTTCTCAGCTGACCTCACTATCCGCTGCAGGGTCTTGCGATCCAAGATGGTGCAATTTCCGAACCAGGCAGTGATGCAGCTGCTCAGGATGCTCTCGATACAACCCCTGTAGAATGTGATGAGTGTTGAGGGACCAGGTGAGATTCTCCGCCAGGTGAGCACCAAGAAATTTGGTGCTGTTTACGATCTCTACCGAGGAGCTGTCGATGTTCAGCGGGGAGTGGTTGCTCCGTGCCCTCTTGAAGTCAACAACCATCTCTTTTGTTTTGTTCACATTAAGAGACAGGTTGTTGGCTCTGCACCAGTCCGTTAGCCACTGCACCTCCTCTCTGTAAGCTGACTCGTCGTTCTTGCTGATGAGACCCACCACGGTCGTGTCATCGGTGAACTTGATGATGTGGTTCAAGCTGTGTGTTGCAGCACAGTCATGGGTCAGCAGAGTGAACAGCAGTGGACTGAGCACGCAGCCCTGGGGAGCCCCCGTGCTCAGTGTGATGGTGTTGGAGATGCTGCCTCCGATCCGGACTGACTGAGGTCTCCCAGTCAGGAAGTCTAGGATCCAGTTGCAGAGGGAGTTGTTCAGGCCCAGTAGGCTCAGCTTTCCAATCAGTTTCTGAGGAATGATTGTGTTGAATGCTGAACTAAAGTCTATGAACAGCATCCGAACGTATGTGTCTTTTTTGTCCAGGTGGGTTCAATTTTACATTGAACTTTGAACTTTAAATACATAAGATAGCTTACATACATACATTGATTGTGTGTCCATAAAGTGATGCTAGACACAGGAGTGTCTGCACATAAAGTGGCTTACAGGAAATGATAAAGTAGTGGTGACTAGGCGTGTGGAGGGGTGGGTTAGCGGGTGTAGGTGTTGATCAGCCTTACTGCTTGGGGAAAGTAACTGTTTTTGAGTCTTGGCGCGGATGCTACATGGCCTCTTCCTTGACGGGGTGGGACAAACAGTCTATGAGGAGGGTGGGTGGGATCCTTCCAAAGCCATTGTGTGAGAGGAGACAGCGGCCCTTTTTTGTGAGGGGTGGAGGGTGTAGATGATGGAGCTCCCAATCCAGTGGAAAATTGCAGCCAGAACAACACTGCAGGAAACTAGGTCTTCCCCAGTAAAATGTTCCACAGGTTTTTACAGGCATTTTGAATTAATGTTGATCCTAAGCCATGGCAGAGCTGACCTAGTCTCTGTTGAATGTGGGACAGCCTCGTGCCGTCTGTCAGTGGGGTCTGCTGCCTGACCAGGAGGTAGCAGACTGCACATCTCTGTAATTTATCACGGCCATTACAGAGGCTGCTCTGGGGGACCTTTATGTAAATAAAGATTGCATTAAGAAAATTAAATTGATTAACTAAAACGTAAATAACCTTCAGCTTCATTCACTGAGCGCTGTTCTGTAAGGCAGACATGACCTGCACTCTCCTCTGATTTGGTTCCTTGCCAATTGCTTCAGGCAAACCCTCATTACCAGCAAGGACACCTGGTGGGTTCAGCTCTCGGCCCTCGGGGTCCAATCACTAAAGTTCAACAGCACAGATTCTTAAAATCTGCATCACTCTTCATGAATTCCTAGATTCTCAAGTGTTTTCTTACACATTATTTCTGCATATTCACACCTCAGTGTAGACCCAATCTAAAAGAGAATCCCAGAGGAAACTCACTCCCATCATACGCAAAGCCAGAAAACTAAGCCTGGTCCTGTTTATTTCTATTGTACAGAATCTAAATGGAGCAGCCTCCTTCCATTCACTCCCATTGTCCACCACTGCAATGGACTGAACCCTTTTCCATTCACCCCATCCTTCATGTACCACACCCCTGCTGCTGACATAAAGTTATCACAGCCTATGGGGGGGAGGGGTTTGGCAGTGTGGATAAGCTCCCAGCGATTCAGGAACAGCTTCTTCTCCTCTGCCATCTGATTCCTAAATGGACGTTGAATCTTTGGATCCCACTTCACTTTTTTAATATACAGTATTTCTGTTTGTTGCATGCTTTTTTAAAAATCTATACGTACAATGTAATTGATTTACTTGTTTATTTATTATTATTATTGAATATCCATGGTTGAGCAGATTGATGGAGGGCCTCTCATACCAGTGACTAGTAGTGTCCCACAGGGGTCTATGCTCCTTTCATGTTATATGTCTGTAGTATCCATGCCCCCAATTTACCCCCGTTCGCCTAGGGTGATCGGCCGTCGCCCTGCCAATAGTGTAATACTTCAGTGTAAATACGGTGTAATGCCCCCCAGTACACGCTCGCAACACAAATATCAGACAATACACCCAAGGCGAGTAAATAATTGCAACTTTATAGTTATTTCTTAGTGATGGGTTAGTAGAAACAGATAACCTAAAAGTGCCAAATCAGTAAGTTCATCAGCTTGTGCACATAATATTTTAATACGTTGGAGCTCACGCCTCCGGTTCCATCCACAACGACCTTCTGAGCCTTTGGCCACCGTCTGAACCTCTGACATCCAGTATCCGCCCTGGAACCGCTGTCCGCTCCTCACACGTCCGCTCTCCTCGCTCGCCTCCTGAAAAAGACCACAAACTCCCGCTCAGCTCCCACACACAAGATAGCGTAACAATTCTCCATTGGTTAGATCCCCCCTTATCTGCAGTTATAACCCAAACATTCCAGACACAGAAACCCATCACTGCATTAAGTAACATCAATACAGAGAAGCCATTTTGTAGCCTGAACAGTTAACACCACAGTTACTGTACTGAGAGCCCTACATGTCAATGATTTGGTTGATGAATTGATGGCTTTGCAACCAAGTTTGCAACAGATACAGAGACGGAAGGAGAGGCAGGTAGTGTGAGTAAGCAGAAAGGCTGCAGACGGACTTGGACAGTTTAGAAGAACAAGGAAAGAAGTGGCAGATGGAACAGTGTTGGAAAATGTTTGCTCATGCACTTTGATAGAAGGAATAATGACATAGAGTAATTTCTAACCAGGGAGCAAATTCAGAAATCAGAGGTGGAAAGGAACTGAAGAGTCCTTGTGCAGGATTCCCTAAAGGATCATTTGCAGTTTGAGCTTGTGGTGAGGAAGGCAAGTGTGATGTTAGCATTCATTCCAAGAAGACTAGAATATAATATCAAGGGTGTAATGTTGAGGCATTGGTCAGACTGCTCTTACAGTATTGTGTACAGTTTTGAGCCTCTTTTCTAGAAAAGGATATGCTGGCATTGGAGATGGTCAAGAGGAAGTTCAGGAGAATGATCCTGGGAATGAAAGGCTTAATGTACTGGAGCATTTGATAGCTCTGGACCTGTAGCCACTAGAGTTTAGAAGGATAAGGGGGGGGAATCTCATTGAAGCCCCTCGACTTCTGAAAGACCTGGATCCAGTGCACATGGAGAAGATGCTTGCATTAGGGGGGAATCTAGGATGAGAGGGTCACAGTCTCAGAATAGAAGGAAGCCCCTTTAGAACAAAGATGAGGAAGAATTTCTGTAGTCAGAGGGTGGTGAATCTGTGGAATTCATTGCCACAGATGGATGTGGAGGCCAAATCACTGGGTGTATTTAAAGTGGAGGTTGATAGGTTCTTGATTCGTGAGAATGTCAAAAGTTATGGGGAGAAATCAAGAGAATGGGGTTGAGAGGGATAATAAATCAGCCATGGTAGGCTCAATGGGCTAAATGGCCCAATTCTGCCCTGAAGTCATGTGGTCTTTCCATTCATTCCCATTGTACACACCTCCATTGGATTAACGCTCCTTCCATTCACTCCCTACGTCCATAGTCCCAACAGATAAAACTCTTATCATCCACTAATTGCCACTTAGTTCCATTGCCCCCTCCCCACTCTTTCAGTACCATCTAGGTGCAGTACGGTAGCATTGCAGTTAGCGTATCCTATTCCAGCAGCAGTGACTCAAGTTCAATCCCGCTACTGTCTGCAAGGAGTTTGTACGCTCTCCCCGTGACCGCGTGACTTTCCTCTGAGTGCTCTGGTCTCCTTCCACGTCTGTGCCAGAATGTGCAGTGACACCCGTGGCCTCCCCCAGTGCATGTGGACTCGCTTTCAATGACTCTTCATCTCATGGAAGAATCAGTAAAATAGTCAGATTTATCATGGCTACCAGCCTCCATAATATCCAAGGAGCGGTGTCTTAGGAAGGTGGTGTCCATGATTAAGGACCTCCAGCACCCAGGGCATGCCCTCTTCTCACTGTTACCATCAGGTAGGAGGTACAGAAGCCTGAAGATACACACTCAGTGGTTCAGGAACAGCTTCTTCCCCTCTGCCATCCGATTTCTAAGTAGACATTGAACCCCTGAACACTACCTCACTACTTTCTATAATTTCTGTTATTTTGCTCTACGTATTTTAACTTAGCTATTTACTAGACTATATATATTTAATGAAACTCAGTTTTGTCTCTGTAATTATTTACCATGTATTTCATTGTACTGCTGCCGTACAGTTAACAAATTTCACGACATATGCTGGTGATATTAAATATAATTCTAATTCTGATGTTCTCGCTATTTATTGCTTATTTATTTATTATTATTATTTCTTTCTTCTTTGTATTTGCACTGTCTGTTGCCTTTTGCAATTGTTTGTCCATCCTGTTAGGTGCAGTCTTCCAATGATTCTATTATGCTTCTTACATACATCACTGAGTTTGCCCGCAAGAAAATGAAGTCAGCATTGAACATGGTGACATATAGGTACTTTGATCATCAATTTACTTTGAACTTCGAACATCCTTAGGTGTGTTGGTTGTTAATGCAAACAACACACTGCTTCAATGTACATGGGATAAAAAACTCTGAGTCAAAGACACATGGGTTGGTAGGTTGATTGCTGGGCCTGTTACCATGCTGTATCTCTAAATAAAATAAAATTAAACATATTAATGATTTATGTGTTTAACATACCCTTCCAAAGGATTTGAAGTAGTAGTAGGCAACCGTCAATCCCAGGGGACCATGGGTTTGCGCCTCTGATGGACTGTGTCCTCTCCAGGGTGAAGCCTGGGTGGGAAGATTTGAAGAACCGGCTGTTGCCCATGCAGCGGGTTCCCCTTTCCCATGTTACTGATGTAGTGCAAGGGAAGGGCAAATGCTGATACGGCTTGGCACCAGTGTTATCGTAAAGGTTGCCAGAGTAAAGTCGTAAACAACATCAAACTGCCTTAGGGACTCCAGCTCCGGATTTCTTCCTCAGGATTTAGTCCCGAAGCCTTTTCCATGGGTGGGTATGGCCGCAAGGCAGCAGATGTTTAAAATCAGAGTTTTCCCTCTCAGGCGGGCTGCCGTCCAAGGCTGACAAGCCCCACCTGCCTGAAGCAACTGGTTTTGAGGCACCAGTGGTCCGGCTTTGCCCCTTCTCTTGTCAATAGAAACAGTTCCGCCAGGCCTAGGAGCTAAGCCACACATGAAGGCCGAGAGTCAGACTTGGTTGTCAGAGGCTGTTAACCAAGTGCACCATTTGGAGCACTTTATAGGTAGTGGGAGCTTATCCCCTCTACCACCCCCGGCTATGACAACCTTAGGAACCAGATTTGAAGTAATTCACGCAAAATGTGTAGGAACTCAGTTGGTCAGGCAGCATCTATGGAGAGGAATAAAGAGCTGAATTTTTGGGCTGAGACTAGAAAGAATTAGGATTAGAGAGAAGGTAGGAATAAGCCAGAATTTGAATGGGACATGAAGATCTGGGTACAGCCATGGGTGGAACTTTTGATTGGCTGAGTTTGGAAGCCCCTTTGTTCCTTCCAACATGATCTGCCTCTGTTCACATGTGATAGACCCTGCTCAGGCTCAGTGAACAGGCTCAGTCACAGCAAATGTTTGGATCATTTGATTACAAAACCTGAGCACGTCAATGTCTCCCAGAGATATGGAGACAAAACACATCACCGAGCAATAAGCACCGGAACAGGCCCTTTGGTACATGGAGACTGTGCAGGCCAGGATCCTTAATTAAACTAAGCTTGCCTATCTGCACATGATTGACACCACTCCATTTCGGCGTGGAAGGGTGTCAGCCTGAAATGTCAACTGTTCATTTCCCTCCACAGATACTGCTTGACCTGCTGAGTTCTTCCAGAATTTTGTGTTGCTCTAGGATTCCAGCATCTTCATCTCTCCTGTGATTCCCTGCCCATTCATGTGTTGTCTAAATCTCTCTTAAACATCCCCTATTATATCTGCCTCCACCACCATGCCCAGCAGCCTGTTCCAGCTACCACCACTCTGTAAAAAACAAGCCCATCATATCTCCTTTAAACCTTCCCCCCTCACCTGAAATGCATGTCTTCCTGTATTTGACGTTGCTACCATGGGAAAAAGACTCTTGACTATCTACCCTATCTATCACTCCCATAATTTTAGAAATCAGGTCTCCCCTCAGTTCCCAACACTCCACAGAAAACACCTGAAATTAGGACATAAGACCACAGGACACAGGAGCAGGTTTAGGCCATTCAGCCCATCAAGTCTGCTCTACCATTCCATCATGGCTGATTTATTATCTCTCTTGGTCCCATTTTCTTGCCTTCGTCTTGTAACCTTTGATGCCCTGATGAATTAACAGCTTGTCAAACTCTGCTTTAAATATACCCAATAACTTGGCCTACACAGATGTCTGTGGCAATGAATTCCACTGATTCGCTACCCTACAAGTAAAGAACTTCCTCCTCATCTCTGTTCTTAGTGGACATCCCTCTATTCTGAGGCTGTGCTTTCCGGTCCTAGATTCACCCAATATAGAAAATATCCTCCCAACATTATCCCCACTGTGGGTTCTCACACCTGCCTGGACTATCCCACTTCCCACACTGTCACTTGCAAAAATGCCACCCCTTCTCTCAATTCCTTCATCTCTACTGCATCTGTTCTCAGGATGAGGCTTTCCATTCCAGAATTAATGAGATGTCCTCTGACCATCAACATTGCCCTCACATACATCTCTTCCATTTTGCACACGTCTGCCTTAACCCCTTCCAGCCGCCATCCCGCCAGGGATTTGGTTCCTCTTGTCCCAACCTACCACCACACCAGCCTCCGCATCGAGCACATAATTCTCTGTAACTTCTGCCATCTCCAAACGTGATCCCACCACCAAGCACATCTTTCCCTCCTCCCACTTTCTGATTTCTGCAGAGGTCACTCACTATGAGACTCACTTGTCCATTCGTCCCTCCCCTCTGATCCCTGAAAATTTCTACTGTTATTTCTAAATGTTCAAATAGTCCACTGCTCTGCTCCCTTTACACTCAAAACCCATCAATAAATTTGCAGATGACACAACTGTCTTTGGCAGAATTTCAGATGGTGACCAGTGGGGGTACAGGAATGAGATAGATCAGCTGGTTGAGTGGTGAAGCAACAACATCCTTGCATTCAACATCAGTAAGACCAAGGAGTTCACTTTAGACTTCAGGATGGGGAAGGCTAAGGAACACACAGCAGTCCTCATTGATGGATTAGCAGTGGAAAGTGTGAGCAGTTTCAAGTTCCTGGGTGTCATCATCTCTGAAGATCTATCCTGGGCTCAAAATATTAATGCAATTATGAAGGAACAAGAGTGGAGATATTTCACCAGGAGTTTAAGGAGATTTGGTCTGTCATCAAAGACTCTAGCAAATTTCTACAGATGTGTATCACTGTTTGTAATGCAGGGGTCATTAATCAAGATCGGAAGAAACTGCAGAGGACTGTAGACTTTCACAGCCCCATCCTGGGCATAACCCTCACACACCTCACACCTCACCGAGGACACCTTCTAAAGGCAATGGTTCAAGAAGACAACATCCATCATTATGGACCCTCACCACACTCGACTTACCTCTTCTACCATCCTGAATGAGGTGCCTGAAGATGCAAACTTAATGTGCTCGGAACAACAACTTCCCATCTGCACTCAGATTTCTGAACATTGCATAACCACATTGCAAGCACTCTTTCTGCATTATTTATTTATTTTCTTGTTGTCATTTATAGTAAATTTTATGTATTACACTGTACTGCTGCCACAAAACAACAAATTTCATGACATATGTTGGTGATAATAAACTCGATTCTAATAATTGTCAATTTTCTAAATTTTACAAATACTTGAATCTCTGTGACCTGCTGATTTCTCCACACTGTTCCAGTCCTGGCCTCTCGATCAATCTCAAACTGAATGACCATTTACGCCTTCAGCTGCCTTGGCTCTGAGCTCAGTAAATCCCTCCTCAACCTCTTCACCTCTCTCTCCTATTTATTAAAAAGTTATCTCTCTGAGCTTTCTGACATTTTGTGTGTTAATTTTGAACTGATAACTCTGCTGTGTAGTAGTAAACAGGATTGCTACTACACAATTTGTTAGCGTTTATTGGAATTTCTCCATTTTATTATTTGCTCCATGCTTCCTTCCCCTGTGATTCCTGTTCACTGCTGCTCGCAAATGTGTTGCAGCTTGTTACAATTACACGGACTGAGCCAAAAGCTCTCACCAGGACTGATGAAGAATTTCGTTGCTTAGCAGTTTTGGTGACAGTGACACTGCGACAGGCCTCGATCTCCCCGTCTGTGTGGCCATCTGCCACTTCCACGGGGGGGAGATCTGACAAGAGCGAGGGCTGAGCTGGAAGCAGACGCAGGAAGAAGATGTCTGGCTCCCGACAGATTGGCACTCGGAGCTGGTGGTAGCAATGACCTTCTCACTAATTTGTCTCAGTTAAGCATGACTGTTCACTCTCTTCGTCACCTGGGAGAAACCAGTCAGGAGAACATCAGGGCCCTGTTAATGAAGGCAGCTGGCTTGTGGGAACATGAATCAGAATTGTCTTGCTCATGGAAGGCAGAGGGTAGTGGTAGATGGAGCCTACGCTGGCTGGAGGACAGGGACCAGTGGTGTTCCACGGGAACCTGCTCTGAGACGCTTTTTCTTTGTGATCTTATAAATGACTTGGGCAAGGCAGTGGAGGGATGGGTTAGTACATTTGCTGATGATACAAAGGTTGGGGGTGTTGTGGATAGTGTGGAGGGCTGTCAGAGGTTACAGTGGGACATTGATAGGATGCAAAACTGGGCTGAGAAGTGGCATATGGAGTTCAACCCAGAGAAGTGTGAGGTGGTTCATTTTGGTAGGTCAAATATGATGGCAGAATATAGCATTAATGGTAAGACTCTTGATAGTGTGGAGGATCAGAGGGATCTTGGGGTCTGAATCCATAGGTCACTCAAAGCTGCTACACAGGTTGACTCTGTGGTTAAGCAGGCATACAGTGCATTGGCCTTCTTCAACCATGGGATTGAGTTTAGGAGCTGAGAGGTAATTTTGCAGCTATATAGGACCCTGGTCAGACCCCACGGAGTACTGTGCTCAGTTCTGGTCACCTCACTATGGGAAGGATGTGAAAGCCATAGAAATGGTGCAGAGGAGATTTACAAGGATGTTGCCTGGATTGGGGAGCATGCCTTATGAGAATAGGTTGAGTGAACTGGGCCTTTTCTCCTTGGAGCGAAGGAGGATGAGAGGTGACCAGACAGAGGTGTACAAGATGATGAGAGGCATTGATCATTGAAGAGAGGATAGTCAGAGGCTTTTCCCAGGGCTGAAATGGTTGCCACAAGAGGACACAGGTTTAAGGTGCTGGGGAATGGGTACAGAGGGGATGTCATGGGTAAGATTTTTACTCAGAGAGTGGTGAGTGTGTGGAATGGGATGCCGGCAACAGTGGTGGATACGATAGGGTCTTTTAAGAGACTTTTGGATAGGTACATGGAGCTTAGAAAAACAGAGGGTTATAAGTAAGCCTAGTAATTTCTAAGGTAGGGACATGTTCAGCACAACTTTGTGGGACGAAGGGCCTGTATCGTGCTGTAGGTTTTCTATGTTTCTAAGGTTGTCGTAGTTACAACGCGACATTGACAGGATGCAGAGCTGGGCTGACAAGTGGCAGATGGAGTTCAATCTGGAAAAGTGTGAAGTCCTGCCAAAGGGTCTCAGCCCGAAATGTCGACTGTACTCTTTTCCATAGATGCTGCTTGGCCTGATGAGTTCCTCCAGCATTTTGTGGGCATTGCTTGGACTTCCAGCATCTGCAGATTTTCTCATGTTTGATAGTGTGAGGTGATTCACTTTGGAAGATTGAACTTGAAGGCAAAGTACAAGGTTAATATCAGAATAGTGTGGACAGACAGAGGGAGCTCGAGGTCCATATCCATAAGTTGATAGGGTCGTTAAGAAGTTCTTTGTTGTGTTGCCCTTCATTAGTCGGTGGATTCAGTTCAAGAGTTACAGGGTAATGTGGCAGCTGTATAAAATCCTGGTTAGACCATAAAGTATTCTGTTCGGTTGTCTCAATATAGCAAGGATGTGAAAGCTTTCGAGAGGGTGCAGAGCAGAGGAGATTTACCAGGATTAGAGAGCATGTCTTATGAGGATCAGTTGAGCAAGCTGGGGCTTTTCTCTTTGGAGTGAAGGAGGATGAGAGGAGACTGACAGAGGTGTACAAGATGACAAGAAGCACTGAGCAAGTGAACAGCCAGAGATATTTTCTAATGGCTAATATGAGAGGGCATAACTTTAATGAGTTTGGGGAAAAGTATAGTAGGATGTCAGAAGTAAGCTTTTACACAGAGAGTGGTGGGTGCACGAAATGCCCTGCTAGGGGTGGTGTTAGAGGCAGATACATTAGGGGTATTCAAGAGACTCTTAGATAAGCACATGGATGATAGAAAAATACAGGGCTATGTAGGAGGGAAGGGCTAGATTGATTTTACAGTAGGTTAAAGGGTCAGCACACATAATGGGCCAAAGGGCCTGTAGAAACATAGAAAATAGGTGCAGGAGTAGGCCATTTGGCCCTTTGAGCCTGCACCACCATTCAGTATGATCATGGTTGATCATCCAACTCAAAACCCTGTACCTGCTTTCTCTCCATACCCCCTGATCCCTTTAGCCACAAGGGCCATATCTAACTTCCTCTTAAATATAGCCAATGAACCGGCCTCAACTGTTTCCTGTGGCAGAGAATTCCACAGATTCACCACTCTCTGTGTGAAGAAGTTTTTCCTCATTTCTGCCCTAAAAGGCTTCCCCTTTATCCTTAAACTGTGACCCCTCATTCTGGACTTCCCCAACATCGGAAACAATCTTCCTGCATCTAGCCTGTCCAATCCCTTTAGAATTTTATATGTTTCAATAAGATCCCCCCTCAATCTTCTAAATTCCAGTAAGTATAAGCCTAGTCGATCCAGTCTTTCTTCATATGAAAGTCCTGCCATCCCAGGAATCAATCTGGTGAACCTTCTTTGTACTCCCTCTATGGCAAGAATGTCTTTCCTCAGATTAGGGGACCAAAACTGCACACAATACTCTAGGTGCGGTCTCACCAAGGCCTTGTACAACTGCAGTGGAACCTCCCTGCTCCTGTACTCAAATCCCTTTGCTATGAATGCCAACATACCATTTGCCTTTTTCACCGCCTGCTGTACCTCCATGCCCACCTTCAATGACTGGTGTACAATGACACCCAGGTCTCGTTGCACCTCCCCTTTTCCTAATCGGCCACCGTTCAGATAATAATCTGTTTTCCTGTTCTTGCAACTAAAGTGGATAACCTCACATTTATCCACATTAAATTGCATCTGCCATGAATTTGCCCACTCATCTAACCTATCCAAGTCACCCTGCATCCTCTTAGCATCCTCCTCACAGCTAGCACCGCCGCCCAGCTTCGTGTCATCCGCAAACTTGGAGATGCTGCATTTAATTCCCTCATCTGAATCATTAATATATATTGTAAACTGGGGTCCCAGCACTGAGCCTTGCAGTACCCCACTAGTCACTGCCTGCCATTCTGAAAAGGTCCCATTTACTCCCACTCTTTGCTTCCTGTCTGCCAACCAATTCTCTATCCACATCAATACCATACCCCCAATACCATGTGCTTTAAGTTTGCACACTAATCTCCTGTGTGGGACATTGTCAAAAGCTTTTTGAAAATCTAAATATACCACATCCACTGGCTCTCCCCTATCCACTCTACTAGTTACATCTTCAAAAAATTCTATAAGATTCGTCAAACATGATTTTCCTTTCACAAATCCATGCTGACTTTGTCTGATGATTTCACCTCTTTCCAAATGTGCTGTTATCACATCTTTGATAACCGACTCTAGCATTTTCCCCACCACCGATGTCAGACTAACCGATCTATAGTTCCCCGGTTTCTCTCTCCCTCCTTTTTTAAAAAGTGGGGTTACATTAGCCACCCTCCAATCCTCAGGAACTAATCCAGAATCTAAGGAGTTTTGAAAAATTATCACTAATGCATCCACTATTTCTTTGGCTACTTCCTTAAGCACTCTGGGATCAGACCATCTGGCCCTGGGGATTTACCTGCCTTTAATCCCTTCAATTTACCTAACACCACTTCCCTACTAACGTGTATTTCCCTCAGTTCCTCCATCTCATTAGACCCTCAGTCCCTTACTATTTCCGGAAGATTATTTACGTCCTCCTTAGTGAAGACAGAACCAAAGTAGTTATTCAATTGGTCTGCCATGTCTTTGTTCCCTATGATCAATTCACCTGTTTCTGACTGTAAAGGACCTACATTTGTCTTGACCAATTTTTTCTTTTCACGTATCTATAAAAGCTTTTACAGTCAGTTTTTATGTTCCCTGCCAGCTTTCTCTCATAATCTTTTTTCCCTTTCTTAATTAAGCCCTTTGTCTTCCTCTGCTGGTCTCTGAATTTCTCCCAGTCCTCAGGTGTGCCACTTTTTTTTGCTAATTTATATGTTTCTTCTTTGGACTTGATACTATCCCTAATTTCCCTTGTCAGCCACGGGTGCACTACCTTCCCTGGTTTATTCTTTTGCCAAACTGGGATGAACAATTGTTGTAGTTCATCCATGCCATCTTTAAATGCTTGCCATTGCATATCCACTGTCAACCCTTTAAGTATCATTTGCCAGTCTATCTTAGCTAATTCATGTCTCATACCTTCAAAGTTACCCTTCTTTAAGTTTAGAATCTTTGTTTCTGAATTAACTATGTCACTCTCCATCTTAATGAAGAATTCCACCATATTATGGTCACTCTTATCCAAGGGGCCTCGCACGACAAGATTGCTAACTAACCCTTCCTCATTGCTCAAAACCCAATCTAGAATGGCCTGCTCTCTAGTTGGTTCCTCGACATGTTGGTTGAGAAAACCATCCCGCATACATTCCAAGAAATTCTCTTTCTCAGCACCCTTACCAATTTGGTTCATCCAATCTATATGTAGATTGAAGTCACCCATTATAACTACTGTTCTTTTTTTGCACGCATTTCTGATTTCCTGTTTAATGCCATCCCCAACCTCACTACTACTGTTAGGTGGCCTGTACACAACTCCCACCAGCGTTTTCTGCCCCTTAGTGTTATGCAGCTCTACCCATATCGATTCCACATCCTCCAGGCTAATGTCCTTCCTTTCTATTGCATTAATCTCCTCTCTAACCAGCAATGCTACCCCACCTCCTTTTCTTTCCTGTCTATCCCTCCTGAATATTGAATATCCCTGGATGTTGAGCTCCCATCCTTGGTCACCCTGGAGCCATGTCTCTGTGATCCCAACTATATCATATTCATTGATAACTATCTGCACATTCAATTCATCCACCTTGTTACGAATGCTCCTCGCATTGACACACAAAGCCTTCAGGCTTGTTTTTACAACACTCTTAGCCCTTATACAATTATGTGGAAAAGTGGCCCTTTTTGATTTTTGCCCTGGATTTGCCTGCCTGCACTGCACTGCACTGTACTGTTCTATGTTCTAATATCCCTCCCTGAAGATTCCTTCCCAAGTTACCCACCTCGTCCCTGTTGCTCCGTCATCACTGGCTCGAAATCCTGGACGTCTCAGTGCAGCTTCTTCACCACAGGGCCAGCATCGAATCGGAAAGGCTGCTCAGCACAAACTGTGCCGAAGCAACGAATGACTCAGAAACAGAATTAATGTCACTGGCATGTGTTGTGCAGTTTGTGGCTTTGCAACAGCAGTACAGAGCATTCTCATACTGAAAGTTACAATAAGAAATTGAAAAAAAGTGCCACAAAAAGAGAGGAAAAAGTGATTTGTCCGTTTGGAAATCTGATGGCGGAGGTGAAGGTTTTGCTCCTAAAGCATTGAGTGTGTGGCTTCATGATCCAGTACCTCCTTCCTGAAGGTAACAATGAGAAGAGGCCATGCCTTGGATGGCGAGGATCCTTAATGATGGATGCTGGCATCCTCAGTCATTACCTTTTGAAGATCTCCTTTGATGGTCAGGAGGCTGGTGCACATGATGGAACTGGTTGAGTTTACAACCCTCTGCTGCTTTTTCTGATCCTGTTCAGTGGCCCCTCAGTACCAGACCATGATACAAGTCAATACATACATCGTGTGTAACATGCTGCAGGGTTTCACTGATAAAGTAATGGTTTCTCTGTAGCAGCAATGTTTGGGTTATGATTAGAGATAATGGGGTTTGGAATACTGTTGTTCTTTCTTGTGAGTCTGGAAAAGAGATTTTCACCGTCTTTTGTGGGGCAGAGATGAGGAGAGAAGATGCAAATGGAGAGAGCTGGTAGACAGCTGGACTGGGAGCGAGGGTCCGAAGAGCAGTGACAATCGGAGGAGGTCGATGGTAGACAATTGCTTATCTGTGAGCTCGAACATTGTGCAATAGACTGTTTCATAAGATTGGGATCTTTTTCTTTTTTCTCGTTTTCTTTACTAACCATATAGACAAAGTAAGAATTATAAAGCTGAGTCATTTAATTGCATATTGTGTACTGTTTGTTATTTTGCAGTACTGTTTCCTAACAGGGGACACATCACGCAGCATCCACCCAAATGAGATTTCTTAAGTTTGGCCAGGCCGGGGGCTATCACCCCTATATTAAGCCACTAGCCGAAGCGAGTTACACATGTTTTAATGAGTACAGAATGCTGGCACTCATTCCCATAGTTGCCAAGTGCTCGGAAAGATTGGTCACGTCCCACATCAAGGACAAAATCCCAGCTACCTTTGACCAGTACCAGTCCACCTACAAGGTAAATAGGTCAACTGAAAATGTCATTCCTATCGCACTTCTTGGAACATCTGGAGTATAAAGACAGCTACATAAGGAACACAACTATTCTTAAATGGTGAAGTCGTGGAAAGAGACTCCAGTTTCAAGTTTTTGAGGATGAACATCACCAAGGATCCATCAACACCACCTTGGTGGTAGAGAAGGCATAACGGCGACTATACTACCTAAGACCCTTAAGGAGAGCTAAACTGCCTGAAAAGTTACTGGCCAACTTTTTTGGTGTGCAATAAAGAGTATACTGACATACGGAATGACAGTGTGGTACTCCAGCTGTGGCAAGACAGATCACAGAGCGTTCCAATGGATAACTAGGATGGCTCAGGCACGTCACTGGGACTCCACTGTGGGACCCGGGGACAATCTACAACTCTCAATGCCCACGGCGCACTTGTAACATCATTAAATATCCATCCCATTCCAGACACTGTCTGTTCAATCTCCTGCCATCTGGCAGGAAATGCAGAAACATCTTAGCCATGACAGGAAAACTGAAAAACAGCTTCTTCACGAGCACTGTTGTGCAGCTGAATAATGCTATACTGGGCTTGCCAGCGGCCTTCGAGTGTTATCGACTATCAAAGCCACTTGTTGCATGTACCACAGGCCTTGCAAATATCTGTTTTGCATACACTGGAGTAGCATTGCAGTCTCGTCTTGAGCAATGACAATAAAGTTCTATTCTACAGTGGTTAATGGTGGCCTCACATCCTATAAATGAGTCAAAACTGATGCACACTGAGGATTTAACAGTCGGATGCAGAAAGAAATTTATGTCAAGATGGGGAGCTGGCAACACTTCGGGAAAAGGATTGGGCAGTAATAGTTATTCACAATGTACTAGAGGAGCTCAGCAGATCAGGCAGCATCTATGGAGGGGAATAAATAGTCAACATTTTGGGCCAAGACCCTTCATCAGGTCCTGATGAAGGATCCCAGCCTGAACTGCCGACTGGTTATTCTATTCCACAGTTGCTGCCTGACTGGCTGAGCTCCTCCAGCATGTTGTGCGTATTGCTGTAGATTTCCAGTACCTGCAGCGCCTCTTGTGTTTGTATTATCCAAGAATGTATAAATTATACAACCTTGAGATTTTTTGTTTGCTTACAAAGCAAGAAACCTAAAAGAACCTAATTTAAAAAATGAATAAAAATAAAAATAAAAGATCAACACCCGATATGCAAGAGAACAGTTCTTGGGCTACAGTTCAGTATTCAACACCATAATTCCCTCCAGGCTCGACAAGAAGCTCAGAGACCTCGGCCTTCACCCTGCCTTGTGTAGCTGGATGCTGGACTTCCTGTCAGATCGCCCACAGGTGGTAAGAGTGGGCTCCCTCACCTCTGCCCCTCTGACCCCCAACACAGGTGCCCCTCAGGGCTGTGTATTAAGCCCCCTCCTTTACTCTCTGTATACCCATGACTGTGTTGCCACCCACAGCTCCAATCTGCTAATTAGATTTGCTGATGACACTACACTGATTGGCCTAATCTCAAATAATAATGAGGCAGCCTACAGAGAAGAAGTCATCATCCTGACACAGTGGTGTCAAGAAAACAACCTCTCCCTCAATGTTGCAAAAACAAAGGAGCTGATTGTGGATTACAGGAGGAATGGAGACAGACTAACCCCTATAGATGTCACTGGATCTGGGATTGAGAAGGTGAACAGCTTTAAGTTCCTTGTCATAAACATCACCGAGGACCTCATGTGGTCTGTACATACTGACTGTGTGGTGAGAAAGGCACAACAGTGCCTCTTTCACTTCAGACAGTTGAAAAAGTTTGGTAAAGCCCCCTGAATTCTAAGAACTTACTACAGCCAGATTGAGAGCATCCTGACAGGCTGCATCACTGCCTGGTATGGGAACTGTACCTCCCTCAATCGCAGGACTCTGCAGAGAGTGGTGCGGACAGCCCAGCACATCTGCAGTTGTGAACTTCCCATGATTCAGGACATTTACAAAGACAGGTGTGTAAAAAGGCCCTGAAAGATCTTTGGAGACCCGAGTCACCCCAACCACAAACTGTTCCAGCTGCTACCACCCGGGAAATGGTACTGCAGCATAAAAGCCAGGACCAACTGGCTCCAGGACAGCTTCTTCCACCAGCCCATCAGACTGATTAATTCATGCTGATGTAACTGTATTTCTATGTTATATTGACTATCCTGTTGTATATATTTGGAGATGTAACATAAAGATTTTTACTCCTCATGTATATGAAGGGTTTAAGTAATAAAGTCAATTCAATTCAAGAAAACACAAATCCTACAAATAATTGAAGCAAATAATAACAAACTGAAACAACAACTGACTCCTTATATCCAAACCTCGGAGCAGCTCGGAGTAGGCCCAAAGCCTCGATGGTCAGTTCATCATATTAGCGGGCATGGAGCACAACAACTGGGGCAGTCTCTATATCCTCCACGCCATACAGAGTGAGCAGTGACCATCGCGGAAAACGAGCAAAATCAGTTCTGGCTCCAGACCCCGACGTGCTGTCCTTTCAGTCTAATCACTTGGACAGGTAGTAAATAGGAAAGGTTTAGAATGCTATGGGTCAACTGAGACCAGCTTAGATGGGCCGTTTGGTGAGGATGGACCTGTTTCTTTACTGTATGACTTTATGACTCTCTAGAGAGTAGAGAAAGCTTCACTCTGTATCTAACTGTCCCTGTCCTGGGAGTGTGTGATGGGACAGTGTAGAGGGAGCTTCACTCAGTATCTAACTGTCCCTGCCCTGGGAGTGTGTGATGGGACAGTGTAGAGGGAGCTTCACTCTGTATGCAACTCGTATTACACCCGTCCATTGAATATTTGGAGCTGACATTGAGTGTTTGAAATGAGACATGTTTCATTCCTTGAAACTCGGTTGATCTCACTCACAGAATGACAGCTTGATTGGCACCATGGGAGTGAATAAGCTGAACAACTAACTGAAAAATTCAATCCAGGGAAATTGAAAGTGTGAAAATATGCCTGTGTTACATTGCCAACATTGATACTCTCTTCCCCCGGAACCCTGTTGCACACTTTATCAGTAAATCTCTACCTGTTTCACCTCTCCATCTCCTTACTCTACCCTTGTCTTACAGTCCACAGACAGTCTGTCAGGGTGGATCAGTCTTTGCAATCTCACTCCATCCCTGAGGGAACTATTCAAGCCCTTATTATCACATAAAACAAATCTGCTTGAACTTCACTAAACTCACATCCCCCTCCTTTCATCCGAAGAGCCAGATGTCCAAAGCCTCTGCCGTATTTCACAGCTTTGGTTACCAGCTCTCGCTTTTCCTGTGTCTCTCTGTCTGTGTGTGTGCTTTCTATCAACAGAGTCTGCCTATCATTGTGTGTGTGTGTGTGTGTGTGTGTGTGTGTGTGTGTGTGTGTGTGTGTGTGTGTGTGTGTGTGTGTGTGTGTGTGTGTGTGCATGTGCGTGTGCGTGTGTGTGTGTGTGTGTGTGCATGTGTGTAGGTGTTTGCGTGCTCTTGTATGTGCGTATCTGTTTATTTGTGTCTGTATCATGTGAATGTACACACGTGTCATTGTATGTGTGTATTTGTATACATAAGTACATTTGCGTGGTATCTGTGTATATCTGTGTGTGTCTCTGTGAGTGCGTCTGTCTGTCTGTCCCTTTATCTGTCTATGTGTCTGTGTGAGTGTATCCATATGTCCTTGTATGTACATGCGTATTTGTATCCATAAGTATATTTGTGTCGTGTGTGTGTGTGTGTGTGTGTGTGTGTGTGTGTGAGGTGTGTGTGTGTATATTTACATGTTTTCATGTGTGTGCATGTCTGTACGTCTCTGCCCAATTTTCAGGTGCTTTAAGTGACTTTCCAAATCACCTCAAACTCCTAATGAAGTATAGCTGCTGTCTTGCCTTCTTTATAGCTGCATCGATCTGTTGGGGCCAGGTTAGGCATTGTGATGCGTCACAGCTTGCCATAGTAACTGCTCTGTGTTGGACTGCAGGTGTGATCTCAGATCACGTGCACTTGTTTCCCTGTCACGTTTTATTGACCTGTGCACAAGGAGAACAAGGATAAAGAGGAGAAGCATCTCTTTGCACGAAACAAAATACCTGCAGAACTTCATACAAAGATGCCTATGAGGTCAACAACATGCCAACCAAGAAACACCCATAAGGGATGCCCTTCCATACATTTGAAATATCTCGGAAATGATTGCTGGACTGCTCCAAAATCAGAACTTCAGCCACGCACAAGTCAATAGCAATGCTGAGGACAGTACTCTGCAGACCGAAAGAACAAACCAAAATACTGGACAAGGTCAATGTCTACAAAATCCAAAGAGGGACTGCAGAAAATATTACGTTGATGACACTGGGAGAAAACTATCCTCAAGGATCCATGAACATCAACTGGCTGTTAAGCAACATGACCAGCTCTCCCTAGTCTCTACCCATGAAGATCAAGAGGGGCACAAATTTGAGGGGCATCATTGAAAGCCATGGCACAAGCAAACACATAGCATGCAAGAGAATTCCTAAAAGCATGGTTTTCTGTGAACAATTCTTTAGACAAACGCATAGACCTCAATCCTTTTGTTGAGCAAAATTCCACAGCTTCTCCAAAAAGTTCACCACCAATAGCCAGTTAGTGATAATATTTCCTCTCCAAATCACAACTGTGTTTCTGAAATGGCGTCCAATCAGCTGATTGAAAAGTATATAAAGGGTGAGCAATTGAAGGACAGACCACAATCAGCAGCACGCTGACAATGTCTCCTCGCAAGATCAGAGAACAGTTCACCCAACCAAAAAGAACAGTTTAGCCCATCACCAAAGAGAAGCAGAAACACAGAGCACTGATGCATAGAAACCAGTGGCACCTTGTCAAAGGCCTTCTGGAAATCCAAGTATGCAACATCAAGTGATTCTCCTTTGTCCATCCTGCTTGTTATTTCTTCAAAGAATTCCAAAAGGTTTGTCAGTCAAGATTTTCAGTTGAGGAAACCATGCTGACTACAGCCTATTTGATCATGTGCCTCCAAATACCCTGACCTCATCCTTAACGATCAACTCCAACATCTTCCCAACCACTGAGGAGGTCAGACTAACTTGCCTATAATTTTCTTTCTTCTGCCTCTCTCCCTTCTTGAAAAGTGGAGTAACGCTTGCAATTTTCCAGTCTTCTGGAATCATTCCAGACTCTATTGATTCCTGGAAGATCATTATTAATGTGCCCACGATATTGTCAGCCACCAGTTTCAGAACCTTGAGTAGTACACCATCTGGTCCAAGTGATTTATCTTACCTTCAGACCTTTCAGTTTCCAAAGAACCTCCTCTCTAGTTATCGGGATTTCACACACTTCATGGCCCCCAACACCTGGAATTTCCACTATATTGCTTGTGTATTTCACAGTGAAGACTGATGCAAAATAATTACTCAGTTTGTCCGCCATTTCATTGCCCTTCGTTATTACCTCCCCAGCATCGATTTCCAGTGGAATGATGTTCACTCTTGTCTCTCTTTTACGCTTCATGTATCTAAAGAAACTTTTGGTATCCTCTTTACTATCATTGGCTAGCTTACTTTTGTATTCCATCTTTAACTTCTTAATGACTTTTTAGTTGCCTTCTGTTGGTTTTTAAAAGCTTCCCAATCCTCTAACTTCTCATTAATTTTTGCTCTATTATGTGCCCTCTCTTTGGCTTTTATGTTGGATTGACCTCTCTTGTTAACCACAGATGTGTCAGTTTGCCTTTAGAATACTTTTTCCTCTTCGGGATGTATATATTCTGTGCCTTTTGAATTGCTTCCAGAAATTCCAGCCATTGCTGCTCTGCCATCATCCCTGCCAGTGTTCTTTTCCAACCAATTCTGGCCAACTCCTCTCTCACACCTCTGTAACTCCCTTTACTCCACTGAAATACTGATACATCTGACTTTAGCTTCTCCTCAAATTTCAGGGTGAATTCGATCATTTTATGATCACATGCCCCTAAGGGTTCTTTTTACTTAAGCTCTCTAATCAATTCCAGTTCATTGCACAACACTCAATCCTGAATAGCTGATCCCCCAGTGGGCTCAACCACAAACTGCTCTAAAAGGCCATCTCATAGGCACTCTAGAAATCGCACCCCCCTTGTAATCCAGAACCAACCTGATTTTCCTAATCTACCTGCATATTGAATTTCCCTTTGCCCATTTGGCATGCATTTTCTATCTCTCATTGTAATTTGTAGGCAACATCCTTACTACTGTTTCAGGTTCTATATATAATGCCCATCAGGGTTGATGCACCATCAATAACTCTCAGAGACAGGAGGCAAAAGATAGGCTTTTATTAGCTGCAAACGTGACCATGACATCTTGGAGACTGAGGGAGGAGCAGTGCCTCCAATCGCCTTTGTACAGGGGTCTGTGGGAGGAGCCACAGGAGCAGTCAGCTGAGGGGCATGTCCAGACAGGTATACCCATAGTTTACCACAAGGGTCTTTTCACCTTTGCAGTTACTTAGCTCTATCCACATAATTCAGCACCTTCTGACCCTCTGTCACCTCTTTCTCATGGACTTGTTTTCACTTTTCACCAACAGAGCAACACCACCCCTTGTGTCCTCTTGGCTATGCTTTCAATACAATGTGTACCCTTAGACATTAAGCTTCCAGCTATAATCTTTCAGCCATGATGTAGTGATGCCTACAATATCATACCTGCCAATCTGTAACTGTGCTGCAAGTTCATCTACTTTATTCCGTATACTGCATGCATTCAGTCCTGTATTCACCCTTTTCGATTTTATCGCAACATGCTCAAACTTCTAATTCCTAACTTTGTCTGAGGTCTTATGCCATCACAAGCTCTCCACCAACTGTTCTGGAACTCTGGTTCCCATCCCCCTGCAACTCTAGTTTAAACCCCACTGTGCAGCATTAACACACCTTCCTGCTAGGGTATTAGACCCCTCCAGTTCAGGTGCAAACCATCCCTTCTATACAGGTCACAATTTCTCTGGAAGAGAGCCCAATGATCCAAAAGCCTTATGCCTTCTCTCCTACACCAGCTCCATGGCCACATATTAAACTGTATAATCTTCCTAGTTCTAGCCTCACAAGCATGTGGCGTGGGCAGCAATCCTGAGATCACAACCCTGCAGTTTCAGCCCTTTAAATTAGTCCCTAACCCCCTAAACTCCCTGAGCAGAACCTCAACACTCATCCTACCCATGTCATTGGTACCTACTTGGGCCACAACTTCTGGCTGTTCACCCTCCCACTTAAGACTGCTGAGGACTCAATCTGAGATATCCCAGAACCTGGCACCTGGGAGGCACGTTCCCACCCACAGAACCTTCTGTTTGTTCTCCTGACTAACGAACCCTCTATCACAACAGCATGCCTCTTTTTTCCCCTTCCCTTCTGACTCATTGAGGCAGACTGTGTGCCAGAGACCTGACCACCATGACTTTCCTCTGTTAGGTGATCCCCTCCAACAGAATCCAAAGTGATATACCTGTTGTTGAGGGGGGTGGCCACAGGGGTTCTCTGCATTGGCTCCTGAACCCCTTTCCCCTTCCTGACTGTCACCCAGTTTCCTGTGTCCTGCACCTTGGTGTAATTACCTCTCTATATGTCCTATCTATCACCCGTTCAGTCTCCCGAAGGATCCAGAGTACCTCCAGTTCCAGCTCCAGCTCCTTAGCGCAGATTGTTAGAAGCTGCAGCTGGATGCATTTTTCATGGTTGAGGTGGTCAGGGATACTGGTGGGTCTCCCTGCCTTTCCACATCTCCCAAGAGCAGCACTGCACGATCGTGCCTGACATCTCTACTGTCCTAGCTGAGCAGATATAAAGAAGAGAAGAAAAAAACTTGAGCTTTTCTTTCCTTTGCTTTCTCTGAGTGAAGCCTCTCTTTGCTGAAGTCAATCCTTTTCCCCTTCCTGACTGTCACACAGTTTCCTGTGTCCTGCACCTTGGTGTAATTACCTCCCTAGATGCATGTGACTTTCTCTGTAACTGTAACACCATCTTCAGCATTCCCTTTCTCTCTTTTTTTACTATCTCAGTGCAATTATGTATGTCAGAGCCCCTGGGGCGGTGTGTCTGGAAGTTGGAGGCCTAACTTTTGTGGTTTGTGAGTCCAAGCCTGGGACTGGAGTTCGGAAGCCCGAAGGTGGCGTGTCCTGGGGTTGGAAGAGTGTCTACTTGTGTTGATGGGTGGGTATTTTGCTGTTGTTGTGTTGCTGTTATTGTTGCTTGTGTTGTTCTGCTGAACATTGTGTGCATGCAATGTTGATGACAGAATGTTCAAAGTTCAAAGTACAATTATTATCATAGTATCTATACTATGTACAACCTTGAAATTCATTTTCTTACAGGCAATCACGAAACAAAGAAACCCAATAGAACCCATTAAAAAAAGACTATCAAGCACACAATATACAAAGAAAAACAAACTGAGCAAATAAATAAAGTAAGCAAATGACATTCAGAACTGAAGTTCACAAAAGTGGGTCCATGGCGATGGAACCGTCATCACTGCAGACGATCCAGGAGCCCATTAGCTGCAGGCCACAGCCTCAGTTCAGCACAGAGATGAGTAAACCTCACAGAGCAATGAGCTGTACTGGCCCTGACACTCTGACCTCTTCAATCTGGCCTGGCACATAAATTGTCCAATCCTTGGGTCAGTTCCTTGCTCTCGGACCCAGGCCCTGCCACCTTGATATGCTCTTGGGCTCAGCCCCCACCACCTTGATTTGGCCTGTATCTGACCTTTCCAATTTGGCGCATAAATTAATCAAACCCCAGGACCTTTCTCGCTCTCGGGCCTGAGCCTGGGCCAGCTGCCTTGTCACTTGTGGGTTGTCCCCAGAACATCTTCAGATTGTGTTGGTTTTTAATGCAAATAGTGCATTTCACAGTCTGTTTCAATGTACACATGGTAAACAAGTCCAACTCTGTCTGGATGACACACAGAATGAATAATTTTCCCACTGTATCTTGGGTACATGTGACAATTGCCAATTAAATGTCTTCACCAATATTCTGAGATGGAACTACATCAAATTCAAGTCCAGGAACAGGTCATTCAGATTTTTACACTGAGCCTCCCTCCAAACTTCACAGTGAACCTACAAACCAGTACATCCTTGTGATGTGGGAGGAAACCTGTGCAGTCATGCGGAGAACGTAAAACTCCGTACAGACAGCAGCAGGAAATGAATCGGGTCCCTAGTACTGTAAGGCTTTGCACTAACACTATGCTATCATGCCACTCCATTAAAACACTGAACCAGACAGTGAAATGCGTTGTTTTTGTGTCAACGGCCAACACAGTTTGAGGATGTGCCACACATCCGGTGCAAACATAACATGCCCACAAGTCACTAACCCTAACATGCATGTCTTTGGAATGTGGGAGGAAACTGGAGCACTCCGAGGCGGTCACGGGGAGAATGGTAGCATTGCGATTAGCACAATGTTTTACAGTGCCACTGTCTGTAAGGAGTTTGTACGTTCTCCCGTGACTGCGTGGCTTTCCCCCTGATGCTCCGGTTTCCTTCCACATCTAAAGGTGTACAGGTTAGTACGTTAATTGGTCACGTGGGTTGTGTGGGCTCGTTGGACCAGAAGGACCTGTAGCCACGCATATCTCAAAATGAAAACACACACATTCCTTACAGGCAGCAATGGGAATTGATTGGAGGTCACCTGTGCTCTTATATGACGTGGTCTTCCCTCCATCCATGACCATGATTGTTCTTGGTAAATATTCTACAGAAGTGGTTTGCCATTGCTTTCTCCTGGGCAGTGTCTTCACAAGATGGGTGACCCCAGCCATGATCAATATGCCTCAGAGATTGCCTGGCATCGGTGGTCGCATAACCAGGACTTGTGATATGTATCAACGGCACATATGACCATCCACCGCCTGCTCCCATAGCTTCACGTGACCCTGATCGGCGGAGTGGGGAGCTAAGCGGGTGCTACACCTCGTCCAAGGGTGACCTGATGGCTAGTGGAGTGAAGGAGCACCTTATATCTCCTCTGGTACAAATGTGTCTCCACCCAGTCACAAATATTTTAAGTTAAAGGATAAGAGGCACCAGCTAGATTTGTCCGATGAAGCAACTAAATACTAAGTAACTAAAAATACACTAGATAAGGAGAAATTGATGTTTTATGTTTCAATTTGAAAGCTTCTTCTTATGAGTCTTGGCGTAAATAACACTGAGACAAACAATTTCACTTCAATTTATTGCCTGTGAGATTGGCCAGTGTTTTTCAGCGATAAAATGCCATTCATTTTAGCTCATTCTGTTTGTCCAAACAAGCCTGTTCGATTTGTGTCAGGGAGTGACAGAGGCCGCTGTGGCTGGCCACCCTGGAGAGGTTGGGAGCTTTGCTAGAGTCTCCTCACCAACAGCCTCTAACTGCAATGGGCTCAGATCATCAGCCCGTTGGGACCAGCTCCTACCTGACCCCAATGATAATGTGTCCAAATACACAGAGTCACACAAGGGGCTGTGGTGCTTCTGTGCTTTTGCTATTTTTCCTTTTTCTTGTTTTCCTCCTTTAAAAGCACTTTTGCACATGCACACACACGCGCAGAAACACACACAAACATACACACTGAAACATAGACATACAGTTACACTCATAAACACACACAAATCTATCACACACACACAAACACACACATACAAAATACATACAGAAAGGCAGACACACAAATCCACCCACACACACACACACACACAGAGAAACACAAATCCACCCACACACACACACAAACACACGCATACAAAATACATACAGAAAGGCAGACACACAAATCCACCCACACACACACACAAACACACGCATACAAAATACATACAGAAAGGCAGACACACAAATCCACCCACACACACACACACACAGAAACACAGACACACAAATCCACCCACACACACACAAACACACGCATACAAAATACATACAGAAACAAAGACACATAAATCCACACACACACCCACCAACACAGAAACAGACACACAAATCCACCCACACACACACACACACACAGAAACACAAATCCACCCACACACACACGCACACACATACAAACACACGCATACAAAATACATAAAGGCAGACACACAAATCCACCCACACACACACACACACACACACACACACACACACACACACACACACACACACACACACACACACACACACACACAGAAACACAGACACACAAATCCACCCACACACACATGCACACACACACAAACACACGCATACAAAATACATACAGAAACATAGACACATAAATCCACACACACACCCACCAACACAGAAACAGACACACAAATCCACCCACACACCCACCAACACAGAAACAGACACACAAATCCACACACCCACCCACCAACACAGAAACAGACACACAAATCCACCCACACACCCACCAACATAGAAACAGACACGCAAATCCACTCACATAGACACACATACACAAAGACGCACAAATCCACACACACATATACACACAGAAACAGATAGACACACACACACAGAAACACACACAAACATACATAAACAAAACAGAGATTCACAAATACACATACAGACACACAAGCACGCATGCATGCACACACACATCGACACCTAGACACCTCACACTGACACACATCGACACCTACACACCTCAGACTGACACTTCGACGCCTACACACCTCAGACTGACACATCAACACCTACACACCTCAGACTGACACACATCAATACCTACACACCTCAGACTGACACATCAATACCTACACACCTCAGACTGACACATCGACACCTACACACCTCAGAATGACACACATCAATACCTACACACCTCAGACTGACACATCGACACCCACACACCTCAGACTGACACATTGATACCTACACACCTCAGACTGACACACATCGATACCTACACACCTCAGACTGACACATCGACACCTACACACCTCAGACTGACACACATTGATACCTACACACCTCACACTGACACACATCGATACCTACACACCTCAGACTGACACATCGATACCTAGACACCTCAGACTGACACACATCGACACCTACACACCTCAGACTGACACATCGACACCTACACACCTCAGACTGACACACATTGATACCTACACACCTCACACTGACACACATCGATACCTACACACCTCAGACTGACACATCGATACCTAGACACCTCAGACTGACACATCGACACCTACACACCTCAGACTGACACACATCGATACCTACACACCTCAGACTGACACATCGATACCTACACACCTCAGACTGACACACATTGATACCTACACACCTCAAACTGACACATCGACACCTACACACCTCAGACTGACACATCGATACCTACACACCTCAGACTGACACACATCGACACCTACACACCTCAGACTGACACACATCGATACCTACACACCTCAGACTGACACATCGACACCTACACACCTCAGACTGACACATCGATACCTACACACCTCAGACTGACACACATTGATATCTACACACCTCAGACTGACACATCGACACCTACACACCTCAGACTGACACATCGATACCTACACACCTCAGACTGGCACATCGACACCTACACACCTCAGACTGACACATCGACACCTACACACCTCAGACTGACACACATTGATACCTACACACCTCAGACTGACACACATCGACACCTACACACCTCAGACTGACACATCAACACCTACACACCTCAGAGTGACACATCGACACCTACACACCTCAGACTGACACATCGATACCTACACACCTCAGACTGGCACATCGACACCTACACACCTCAGACTGACACACATCGATACCTACACACCTCAGACTGACACATCGACACCCACACACCTCACACTGACACACATCGATACCTACACACCTCAGACTGACACATCGACACCTACACACCTCAGACTGACACACATTGATACCTACACACCTCAGACTGACACATCGACACCCACACACCTCACACTGACACACATCGATACCTACACACCTCAGACTGACACATCGACACCCACACACCTCACACTGACACACATCGATACCTACACACCTCAGACTGACACATCGACACCTACACACCTCAGACTGACACATCGATACCCACACACCTCAGACTGACACATCAACACCTACACACCTCAGAGTGACACATCGATACCTACACACCTCAGACTGACACACATCGATACCTACACACCTCAGACTGTCACATCGACACCTACACACCTCAGACTGACACATCGACACCTACACACCTCAGACTGACACATCGATACCTACACACCTCAGACTGACACACATTGATATCTACACACCTCAGACTGACACATCGACACCTACACACCTCAGACTGACACATCGATACCTACACACCTCAGACTGGCACATCGACACCTACACACCTCAGACTGACACACATTGATACCTACACACCTCAGACTGACACATCGACACCTACACACCTCAGACTGACACACATTGATACCTACACACCTCAGACTGACACACATCGACACCTACACACCTCAGACTGACACATCAACACCTACACACCTCAGAGTGACACATCGACACCTACACACCTCAGACTGACACATCGATACCTACACACCTCAGACTGGCACATCGACACCTACACACCTCAGACTGACACACATCGATACCTACACACCTCAGACTGACACATCGACACCCACACACCTCACACTGACACACATCGATACCTACACACCTCAGACTGACACATCGACACCTACACACCTCAGACTGACACACATTGATACCTACACACCTCAGACTGACACATCGACACCCACACACCTCACACTGACACACATCGATACCTACACACCTCAGACTGACACATCGACACCCACACACCTCACACTGACACACATCGATACCTACACACCTCAGACTGACACATCGACACCTACACACCTCAGACTGACACATCGATACCCACACACCTCAGACTGACACATCAACACCTACACACCTCAGAGTGACACATCGATACCTACACACCTCAGACTGACACACATCGATACCTACACACCTCAGACTGTCACATCGACACCTACACACATCAGACTGATGCACATCGACACCTACACACCTCAGACTGACACATCGACACCTACACACCTCAGACTGACACACATTGATACCTACACACCTCACACTGACACACATCGATACCTACACACCTCAGACTGACACATCGATACCTAGACACCTCAGACTGACACATCGACACCTACACACCTCAGACTGACACATCGATACCTACACACCTCACACTGACACACATCGATACCTACACACCTCAGACTGACACATCGACACCTACACACCTCAGACTGACACACATTGATACCTACACACCTCAGACTGACACATCGACACCTACTCACCTCAGACTGACACATCGATACCTACACACCTCAGACTGACACACATCGACACCTACACACCTCAGACTGACACACATCGATACCTACACACCTCAGACTGACACATCGATACCTACACACCTCAGACTGACACATCGACACCTACACACCTCAGACTGACACATCGATACCTACACACCTCAGACTGACACACATTGATACCTACACACCTCAGACTGACACATCGACACCTACACACCTCAGACTGACACATCGATACCTACACACCTCAGACTGGCACATCGACACCTACACACCTCAGACTGACACATCGACACCTACACACCTCAGACTGACACACATTGATACCTACACACCTCAGACTGACACATCGATACCCACACACCTCAGACTGACACATCAACACCTACACACCTCAGAGTGACACATCGACACCTACACACCTCAGACTGACACATCGATACCTACACACCTCAGACTGGCACATCGACACCTACACACCTCAGACTGACACATCGACACCTACACACCTCAGACTGACACACATTGATACCTACACACCTCAGACTGACACATCGATACCCACACACCTCAGACTGACACATCAACACCTACACACCTCAGAGTGACACATCGATACCTACACACCTCAGACTGACACACATCGATACCTACACACCTCAGACTGACACATCGACACCTACACACCTCAGACTGATGCACATCGACACCTACACACCTCAGACTGACACATCGATACCTACACACCTCAGACTGACACATCGACACCTACACACCTCAGACTGACACACATCGATACCTAGACACCTCAGACTGACACATCGACACCTACACACCTCAGACTGACACATCGATACCTACACACCTCAGACTGACACACATCGATACCTACACACCTCAGACTGACACATCGACACCTACACACCTCAGACTGACACACATTGATACCTACACACCTCAGACTGACACATCGACACCTACACACCTCAGACTGACACATCGATACCTACACACCTCAGACTGACACACATCGACACCTACACACCTCAGACTGACACACATCGATACCTACACACCTCAGACTGACACATCGATACCTACACACCTCAGACTGACACATCGACACCTACACACCTCAGACTGACACATCGATACCTACACACCTCAGACTGACACACATTGATACCTACATACCTCAGACTGACACATCGACACCTACACACCTCAGACTGACACATCGATACCTACACACCTCAGACTGGCACATCGACACCTACACACCTCAGACTGACACATCGACACCTACACACCTCAGACTGACACACATTGATACCTACACACCTCAGACTGACACATCGATACCTACACACCTCAGACTGACACACATCGATACCTACACACCTCAGACTGACACATCGACACCTACACACCTCAGACTGATGCACATCGACACCTACACACCTCAGACTGACACATCGATACCTACACACCTCAGACTGACACATCGACACCTACACACCTCAGACTGACACACATCAACACCTACACACCTCAGACTGACACATCGACACCCACACACCTCAGACTGACACATCGATACCTACACACCTCAGACTGACACATCGATACCTAGACACCTCAGACTGACACACATCGACACCTACACACCTCAGACTGTCACATCGACACCCACACACCTCAGACTGACACACATCGATACCTACACACCTCAGACTGACACATCAACACCTACACACCTCAGACTGACACATCGTTACCTACACACCTCAGACTGGCACATCGACATCTACACACCTCAGACTGACACACATCGACACCTACACACCTCAGACTGACACACATCGATACCTACACACCTCAGACTGACACACATCGATACCTACACACCTCAGACTGACACATCGATACCTAGACACCTCAGACTGACACACATTGATACCTACACACCTCAGACTGACACACATCGAAACCTACACACCTCAGACTGACACATCGATACCTACACACCTCAGACTGACACATCGACACCTACACACCTCAGACTGACACACATCGATACCTACACACCTCAGACTGACACACATCAACACCTACACACCTCAGACTGACACACATCGATACCTACACACCTCAGACTGACACATCGATACCTAGACACCTGAGACTGACACACATCGACACCTACACACCTCAGACTGACACATCGACACCTACACACCTCAGACTGACACACATTGATACCTACACACCTCACACTGACACACATTGATACCTACACACCTCAGACTGACACATCGACACCTACACACCTCAGACTGACACATCGATACCTACACACCTCAGACTGGCACATCGACACCTACACACCTCAGACTGACACATCGACACCTACACACCTCAGACTGACACATCGATACCTACACACCTCAGACTGGCACATCGACACCTACACACCTCAGACTGACACACATTGATACCTACACACCTCAGACTGACACATCGATACCCACACACCTCAGACTGACACATCAACACCTACACACCTCAGAGTGACACATCGACACCTACACACCTCAGACTGACACATCGATACCTACACACCTCAGACTGGCACATCGACACCTACACACCTCAGACTGACACATCGACACCTACACACCTCAGACTGACACACATTGATACCTACACACCTCAGACTGACACACATCGACACCTACACACCTCAGACTGACACATCAACACCTACACACCTCAGAGTGACACATCGACACCTACACACCTCAGACTGACACATCGATACCTACACACCTCAGACTGGCACATCGACACCTACACACCTCAGACTGACACACATCGATACCTACACACCTCAGACTGACACATCGACACCCACACACCTCACACTGACACACATCGATACCTACACACCTCAGACTGACACATCGACACCTACACACCTCAGACTGACACACATTGATACCTACACACCTCAGACTGACACATCGACACCCACACACCTCACACTGACACACATCGATACCTACACACCTCAGACTGACACATCGACACCCACACACCTCACACTGACACACATCGATACCTACACACCTCAGACTGACACATCGACACCTACACACCTCAGACTGACACATCGATACCCACACACCTCAGACTGACACATCAACACCTACACACCTCAGAGTGACACATCGATACCTACACACCTCAGACTGACACACATCGATACCTACACACCTCAGACTGTCACATCGACACCTACACACCTCAGACTGACACATCGACACCTACACACCTCAGACTGACACATCGATACCTACACACCTCAGACTGACACACATTGATATCTACACACCTCAGACTGACACATCGACACCTACACACCTCAGACTGACACATCGATACCTACACACCTCAGACTGGCACATCGACACCTACACACCTCAGACTGACACATCGACACCTACACACCTCAGACTGACACACATTGATACCTACACACCTCAGACTGACACACATCGACACCTACACACCTCAGACTGACACATCAACACCTACACACCTCAGAGTGACACATCGACACCTACACACCTCAGACTGACACATCGATACCTACACACCTCAGACTGGCACATCGACACCTACACACCTCAGACTGACACACATCGATACCTACACACCTCAGACTGACACATCGACACCCACACACCTCACACTGACACACATCGATACCTACACACCTCAGACTGACACATCGACACCTACACACCTCAGACTGACACACATTGATACCTACACACCTCAGACTGACACATCGACACCCACACACCTCACACTGACACACATCGATACCTACACACCTCAGACTGACACATCGACACCCACACACCTCACACTGACACACATCGATACCTACACACCTCAGACTGACACATCGACACCTACACACCTCAGACTGACACATCGATACCCACACACCTCAGACTGACACATCAACACCTACACACCTCAGAGTGACACATCGATACCTACACACCTCAGACTGACACACATCGATACCTACACACCTCAGACTGTCACATCGACACCTACACACATCAGACTGATGCACATCGACACCTACACACCTCAGACTGACACATCGACACCTACACACCTCAGACTGACACACATTGATACCTACACACCTCACACTGACACACATCGATACCTACACACCTCAGACTGACACATCGATACCTAGACACCTCAGACTGACACATCGACACCTACACACCTCAGACTGACACATCGATACCTACACACCTCACACTGACACACATCGATACCTACACACCTCAGACTGACACATCGACACCTACACACCTCAGACTGACACACATTGATACCTACACACCTCAGACTGACACATCGACACCTACACACCTCAGACTGACACATCGATACCTACACACCTCAGACTGACACACATCGACACCTACACACCTCAGACTGACACACATCGATACCTACACACCTCAGACTGACACATCGATACCTACACACCTCAGACTGACACATCGACACCTACACACCTCAGACTGACACATCGATACCTACACACCTCAGACTGACACACATTGATACCTACACACCTCAGACTGACACATCGACACCTACACACCTCAGACTGACACATCGATACCTACACACCTCAGACTGGCACATCGACACCTACACACCTCAGACTGACACATCGACACCTACACACCTCAGACTGACACACATTGATACCTACACACCTCAGACTGACACATCGATACCCACACACCTCAGACTGACACATCAACACCTACACACCTCAGAGTGACACATCGACACCTACACACCTCAGACTGACACATCGATACCTACACACCTCAGACTGGCACATCGACACCTACACACCTCAGACTGACACATCGACACCTACACACCTCAGACTGACACACATTGATACCTACACACCTCAGACTGACACATCGATACCCACACACCTCAGACTGACACATCAACACCTACACACCTCAGAGTGACACATCGATACCTACACACCTCAGACTGACACACATCGATACCTACACACCTCAGACTGACACATCGACACCTACACACCTCAGACTGATGCACATCGACACCTACACACCTCAGACTGACACATCGATACCTACACACCTCAGACTGACACATCGACACCTACACACCTCAGACTGACACACATCGATACCTAGACACCTCAGACTGACACATCGACACCTACACACCTCAGACTGACACATCGATACCTACACACCTCAGACTGACACACATCGATACCTACACACCTCAGACTGACACATCGACACCTACACACCTCAGACTGACACACATTGATACCTACACACCTCAGACTGACACATCGACACCTACACACCTCAGACTGACACATCGATACCTACACACCTCAGACTGACACACATCGACACCTACACACCTCAGACTGACACACATCGATACCTACACACCTCAGACTGACACATCGATACCTACACACCTCAGACTGACACATCGACACCTACACACCTCAGACTGACACATCGATACCTACACACCTCAGACTGACACACATTGATACCTACATACCTCAGACTGACACATCGACACCTACACACCTCAGACTGACACATCGATACCTACACACCTCAGACTGGCACATCGACACCTACACACCTCAGACTGACACATCGACACCTACACACCTCAGACTGACACACATTGATACCTACACACCTCAGACTGACACATCGATACCTACACACCTCAGACTGACACACATCGATACCTACACACCTCAGACTGACACATCGACACCTACACACCTCAGACTGATGCACATCGACACCTACACACCTCAGACTGACACATCGATACCTACACACCTCAGACTGACACATCGACACCTACACACCTCAGACTGACACACATCAACACCTACACACCTCAGACTGACACATCGACACCCACACACCTCAGACTGACACATCGATACCTACACACCTCAGACTGACACATCGATACCTAGACACCTCAGACTGACACACATCGACACCTACACACCTCAGACTGACACATCGACACCCACACACCTCAGACTGACACACATCGATACCTACACACCTCAGACTGACACATCAACACCTACACACCTCAGACTGACACATCGTTACCTACACACCTCAGACTGGCACATCGACATCTACACACCTCAGACTGACACACATCGACACCTACACACCTCAGACTGACACACATCGATACCTACACACCTCAGACTGACACACATCGATACCTACACACCTCAGACTGACACATCGATACCTAGACACCTCAGACTGACACACATTGATACCTACACACCTCAGACTGACACACATCGAAACCTACACACCTCAGACTGACACATCGATACCTACACACCTCAGACTGACACATCGACACCTACACACCTCAGACTGACACACATCGATACCTACACACCTCAGACTGACACACATCAACACCTACACACCTCAGACTGACACACATCGATACCTACACACCTCAGACTGACACATCGATACCTAGACACCTGAGACTGACACACATCGACACCTACACACCTCAGACTGACACATCGACACCTACACACCTCAGACTGACACACATTGATACCTACACACCTCACACTGACACACATTGATACCTACACACCTCAGACTGACACATCGACACCTACACACCTCAGACTGACACATCGATACCTACACACCTCAGACTGGCACATCGACACCTACACACCTCAGACTGACACATCGACACCTACACACCTCAGACTGACACATCGATACCTACACACCTCAGACTGGCACATCGACACCTACACACCTCAGACTGACACACATTGATACCTACACACCTCAGACTGACACATCGATACCCACACACCTCAGACTGACACATCAACACCTACACACCTCAGAGTGACACATCGACACCTACACACCTCAGACTGACACATCGATACCTACACACCTCAGACTGGCACATCGACACCTACACACCTCAGACTGACACATCGACACCTACACACCTCAGACTGACACACATTGATACCTACACACCTCAGACTGACACATCGATACCCACACACCTCAGACTGACACATCAACACCTACACACCTCAGAGTGACACATCGATACCTACACACCTCAGACTGACACACATCGATACCTACACACCTCAGACTGACACATCGACACCTACACACCTCAGACTGATGCACATCAACACATACACACCTCAGACTGACACATCGATACCTACACACCTCAGACTGACACATCGACACCTACACACCTCAGACTGACACACATCAACACCTACACACCTCAGACTGACACATCGACACCCACACACCTCAGAATGACACATCGATACCTACACACCTCAGACTGACACATCGATACCTACACACCTCAGACTGACACACATCGACACCTACACACCTCAGACTGACACATCGACACCCACACACCTCAGACTGACACACATCGATACCTACACATCTCAGACTGACACATCAACACCTACACACCTCAGACTGACACATCGTTACCTACACACCTCAGACTGGCACATCAACACCTACACACCTCAGACTGACACACATCGACACCTACACACCTCAGACTGACACACATCGATACCTACACACCTCAGACTGACACACATCGATATCTACACACCTCAGACTGACACATCGATACCTAGACACCTCAGACTGACACACATTGATACCTACACACCTCAGACTGACACACATCGAAACCTACACACCTCAGACTGACACATCGATACCTACACACCTCAGACTGACACATCGATACCTAGACACCTCAGACTGACACACATCGACACCTACACACCTCAGACTGACACATCGACACCTACACACCTCAGACTGACACACATTGATACCTACACACCTCACACTGACACACATCGATACCTACACACCTCAGACTGACACACATCGAAACCTACACACCTCAGACTGACACATCGATACCTAGACACCTCAGACTGACACATCGACACCTACACACCTCAGACTGACACATCGATACCTACACACCTCAGACTGACACACATCGCCACCTACACACCTCAGACTGACACATCGACGCCTACACACCTCAGACTGACACATCAACACCTACACACCTCAGACTGACACACATCAATACCTGCACACCTCAGACTGACACACATCAATACCTACACACCTCAGACTGACACATCGATACCTACACACCTCAGGCTGACACATCGACACCTACACACCTCAGACTGACACACATCAATACCTACACACCTCAGACTGACACATCGACACCCACACACCTCAGACTGACACACATCGACACCTACACACCTCAGACTGACACACATCGATACCTACACACCTCAGACTGACACACATCAATACCTACACACCTCAGACTGACACACATCGACACCTACACACCTCAGACTGACACACATCAATACCTACACACCTCAGACTGACACATCGACACCCACACACCTCAGACTGACACACATCGACACCTACACACCTCAGACTGACACACATCGATACCTACACACCTCAGACTGACACATCGATACCTACACACCTCAGACTGACACACATCAATACCTGCACACCTCAGACTGACACACATCAATACCTACACACCTCAGACTGACACATCGACACCTACACGCCTCAGACTGACACACATCGGCGCCTACACACCTCAGACTGACACATCGATACCTAGACACCTCAGACTGACACACATCGATACCTACACACCTCAGACTGACACATATCGAAACCTACACACCTCAGACTGACACATCGATACCTAGACACCTCAGACTGACACATCGACACCTACACACCTCAGACTGACACATCGATACCTACACACCTCAGACTGACACACATCGACACCTACACACCTCAGACTGACACATCGACGCCTACACACCTCAGACTGACACATCAACACCTACACACCTCAGACTGACACACATCAATACCTGCACACCTCAGACTGACACACATCAATACCTACACACCTCAGACTGACACATCGACACCTACACACCTCAGACTGACACATCGATACCTACACACCTCAGACTGACACATCGACACCTACACACCTCAGACTGACACATCGATACCTACACACCTCAGACTGACACACATCAATACCTGCACACCTCAGACTGACACACATCAATACCTACACGCCTCAGACTGACACACATCGGCGCCTACACACCTCAGACTGACACATCGATACCTAGACACCTCAGACTGACACACATCGATACCTACACACCTCAGACTGACACATCGACACCTACACACCTCAGACTGACACATCGACACCTACACACCTCAGACTGACACATCGATACCTAGACACCTCAGACTGACACACATCGATACCTACACACCTCAGACTGACACATCGATACCTACACACCTCACACTGACACACATTGATACCTACACACCTCAGACTGACACATCGACACCTACACACCTCAGACTGACACATCGATACCTACACACCTCAGACTGGCACATCGACACCTACACACCTCAGACTGACACATCGACACCTACACACCTCAGACTGACACATCGATACCTACACACCTCAGACTGACACATCAACACCTACACACCTCAGAGTGACACATCGATACCTACACACCTCAGACTGACACACATCGATACCTACACACCTCAGACTGACACATCGACACCTACACACCTCAGACTGATGCACATCGACACCTACACACCTCAGACTGACACATCGATACCTACACACCTCAGACTGACACATCGACACCTACACACCTCAGACTGACACACATCGATACCTAGACACCTCAGACTGACACATCGACACCTACACACCTCAGACTGACACATCGATACCTACACACCTCAGACTGACACACATCGATACCTACACACCTCAGACTGACACATCGACACCTACACACCTCAGACTGACACACATTGATACCTACACACCTCAGACTGACACATCGACACCTACACACCTCAGACTGACACATCGATACCTACACACCTCAGACTGACACACATCGACACCTACACACCTCAGACTGACACACATCGATACCTACACACCTCAGACTGACACATCGATACCTACACACCTCAGACTGACACATCGACACCTACACACCTCAGACTGACACATCGATACCTACACACCTCAGACTGACACACATTGATACCTACATACCTCAGACTGACACATCGACACCTACACACCTCAGACTGACACATCGATACCTACACACCTCAGACTGGCACATCGACACCTACACACCTCAGACTGACACATCGACACCTACACACCTCAGACTGACACACATTGATACCTACACACCTCAGACTGACACATCGATACCTACACACCTCAGACTGACACACATCGATACCTACACACCTCAGACTGACACATCGACACCTACACACCTCAGACTGATGCACATCGACACCTACACACCTCAGACTGACACATCGATACCTACACACCTCAGACTGACACATCGACACCTACACACCTCAGACTGACACACATCAACACCTACACACCTCAGACTGACACATCGACACCCACACACCTCAGACTGACACATCGATACCTACACACCTCAGACTGACACATCGATACCTAGACACCTCAGACTGACACACATCGACACCTACACACCTCAGACTGACACATCGACACCCACACACCTCAGACTGACACACATCGATACCTACACACCTCAGACTGACACATCAACACCTACACACCTCAGACTGACACATCGTTACCTACACACCTCAGACTGGCACATCGACATCTACACACCTCAGACTGACACACATCGACACCTACACACCTCAGACTGACACACATCGATACCTACACACCTCAGACTGACACACATCGATACCTACACACCTCAGACTGACACATCGATACCTAGACACCTCAGACTGACACACATTGATACCTACACACCTCAGACTGACACACATCGAAACCTACACACCTCAGACTGACACATCGATACCTACACACCTCAGACTGACACATCGACACCTACACACCTCAGACTGACACACATCGATACCTACACACCTCAGACTGACACACATCAACACCTACACACCTCAGACTGACACACATCGATACCTACACACCTCAGACTGACACATCGATACCTAGACACCTGAGACTGACACACATCGACACCTACACACCTCAGACTGACACATCGACACCTACACACCTCAGACTGACACACATTGATACCTACACACCTCACACTGACACACATTGATACCTACACACCTCAGACTGACACATCGACACCTACACACCTCAGACTGACACATCGATACCTACACACCTCAGACTGGCACATCGACACCTACACACCTCAGACTGACACATCGACACCTACACACCTCAGACTGACACATCGATACCTACACACCTCAGACTGGCACATCGACACCTACACACCTCAGACTGACACACATTGATACCTACACACCTCAGACTGACACATCGATACCCACACACCTCAGACTGACACATCAACACCTACACACCTCAGAGTGACACATCGACACCTACACACCTCAGACTGACACATCGATACCTACACACCTCAGACTGGCACATCGACACCTACACACCTCAGACTGACACATCGACACCTACACACCTCAGACTGACACACATTGATACCTACACACCTCAGACTGACACATCGATACCCACACACCTCAGACTGACATATCAACACCTACACACCTCAGAGTGACACATCGATACCTACACACCTCAGACTGACACACATCGATACCTACACACCTCAGACTGACACATCGACACCTACACACCTCAGACTGATGCACATCAACACATACACACCTCAGACTGACACATCGATACCTACACACCTCAGACTGACACATCGACACCTACACACCTCAGACTGACACACATCAACACCTACACACCTCAGACTGACACATCGACACCCACACACCTCAGACTGACACATCGATACCTACACACCTCAGACTGACACATCGATACCTACACACCTCAGACTGACACACATCGACACCTACACACCTCAGACTGACACATCGACACCCACACACCTCAGACTGACACACATCGATACCTACACATCTCAGACTGACACATCAACACCTACACACCTCAGACTGACACATCGTTACCTACACACCTCAGACTGGCACATCAACACCTACACACCTCAGACTGACACACATCGACACCTACACACCTCAGACTGACACACATCGATACCTACACACCTCAGACTGACACACATCGATATCTACACACCTCAGACTGACACATCGATACCTAGACACCTCAGACTGACACACATTGATACCTACACACCTCAGACTGACACACATCGAAACCTACACACCTCAGACTGACACATCGATACCTACACACCTCAGACTGACACATCGATACCTAGACACCTCAGACTGACACACATCGACACCTACACACCTCAGACTGACACATCGACACCTACACACCTCAGACTGACACACATTGATACCTACACACCTCACACTGACACACATCGATACCTACACACCTCAGACTGACACACATCGAAACCTACACACCTCAGACTGACACATCGATACCTAGACACCTCAGACTGACACATCGACACCTACACACCTCAGACTGACACATCGATACCTACACACCTCAGACTGACACACATCGCCACCTACACACCTCAGACTGACACATCGACGCCTACACACCTCAGACTGACACATCAACACCTACACACCTCAGACTGACACACATCAATACCTGCACACCTCAGACTGACACACATCAATACCTACACACCTCAGACTGACACATCGATACCTACACACCTCAGGCTGACACATCGACACCTACACACCTCAGACTGACACACATCAATACCTACACACCTCAGACTGACACATCGACACCCACACACCTCAGACTGACACACATCGACACCTACACACCTCAGACTGACACACATCGATACCTACACACCTCAGACTGACACACATCAATACCTACACACCTCAGACTGACACACATCGACACCTACACACCTCAGACTGACACATCGATACCTAGACACCTCAGACTGACACATCGACACCTACACACCTCAGACTGACACATCGATACCTAGACACCTCAGACTGACACATCGACACCTACACACCTCAGACTGACACATCGATACCTACACACCTCAGACTGACACACATCGCCACCTACACACCTCAGACTGACACATCAACACCTACACACCTCAGACTGACACACATCAATACCTGCACACCTCAGACTGACACACATCAATACCTACACACCTCAGACTGACACATCGACACCTACACACCTCAGACTGACACATCGATACCTACACACCTCAGACTGACACATCGACACCTACACACCTCAGACTGACACATCGATACCTACACACCTCAGACTGACACACATCAATACCTGCACACCTCAGACTGACACACATCAATACCTACACGCCTCAGACTGACACACATCGGCGCCTACACACCTCAGACTGACACATCGATACCTAGACACCTCAGACTGACACACATCGATACCTACACACCTCAGACTGACACATCGACACCTACACACCTCAGACTGACACATCGACACCTACACACCTCAGACTGACACATCGATACCTAGACACCTCAGACTGACACACATCGATACCTACACACCTCAGACTGACACATCGATACCTACACACCTCACACTGACACACATTGATACCTACACACCTCAGACTGACACATCGACACCTACACACCTCAGACTGACACATCGATACCTACACACCTCAGACTGGCACATCGACACCTACACACCTCAGACTGACACATCGACACCTACACACCTCAGACTGACACATCGATACCTACACACCTCAGACTGACACATCAACACCTACACACCTCAGAGTGACACATCGATACCTACACACCTCAGACTGACACACATCGATACCTACACACCTCAGACTGACACATCGACACCTACACACCTCAGACTGATGCACATCGACACCTACACACCTCAGACTGACACATCGATACCTACACACCTCAGACTGACACATCGACACCTACACACCTCAGACTGACACACATCGATACCTAGACACCTCAGACTGACACATCGACACCTACACACCTCAGACTGACACATCGATACCTACACACCTCAGACTGACACACATCGATACCTACACACCTCAGACTGACACATCGACACCTACACACCTCAGACTGACACACATTGATACCTACACACCTCAGACTGACACATCGACACCTACACACCTCAGACTGACACATCGATACCTACACACCTCAGACTGACACACATCGACACCTACACACCTCAGACTGACACACATCGATACCTACACACCTCAGACTGACACATCGATACCTACACACCTCAGACTGACACATCGACACCTACACACCTCAGACTGACACATCGATACCTACACACCTCAGACTGACACACATTGATACCTACATACCTCAGACTGACACATCGACACCTACACACCTCAGACTGACACATCGATACCTACACACCTCAGACTGGCACATCGACACCTACACACCTCAGACTGACACATCGACACCTACACACCTCAGACTGACACACATTGATACCTACACACCTCAGACTGACACATCGATACCTACACACCTCAGACTGACACACATCGATACCTACACACCTCAGACTGACACATCGACACCTACACACCTCAGACTGATGCACATCGACACCTACACACCTCAGACTGACACATCGATACCTAGACACCTCAGACTGACACATCGACACCTACACACCTCAGACTGACACATCGATACCTACGCACCTCAGACTGACACACATCGATACCTACACACCTCAGACTGACACATCGACACACACACACCTCAGACTGACACACATCGATACCTACACACCTCAGACTGACACATCGATACCTACACACCTCAGACTGACACATCGATACCTAGACACCTCAGACTGACACATCGACACCTACACACCTCAGACTGACACACATCGATACCTACGCACCTCAGACTGACACACATCGATACCTACACACCTCAGACTGACACATCGACACCCACACACCTCAGACTGACACATCGATACCTACGCACCTCAGACTGACACACATCGATACCTACACACCTCAGACTGACACATCGACACCCACACACCTCAGACTGACACATCGATACCTACACACCTCAGACTGACACACATCGATACCTACACACCTCAGACTGACACATCGACACCTACACACCTCAGACTGACACACATTGATACCTACACACCTCAGACTGACACATCGATACCCACACACCTCAGACTGACACATCAACACCTACACACCTCAGAGTGACACATCGATACCTACACACCTCAGACTGACACACATCGATACCTACACACCTCAGACTGACACATCGACACCTACACACCTCAGACTGATGCACATCGACACCTACACACCTCAGACTGACACATCGATACCTACACACCTCAGACTGACACATCGACACCTACACACCTCAGACTGACACACATCGATACCTAGACACCTCAGACTGACACATCGACACCTACACACCTCAGACTGACACATCGATACCTACACACCTCAGACTGACACACATCGATACCTACACACCTCAGACTGACACATCGACACCTACACACCTCAGACTGACACACATTGATACCTACACACCTCAGACTGACACATCGACACCTACACACCTCAGACTGACACATCGATACCTACACACCTCAGACTGACACACATCGACACCTACACACCTCAGACTGACACACATCGATACCTACACACCTCAGACTGACACATCGATACCTACACACCTCAGACTGACACATCGACACCTACACACCTCAGACTGACACATCGATACCTACACACCTCAGACTGACACACATTGATACCTACATACCTCAGACTGACACATCGACACCTACACACCTCAGACTGACACATCGATACCTACACACCTCAGACTGGCACATCGACACCTACACACCTCAGACTGACACATCGACACCTACACACCTCAGACTGACACATCGACACCTACACACCTCAGACTGACACACATCAACACCTACACACCTCAGACTGACACATCGACACCCACACACCTCAGACTGACACATCGATACCTACACACCTCAGACTGACACATCGATACCTAGACACCTCAGACTGACACACATCGACACCTACACACCTCAGACTGACACATCGACACCCACACACCTCAGACTGACACACATCGATACCTACACACCTCAGACTGACACATCAACACCTACACACCTCAGACTGACACATCGTTACCTACACACCTCAGACTGGCACATCGACATCTACACACCTCAGACTGACACACATCGACACCTACACACCTCAGACTGACACACATCGATACCTACACACCTCAGACTGACACACATCGATACCTACACACCTCAGACTGACACATCGATACCTAGACACCTCAGACTGACACACATTGATACCTACACACCTCAGACTGACACACATCGAAACCTACACACCTCAGACTGACACATCGATACCTACACACCTCAGACTGACACATCGACACCTACACACCTCAGACTGACACACATCGATACCTACACACCTCAGACTGACACACATCAACACCTACACACCTCAGACTGACACACATCGATACCTACACACCTCAGACTGACACATCGATACCTAGACACCTGAGACTGACACACATCGACACCTACACACCTCAGACTGACACATCGACACCTACACACCTCAGACTGACACACATTGATACCTACACACCTCACACTGACACACATTGATACCTACACACCTCAGACTGACACATCGACACCTACACACCTCAGACTGACACATCGATACCTACACACCTCAGACTGGCACATCGACACCTACACACCTCAGACTGACACATCGACACCTACACACCTCAGACTGACACATCGATACCTACACACCTCAGACTGGCACATCGACACCTACACACCTCAGACTGACACATCGATACCCACACACCTCAGACTGACACATCAACACCTACACACCTCAGAGTGACACATCGATACCTACACACCTCAGACTGACACACATCGATACCTACACACCTCAGACTGACACATCGACACCTACACACCTCAGACTGATGCACATCAACACATACACACCTCAGACTGACACATCGATACCTACACACCTCAGACTGACACATCGACACCTACACACCTCAGACTGACACACATCAACACCTACACACCTCAGACTGACACATCGACACCCACACACCTCAGACTGACACATCGATACCTACACACCTCAGACTGACACATCGATACCTACACACCTCAGACTGACACACATCGACACCTACACACCTCAGACTGACACATCGACACCCACACACCTCAGACTGACACACATCGATACCTACACATCTCAGACTGACACATCAACACCTACACACCTCAGACTGACACATCGTTACCTACACACCTCAGACTGGCACATCAACACCTACACACCTCAGACTGACACACATCGACACCTACACACCTCAGACTGACACACATCGATACCTACACACCTCAGACTGACACACATCGATATCTACACACCTCAGACTGACACATCGATACCTAGACACCTCAGACTGACACACATTGATACCTACACACCTCAGACTGACACACATCGAAACCTACACACCTCAGACTGACACATCGATACCTACACACCTCAGACTGACACATCGATACCTAGACACCTCAGACTGACACACATCGACACCTACACACCTCAGACTGACACATCGACACCTACACACCTCAGACTGACACACATTGATACCTACACACCTCACACTGACACACATCGATACCTACACACCTCAGACTGACACACATCGAAACCTACACACCTCAGACTGACACATCGATACCTAGACACCTCAGACTGACACATCGACACCTACACACCTCAGACTGACACATCGATACCTACACACCTCAGACTGACACACATCGCCACCTACACACCTCAGACTGACACATCGACGCCTACACACCTCAGACTGACACATCAACACCTACACACCTCAGACTGACACACATCAATACCTGCACACCTCAGACTGACACACATCAATACCTACACACCTCAGACTGACACATCGATACCTACACACCTCAGGCTGACACATCGACACCTACACACCTCAGACTGACACACATCAATACCTACACACCTCAGACTGACACATCGACACCCACACACCTCAGACTGACACACATCGACACCTACACACCTCAGACTGACACACATCGATACCTACACACCTCAGACTGACACACATCAATACCTACACACCTCAGACTGACACACATCGACACCTACACACCTCAGACTGACACACATCAATACCTACACACCTCAGACTGACACATCGACACCCACACACCTCAGACTGACACACATCGACACCTACACACCTCAGACTGACACACATCGATACCTACACACCTCAGACTGACACATCGATACCTACACACCTCAGACTGACACACATCAATACCTGCACACCTCAGACTGACACACATCAATACCTACACACCTCAGACTGACACATCGACACCTACACGCTTCAGACTGACACACATCGGCGCCTACACACCTCAGACTGACACATCGATACCTAGACACCTCAGACTGACACACATCGATACCTACACACCTCAGACTGACACATATCGAAACCTACACACCTCAGACTGACACATCGATACCTAGACACCTCAGACTGACACATCGACACCTACACACCTCAGACTGACACATCGATACCTACACACCTCAGACTGACACACATCGACACCTACACACCTCAGACTGACACATCGACGCCTACACACCTCAGACTGACACATCAACACCTACACACCTCAGACTGACACACATCAATACCTGCACACCTCAGACTGACACACATCAATACCTACACACCTCAGACTGACACATCGACACCTACACACCTCAGACTGACACATCGATACCTACACACCTCAGACTGACACATCGACACCTACACACCTCAGACTGACACATCGATACCTACACACCTCAGACTGACACACATCAATACCTGCACACCTCAGACTGACACACATCAATACCTACACGCCTCAGACTGACACACATCGGCGCCTACACACCTCAGACTGACACATCGATACCTAGACACCTCAGACTGACACACATCGATACCTACACACCTCAGACTGACACATCGACACCTACACACCTCAGACTGACACATCGACACCTACACACCTCAGACTGACACACATTGATACCTACACACCTCAGACTGACACACATCGAAACCTACACACCTCAGACTGACACATCGATACCTACACACCTCAGACTGACACATCGACACCTACACACCTCAGACTGACACACATCGATACCTACACACCTCAGACTGACACACATCAACACCTACACACCTCAGACTGACACACATCGATACCTACACACCTCAGACTGACACATCGATACCTAGACACCTGAGACTGACACACATCGACACCTACACACCTCAGACTGACACATCGACACCTACACACCTCAGACTGACACACATTGATACCTACACACCTCACACTGACACACATTGATACCTACACACCTCAGACTGACACATCGACACCTACACACCTCAGACTGACACATCGATACCTACACACCTCAGACTGGCACATCGACACCTACACACCTCAGACTGACACATCGACACCTACACACCTCAGACTGACACATCGATACCTACACACCTCAGACTGGCACATCGACACCTACACACCTCAGACTGACACACATTGATACCTACACACCTCAGACTGACACATCGATACCCACACACCTCAGACTGACACATCAACACCTACACACCTCAGAGTGACACATCGACACCTACACACCTCAGACTGACACATCGATACCTACACACCTCAGACTGGCACATCGACACCTACACACCTCAGACTGACACATCGACACCTACACACCTCAGACTGACACACATTGATACCTACACACCTCAGACTGACACATCGATACCCACACACCTCAGACTGACACATCAACACCTACACACCTCAGAGTGACACATCGATACCTACACACCTCAGACTGACACACATCGATACCTACACACCTCAGACTGACACATCGACACCTACACACCTCAGACTGATGCACATCAACACATACACACCTCAGACTGACACATCGATACCTACACACCTCAGACTGACACATCGACACCTACACACCTCAGACTGACACACATCAACACCTACACACCTCAGACTGACACATCGACACCCACACACCTCAGACTGACACATCGATACCTACACACCTCAGACTGACACATCGATACCTACACACCTCAGACTGACACACATCAATACCTGCACACCTCAGACTGACACACATCAATACCTACACACCTCAGACTGACACATCGACACCTACACACCTCAGACTGACACATCGATACCTACACACCTCAGACTGACACACATCGATACCTACACACCTCAGACTGACACATCGACACCTACACACCTCAGACTGACACACATTGATACCTACACACCTCAGACTGACACATCGACACCTACACACCTCAGACTGACACATCGATACCTACACACCTCAGACTGACACACATCGACACCTACACACCTCAGACTGACACACATCGATACCTACACACCTCAGACTGACACATCGATACCTACACACCTCAGACTGACACATCGACACCTACACACCTCAGACTGACACATCGATACCTACACACCTCAGACTGACACACATTGATACCTACATACCTCAGACTGACACATCGACACCTACACACCTCAGACTGACACATCGATACCTACACACCTCAGACTGGCACATCGACACCTACACACCTCAGACTGACACATCGACACCTACACACCTCAGACTGACACACATTGATACCTACACACCTCAGACTGACACATCGATACCTACACACCTCAGACTGACACACATCGATACCTACACACCTCAGACTGACACATCGACACCTACACACCTCAGACTGATGCACATCGACACCTACACACCTCAGACTGACACATCGATACCTACACACCTCAGACTGACACATCGACACCTACACACCTCAGACTGACACACATCAACACCTACACACCTCAGACTGACACATCGACACCCACACACCTCAGACTGACACATCGATACCTACACACCTCAGACTGACACATCGATACCTAGACACCTCAGACTGACACACATCGACACCTACACACCTCAGACTGACACATCGACACCCACACACCTCAGACTGACACACATCGATACCTACACACCTCAGACTGACACATCAACACCTACACACCTCAGACTGACACATCGTTACCTACACACCTCAGACTGGCACATCGACATCTACACACCTCAGACTGACACACATCGACACCTACACACCTCAGACTGACACACATCGATACCTACACACCTCAGACTGACACACATCGATACCTACACACCTCAGACTGACACATCGATACCTAGACACCTCAGACTGACACACATTGATACCTACACACCTCAGACTGACACACATCGAAACCTACACACCTCAGACTGACACATCGATACCTACACACCTCAGACTGACACATCGACACCTACACACCTCAGACTGACACACATCGATACCTACACACCTCAGACTGACACACATCAACACCTACACACCTCAGACTGACACACATCGATACCTACACACCTCAGACTGACACATCGATACCTAGACACCTGAGACTGACACACATCGACACCTACACACCTCAGACTGACACATCGACACCTACACACCTCAGACTGACACACATTGATACCTACACACCTCACACTGACACACATTGATACCTACACACCTCAGACTGACACATCGACACCTACACACCTCAGACTGGCACATCGACACCTACACACCTCAGACTGACACATCGACACCTACACACCTCAGACTGACACATCGATACCTACACACCTCAGACTGGCACATCGACACCTACACACCTCAGACTGACACATCGACACCTACACACCTCAGACTGACACATCGATACCTACACACCTCAGACTGGCACATCGACACCTACACACCTCAGACTGACACACATTGATACCTACACACCTCAGACTGACACATCGATACCCACACACCTCAGACTGACACATCAACACCTACACACCTCAGAGTGACACATCGACACCTACACACCTCAGACTGACACATCGATACCTACACACCTCAGACTGGCACATCGACACCTACACACCTCAGACTGACACATCGACACCTACACACCTCAGACTGACACACATTGATACCTACACACCTCAGACTGACACATCGATACCCACACACCTCAGACTGACACATCAACACCTACACACCTCAGAGTGACACATCGATACCTACACACCTCAGACTGACACACATCGATACCTACACACCTCAGACTGACACATCGACACCTACACACCTCAGACTGATGCACATCAACACATACACACCTCAGACTGACACATCGATACCTACACACCTCAGACTGACACATCGACACCTACACACCTCAGACTGACACACATCAACACCTACACACCTCAGACTGACACATCGACACCCACACACCTCAGACTGACACATCGATACCTACACACCTCAGACTGACACATCGATACCTACACACCTCAGACTGACACACATCGACACCTACACACCTCAGACTGACACATCGACACCCACACACCTCAGACTGACACACATCGATACCTACACATCTCAGACTGACACATCAACACCTACACACCTCAGACTGACACATCGTTACCTACACACCTCAGACTGACACATCGATACCCACACACCTCAGACTGACACATCGATACCTACACACCTCAGACTGACACACATCGACACCTACACACCTCAGACTGACACATCGACACCCACACACCTCAGACTGACACACATCGATACCTACACACCTCAGACTGACACATCGACACCTACACACCTCAGACTGACACATCGATACCCACACACCTCAGACTGACACATCGACACCTACACACCTCAGACTGACACACATCGATACCTACACACCTCAGACTGGCACATCAACACCTACACACCTCAGACTGACACACATCGACACCTACACACCTCAGACTGACACACATCGATACCTACACACCTCAGACTGACACACATCGATATCTACACACCTCAGACTGACACATCGATACCTAGACACCTCAGACTGACACACATTGATACCTACACACCTCAGACTGACACACATCGAAACCTACACACCTCAGACTGACACATCGATACCTACACACCTCAGACTGACACATCGATACCTAGACACCTCAGACTGACACACATCGACACCTACACACCTCAGACTGACACATCGACACCTACACACCTCAGACTGACACACATTGATACCTACACACCTCACACTGACACACATCGATACCTACACACCTCAGACTGACACACATCGAAACCTACACACCTCAGACTGACACATCGATACCTAGACACCTCAGACTGACACATCGACACCTACACACCTCAGACTGACACATCGATACCTACACACCTCAGACTGACACACATCGCCACCTACACACCTCAGACTGACACATCGACGCCTACACACCTCAGACTGACACATCAACACCTACACACCTCAGACTGACACACATCAATACCTGCACACCTCAGACTGACACACATCAATACCTACACACCTCAGACTGACACATCGATACCTACACACCTCAGGCTGACACATCGACACCTACACACCTCAGACTGACACACATCAATACCTACACACCTCAGACTGACACATCGACACCCACACACCTCAGACTGACACACATCGACACCTACACACCTCAGACTGACACACATCGATACCTACACACCTCAGACTGACACACATCAATACCTACACACCTCAGACTGACACACATCGACACCTACACACCTCAGACTGACACACATCAATACCTACACACCTCAGACTGACACATCGACACCCACACACCTCAGACTGACACACATCGACACCTACACACCTCAGACTGACACACATCGATACCTACACACCTCAGACTGACACATCGATACCTACACACCTCAGACTGACACACATCAATACCTGCACACCTCAGACTGACACACATCAATACCTACACACCTCAGACTGACACATCGACACCTACACGCCTCAGACTGACACACATCGGCGCCTACACACCTCAGACTGACACATCGATACCTAGACACCTCAGACTGACACACATCGATACCTACACACCTCAGACTGACACATATCGAAACCTACACACCTCAGACTGACACATCGATACCTAGACACCTCAGACTGACACATCGACACCTACACACCTCAGACTGACACATCGATACCTACACACCTCAGACTGACACACATCGACACCTACACACCTCAGACTGACACATCGACGCCTACACACCTCAGACTGACACATCAACACCTACACACCTCAGACTGACACACATCAATACCTGCACACCTCAGACTGACACACATCAATACCTACACACCTCAGACTGACACATCGACACCTACACACCTCAGACTGACACATCGATACCTACACACCTCAGACTGACACATCGACACCTACACACCTCAGACTGACACATCGATACCTACACACCTCAGACTGACACACATCAATACCTGCACACCTCAGACTGACACACATCAATACCTACACGCCTCAGACTGACACACATCGGCGCCTACACACCTCAGACTGACACATCGATACCTAGACACCTCAGACTGACACACATCGATACCTACACACCTCAGACTGACACATCGACACCTACACACCTCAGACTGACACATCGACACCTACACACCTCAGACTGACACATCGATACCTAGACACCTCAGACTGACACACATCGATACCTACACACCTCAGACTGACACATCGATACCTACACACCTCAGACTGACACATCGATACCTAGACACCTCAGACTGACACATCGACACCTACACACCTCAGACTGACACATCGATACCTACGCACCTCAGACTGACACACATCGATACCTACACACCTCAGACTGACACATCGACACCCACACACCTCAGACTGACACATCGATACCTACACACCTCAGACTGACACACATCGATACCTACACACCTCAGACTGACACATCGACACCTACACACCACAGACTGACACATCGATACCTACGCACCTCAGACTGACACATCGATACCTACACACCTCAGACTGACACATCGACACCTACACACCTCAGACTGACACATCGATACCTACACACCTCAGACTGACACATCGATACCTAGACACCTCAGACTGACACATCGACACCTACACACCTCAGACTGACACATCGATACCTAGACACCTCAGACTGACACATCGATACCTACACACCTCAGACTGACACATATCGAAACCTACACACCTCAGACTGACACATCGATACCTAGACACCTCAGACTGACACATCGACACCTACACACCTCAGACTGACACATCGATACCTACGCACCTCAGACTGACACACATCGATACCTACACACCTCAGACTGACACATCGACACCCACACACCTCAGACTGACACACATCGATACCTACACACCTCAGACTGACACATCGATACCTACACACCTCAGACTGACACATCGATACCTAGACACCTCAGACTGACACATCGACACCTACACACCTCAGACTGACACACATCGATACCTACGCACCTCAGACTGACACACATCGATACCTACACACCTCAGACTGACACATCGACACCCACACACCTCAGACTGACACATCGATACCTACGCACCTCAGACTGACACACATCGATACCTACACACCTCAGACTGACACATCGACACCCACACACCTCAGACTGACACATCGATACCTACACACCTCAGACTGACACACATCGATACCTACACACCTCAGACTGACACATCGACACCTACACACCTCAGACTGACACACATTGATACCTACACACCTCAGACTGACACATCGATACCCACACACCTCAGACTGACACATCAACACCTACACACCTCAGAGTGACACATCGATACCTACACACCTCAGACTGACACACATCGATACCTACACACCTCAGACTGACACATCGACACCTACACACCTCAGACTGATGCACATCGACACCTACACACCTCAGACTGACACATCGATACCTACACACCTCAGACTGACACATCGACACCTACACACCTCAGACTGACACACATCGATACCTAGACACCTCAGACTGACACATCGACACCTACACACCTCAGACTGACACATCGATACCTACACACCTCAGACTGACACACATCGATACCTACACACCTCAGACTGACACATCGACACCTACACACCTCAGACTGACACACATTGATACCTACACACCTCAGACTGACACATCGACACCTACACACCTCAGACTGACACATCGATACCTACACACCTCAGACTGACACACATCGACACCTACACACCTCAGACTGACACACATCGATACCTACACACCTCAGACTGACACATCGATACCTACACACCTCAGACTGACACATCGACACCTACACACCTCAGACTGACACATCGATACCTACACACCTCAGACTGACACACATTGATACCTACATACCTCAGACTGACACATCGACACCTACACACCTCAGACTGACACATCGATACCTACACACCTCAGACTGGCACATCGACACCTACACACCTCAGACTGACACATCGACACCTACACACCTCAGACTGACACACATTGATACCTACACACCTCAGACTGACACATCGATACCTACACACCTCAGACTGACACACATCGATACCTACACACCTCAGACTGACACATCGACACCTACACACCTCAGACTGATGCACATCGACACCTACACACCTCAGACTGACACATCGATACCTACACACCTCAGACTGACACATCGACACCTACACACCTCAGACTGACACACATCGATACCTACACACCTCAGACTGACACACATCAACACCTACACACCTCAGACTGACACACATCGATACCTACACACCTCAGACTGACACATCGATACCTAGACACCTGAGACTGACACACATCGACACCTACACACCTCAGACTGACACATCGACACCTACACACCTCAGACTGACACACATTGATACCTACACACCTCACACTGACACACATTGATACCTACACACCTCAGACTGACACATCGACACCTACACACCTCAGACTGACACATCGATACCTACACACCTCAGACTGGCACATCGACACCTACACACCTCAGACTGACACATCGACACCTACACACCTCAGACTGACACATCGATACCTACACACCTCAGACTGGCACATCGACACCTACACACCTCAGACTGACACACATTGATACCTACACACCTCAGACTGACACATCGATACCCACACACCTCAGACTGACACATCAACACCTACACACCTCAGAGTGACACATCGACACCTACACACCTCAGACTGACACATCGATACCTACACACCTCAGACTGGCACATCGACACCTACACACCTCAGACTGACACATCGACACCTACACACCTCAGACTGACACACATTGATACCTACACACCTCAGACTGACACATCGATACCCACACACCTCAGACTGACACATCAACACCTACACACCTCAGAGTGACACATCGATACCTACACACCTCAGACTGACACACATCGATACCTACACACCTCAGACTGACACATCGACACCTACACACCTCAGACTGATGCACATCAACACATACACACCTCAGACTGACACATCGATACCTACACACCTCAGACTGACACATCGACACCTACACACCTCAGACTGACACACATCAACACCTACACACCTCAGACTGACACATCGACACCCACACACCTCAGACTGACACATCGATACCTACACACCTCAGACTGACACATCGATACCTACACACCTCAGACTGACACACATCAATACCTGCACACCTCAGACTGACACACATCAATACCTACACACCTCAGACTGACACATCGACACCTACACACCTCAGACTGACACATCGATACCTACACACCTCAGACTGACACACATCGATACCTACACACCTCAGACTGACACATCGACACCTACACACCTCAGACTGACACACATTGATACCTACACACCTCAGACTGACACATCGACACCTACACACCTCAGACTGACACATCGATACCTACACACCTCAGACTGACACACATCGACACCTACACACCTCAGACTGACACACATCGATACCTACACACCTCAGACTGACACATCGATACCTACACACCTCAGACTGACACATCGACACCTACACACCTCAGACTGACACATCGATACCTACACACCTCAGACTGACACACATTGATACCTACATACCTCAGACTGACACATCGACACCTACACACCTCAGACTGACACATCGATACCTACACACCTCAGACTGGCACATCGACACCTACACACCTCAGACTGACACATCGACACCTACACACCTCAGACTGACACACATTGATACCTACACACCTCAGACTGACACATCGATACCTACACACCTCAGACTGACACACATCGATACCTACACACCTCAGACTGACACATCGACACCTACACACCTCAGACTGATGCACATCGACACCTACACACCTCAGACTGACACATCGATACCTACACACCTCAGACTGACACATCGACACCTACACACCTCAGACTGACACACATCAACACCTACACACCTCAGACTGACACATCGACACCCACACACCTCAGACTGACACATCGATACCTACACACCTCAGACTGACACATCGATACCTAGACACCTCAGACTGACACACATCGACACCTACACACCTCAGACTGACACATCGACACCCACACACCTCAGACTGACACACATCGATACCTACACACCTCAGACTGACACATCAACACCTACACACCTCAGACTGACACATCGTTACCTACACACCTCAGACTGGCACATCGACATCTACACACCTCAGACTGACACACATCGACACCTACACACCTCAGACTGACACACATCGATACCTACACACCTCAGACTGACACACATCGATACCTACACACCTCAGACTGACACATCGATACCTAGACACCTCAGACTGACACACATTGATACCTACACACCTCAGACTGACACACATCGAAACCTACACACCTCAGACTGACACATCGACACCTACACACCTCAGACTGACACACATTGATACCTACACACCTCACACTGACACACATCGATACCTACACACCTCAGACTGACACACATCGAAACCTAGACACCTCAGACTGACACACATCGACACCTACACACCTCAGACTGACACATCGACACCTACACACCTCAGACTGACACACATTGATACCTACACACCTCACACTGACACACATCGATACCTACACACCTCAGACTGACACACATCGAAACCTACACACCTCAGACTGACACATCGATACCTAGACACCTCAGACTGACACATCGACACCTACACACCTCAGACTGACACATCGATACCTACACACCTCAGACTGACACACATCGCCACCTACACACCTCAGACTGACACATCGACGCCTACACACCTCAGACTGACACATCAACACCTACACACCTCAGACTGACACACATCAATACCTGCACACCTCAGACTGACACACATCAATACCTACACACCTCAGACTGACACATCGATACCTACACACCTCAGGCTGACACATCGACACCTACACACCTCAGACTGACACACATCAATACCTACACACCTCAGACTGACACATCGACACCCACACACCTCAGACTGACACACATCGACACCTACACACCTCAGACTGACACACATCGATACCTACACACCTCAGACTGACACACATCAATACCTACACACCTCAGACTGACACACATCGACACCTACACACCTCAGACTGACACACATCAATACCTACACACCTCAGACTGACACATCGACACCCACACACCTCAGACTGACACACATCGACACCTACACACCTCAGACTGACACACATCGATACCTACACACCTCAGACTGACACATCGATACCTACACACCTCAGACTGACACACATCAATACCTGCACACCTCAGACTGACACACATCAATACCTACACACCTCAGACTGACACATCGACACCTACACGCCTCAGACTGACACACATCGGCGCCTACACACCTCAGACTGACACATCGATACCTAGACACCTCAGACTGACACACATCGATACCTACACACCTCAGACTGACACATATCGAAACCTACACACCTCAGACTGACACATCGATACCTAGACACCTCAGACTGACACATCGACACCTACACACCTCAGACTGACACATCGATACCTACACACCTCAGACTGACACACATCGACACCTACACACCTCAGACTGACACATCGACGCCTACACACCTCAGACTGACACATCAACACCTACACACCTCAGACTGACACACATCAATACCTGCACACCTCAGACTGACACACATCAATACCTACACACCTCAGACTGACACATCGACACCTACACACCTCAGACTGACACATCGATACCTACACACCTCAGACTGACACATCGACACCTACACACCTCAGACTGACACATCGATACCTACACACCTCAGACTGACACACATCAATACCTGCACACCTCAGACTGACACACATCAATACCTACACGCCTCAGACTGACACACATCGGCGCCTACACACCTCAGACTGACACATCGATACCTAGACACCTCAGACTGACACACATCGATACCTACACACCTCAGACTGACACATCGACACCTACACACCTCAGACTGACACATCGACACCTACACACCTCAGACTGACACATCGATACCTAGACACCTCAGACTGACACACATCGATACCTACACACCTCAGACTGACACATCGATACCTACACACCTCAGACTGACACATCGATACCTAGACACCTCAGACTGACACATCGACACCTACACACCTCAGACTGACACATCGATACCTACGCACCTCAGACTGACACACATCGATACCTACACACCTCAGACTGACACATCGACACCCACACACCTCAGACTGACACATCGATACCTACACACCTCAGACTGACACACATCGATACCTACACACCTCAGACTGACACATCGACACCTACACACCACAGACTGACACATCGATACCTACGCACCTCAGACTGACACATCGATACCTACACACCTCAGACTGACACATCGACACCTACACACCTCAGACTGACACATCGATACCTACACACCTCAGACTGACACATCGATACCTAGACACCTCAGACTGACACATCGACACCTACACACCTCAGACTGACACATCGATACCTAGACACCTCAGACTGACACATCGATACCTACACACCTCAGACTGACACATATCGAAACCTACACACCTCAGACTGACACATCGATACCTAGACACCTCAGACTGACACATCGACACCTACACACCTCAGACTGACACATCGATACCTACGCACCTCAGACTGACACACATCGATACCTACACACCTCAGACTGACACATCGACACCCACACACCTCAGACTGACACACATCGATACCTACACACCTCAGACTGACACATCGATACCTACACACCTCAGACTGACACATCGATACCTAGACACCTCAGACTGACACATCGACACCTACACACCTCAGACTGACACACATCGATACCTACGCACCTCAGACTGACACACATCGATACCTACACACCTCAGACTGACACATCGACACCCACACACCTCAGACTGACACATCGATACCTACGCACCTCAGACTGACACACATCGATACCTACACACCTCAGACTGACACATCGACACCCACACACCTCAGACTGACACATCGATACCTACACACCTCAGACTGACACACATCGATACCTACACACCTCAGACTGACACATCGACACCTACACACCTCAGACTGACACACATTGATACCTACACACCTCAGACTGACACATCGATACCCACACACCTCAGACTGACACATCAACACCTACACACCTCAGAGTGACACATCGATACCTACACACCTCAGACTGACACACATCGATACCTACACACCTCAGACTGACACATCGACACCTACACACCTCAGACTGATGCACATCGACACCTACACACCTCAGACTGACACATCGATACCTACACACCTCAGACTGACACATCGACACCTACACACCTCAGACTGACACACATCGATACCTAGACACCTCAGACTGACACATCGACACCTACACACCTCAGACTGACACATCGATACCTACACACCTCAGACTGACACACATCGATACCTACACACCTCAGACTGACACATCGACACCTACACACCTCAGACTGACACACATTGATACCTACACACCTCAGACTGACACATCGACACCTACACACCTCAGACTGACACATCGATACCTACACACCTCAGACTGACACACATCGACACCTACACACCTCAGACTGACACACATCGATACCTACACACCTCAGACTGACACATCGATACCTACACACCTCAGACTGACACATCGACACCTACACACCTCAGACTGACACATCGATACCTACACACCTCAGACTGACACACATTGATACCTACATACCTCAGACTGACACATCGACACCTACACACCTCAGACTGACACATCGATACCTACACACCTCAGACTGGCACATCGACACCTACACACCTCAGACTGACACATCGACACCTACACACCTCAGACTGACACACATTGATACCTACACACCTCAGACTGACACATCGATACCTACACACCTCAGACTGACACACATCGATACCTACACACCTCAGACTGACACATCGACACCTACACACCTCAGACTGATGCACATCGACACCTACACACCTCAGACTGACACATCGATACCTACACACCTCAGACTGACACATCGACACCTACACACCTCAGACTGACACACATCGATACCTACACACCTCAGACTGACACACATCAACACCTACACACCTCAGACTGACACACATCGATACCTACACACCTCAGACTGACACATCGATACCTAGACACCTGAGACTGACACACATCGACACCTACACACCTCAGACTGACACATCGACACCTACACACCTCAGACTGACACACATTGATACCTACACACCTCACACTGACACACATTGATACCTACACACCTCAGACTGACACATCGACACCTACACACCTCAGACTGACACATCGATACCTACACACCTCAGACTGGCACATCGACACCTACACACCTCAGACTGACACATCGACACCTACACACCTCAGACTGACACATCGATACCTACACACCTCAGACTGGCACATCGACACCTACACACCTCAGACTGACACACATTGATACCTACACACCTCAGACTGACACATCGATACCCACACACCTCAGACTGACACATCAACACCTACACACCTCAGAGTGACACATCGACACCTACACACCTCAGACTGACACATCGATACCTACACACCTCAGACTGGCACATCGACACCTACACACCTCAGACTGACACATCGACACCTACACACCTCAGACTGACACACATTGATACCTACACACCTCAGACTGACACATCAATACCCACACACCTCAGACTGACACATCAACACCTACACACCTCAGAGTGACACATCGATACCTACACACCTCAGACTGACACACATCGATACCTACACACCTCAGACTGACACATCGACACCTACACACCTCAGACTGATGCACATCAAAACATACACACCTCAGACTGACACATCGATACCTACACACCTCAGACTGACACATCGACACCTACACACCTCAGACTGACACACATCAACACCTACACACCTCAGACTGACACATCGACACCCACACACCTCAGACTGACACATCGATACCTACACACCTCAGACTGACACATCGATACCTACACACCTCAGACTGACACACATCAATACCTGCACACCTCAGACTGACACACATCAATACCTACACACCTCAGACTGACACATCGACACCTACACACCTCAGACTGACACATCGATACCTACACACCTCAGACTGACACACATCGATACCTACACACCTCAGACTGACACATCGACACCTACACACCTCAGACTGACACACATTGATACCTACACACCTCAGACTGACACATCGACACCTACACACCTCAGACTGACACATCGATACCTACACACCTCAGACTGACACACATCGACACCTACACACCTCAGACTGACACACATCGATACCTACACACCTCAGACTGACACATCGATACCTACACACCTCAGACTGACACATCGACACCTACACACCTCAGACTGACACATCGATACCTACACACCTCAGACTGACACACATTGATACCTACATACCTCAGACTGACACATCGACACCTACACACCTCAGACTGACACATCGATACCTACACACCTCAGACTGGCACATCGACACCTACACACCTCAGACTGACACATCGACACCTACACACCTCAGACTGACACACATTGATACCTACACACCTCAGACTGACACATCGATACCTACACACCTCAGACTGACACACATCGATACCTACACACCTCAGACTGACACATCGACACCTACACACCTCAGACTGATGCACATCGACACCTACACACCTCAGACTGACACATCGATACCTACACACCTCAGACTGACACATCGACACCTACACACCTCAGACTGACACACATCAACACCTACACACCTCAGACTGACACATCGACACCCACACACCTCAGACTGACACATCGATACCTACACACCTCAGACTGACACATCGATACCTAGACACCTCAGACTGACACACATCGACACCTACACACCTCAGACTGACACATCGACACCCACACACCTCAGACTGACACACATCGATACCTACACACCTCAGACTGACACATCAACACCTACACACCTCAGACTGACACATCGTTACCTACACACCTCAGACTGGCACATCGACATCTACACACCTCAGACTGACACACATCGACACCTACACACCTCAGACTGACACACATCGATACCTACACACCTCAGACTGACACACATCGATACCTACACACCTCAGACTGACACATCGATACCTAGACACCTCAGACTGACACACATTGATACCTACACACCTCAGACTGACACACATCGAAACCTACACACCTCAGACTGACACATCGATACCTACACACCTCAGACTGACACATCGACACCTACACACCTCAGACTGACACACATCGATACCTACACACCTCAGACTGACACACATCAACACCTACACACCTCAGACTGACACACATCGATACCTACACACCTCAGACTGACACATCGATACCTAGACACCTGAGACTGACACACATCGACACCTACACACCTCAGACTGACACATCGACACCTACACACCTCAGACTGACACACATTGATACCTACACACCTCACACTGACACACATTGATACCTACACACCTCAGACTGACACATCGACACCTACACACCTCAGACTGGCACATCGACACCTACACACCTCAGACTGACACATCGACACCTACACACCTCAGACTGACACATCGATACCTACACACCTCAGACTGGCACATCGACACCTACACACCTCAGACTGACACATCGACACCTACACACCTCAGACTGACACATCGATACCTACACACCTCAGACTGGCACATCGACACCTACACACCTCAGACTGACACACATTGATACCTACACACCTCAGACTGACACATCGATACCCACACACCTCAGACTGACACATCAACACCTACACACCTCAGAGTGACACATCGACACCTACACACCTCAGACTGACACATCGATACCTACACACCTCAGACTGGCACATCGACACCTACACACCTCAGACTGACACATCGACACCTACACACCTCAGACTGACACACATTGATACCTACACACCTCAGACTGACACATCGATACCCACACACCTCAGACTGACACATCAACACCTACACACCTCAGAGTGACACATCGATACCTACACACCTCAGACTGACACACATCGATACCTACACACCTCAGACTGACACATCGACACCTACACACCTCAGACTGATGCACATCAACACATACACACCTCAGACTGACACATCGATACCTACACACCTCAGACTGACACATCGACACCTACACACCTCAGACTGACACACATCAACACCTACACACCTCAGACTGACACATCGACACCCACACACCTCAGACTGACACATCGATACCTACACACCTCAGACTGACACATCGATACCTACACACCTCAGACTGACACACATCGACACCTACACACCTCAGACTGACACATCGACACCCACACACCTCAGACTGACACACATCGATACCTACACATCTCAGACTGACACATCAACACCTACACACCTCAGACTGACACATCGTTACCTACACACCTCAGACTGACACATCGATACCCACACACCTCAGACTGACACATCGATACCTACACACCTCAGACTGACACACATCGACACCTACACACCTCAGACTGACACATCGACACCCACACACCTCAGACTGACACACATCGATACCTACACACCTCAGACTGACACATCGACACCTACACACCTCAGACTGACACATCGATACCCACACACCTCAGACTGACACATCGTTACCTACACACCTCAGACTGGCACATCAACACCTACACACCTCAGACTGACACACATCGACACCTACACACCTCAGACTGACACACATCGATACCTACACACCTCAGACTGACACACATCGATATCTACACACCTCAGACTGACACATCGATACCTAGACACCTCAGACTGACACACATTGATACCTACACACCTCAGACTGACACACATCGAAACCTACACACCTCAGACTGACACATCGATACCTACACACCTCAGACTGACACATCGATACCTAGACACCTCAGACTGACACACATCGACACCTACACACCTCAGACTGACACATCGACACCTACACACCTCAGACTGACACACATTGATACCTACACACCTCACACTGACACACATCGATACCTACACACCTCAGACTGACACACATCGAAACCTACACACCTCAGACTGACACATCGATACCTAGACACCTCAGACTGACACATCGACACCTACACACCTCAGACTGACACATCGATACCTACACACCTCAGACTGACACACATCGCCACCTACACACCTCAGACTGACACATCGACGCCTACACACCTCAGACTGACACATCAACACCTACACACCTCAGACTGACACACATCAATACCTGCACACCTCAGACTGACACACATCAATACCTACACACCTCAGACTGACACATCGATACCTACACACCTCAGGCTGACACATCGACACCTACACACCTCAGACTGACACACATCAATACCTACACACCTCAGACTGACACATCGACACCCACACACCTCAGACTGACACACATCGACACCTACACACCTCAGACTGACACACATCGATACCTACACACCTCAGACTGACACACATCAATACCTACACACCTCAGACTGACACACATCGACACCTACACACCTCAGACTGACACACATCAATACCTACACACCTCAGACTGACACATCGACACCCACACACCTCAGACTGACACACATCGACACCTACACACCTCAGACTGACACACATCGATACCTACACACCTCAGACTGACACATCGATACCTACACACCTCAGACTGACACACATCAATACCTGCACACCTCAGACTGACACACATCAATACCTACACACCTCAGACTGACACATCGACACCTACACGCCTCAGACTGACACACATCGGCGCCTACACACCTCAGACTGACACATCGATACCTAGACACCTCAGACTGACACACATCGATACCTACACACCTCAGACTGACACATATCGAAACCTACACACCTCAGACTGACACATCGATACCTAGACACCTCAGACTGACACATCGACACCTACACACCTCAGACTGACACATCGATACCTACACACCTCAGACTGACACACATCGACACCTACACACCTCAGACTGACACATCGACGCCTACACACCTCAGACTGACACATCAACACCTACACACCTCAGACTGACACACATCAATACCTGCACACCTCAGACTGACACACATCAATACCTACACACCTCAGACTGACACATCGACACCTACACACCTCAGACTGACACATCGATACCTACACACCTCAGACTGACACATCGACACCTACACACCTCAGACTGACACATCGATACCTACACACCTCAGACTGACACACATCAATACCTGCACACCTCAGACTGACACACATCAATACCTACACGCCTCAGACTGACACACATCGGCGCCTACACACCTCAGACTGACACATCGATACCTAGACACCTCAGACTGACACACATCGATACCTACACACCTCAGACTGACACATCGACACCTACACACCTCAGACTGACACATCGACACCTACACACCTCAGACTGACACATCGATACCTAGACACCTCAGACTGACACACATCGATACCTACACACCTCAGACTGACACATCGATACCTACACACCTCAGACTGACACATCGATACCTAGACACCTCAGACTGACACATCGACACCTACACACCTCAGACTGACACATCGATACCTACGCACCTCAGACTGACACACATCGATACCTACACACCTCAGACTGACACATCGACACCCACACACCTCAGACTGACACATCGATACCTACACACCTCAGACTGACACACATCGATACCTACACACCTCAGACTGACACATCGACACCTACACACCACAGACTGACACATCGATACCTACGCACCTCAGACTGACACATCGATACCTACACACCTCAGACTGACACATCGACACCTACACACCTCAGACTGACACATCGATACCTACACACCTCAGACTGACACATCGATACCTAGACACCTCAGACTGACACATCGACACCTACACACCTCAGACTGACACATCGATACCTAGACACCTCAGACTGACACATCGATACCTACACACCTCAGACTGACACATATCGAAACCTACACACCTCAGACTGACACATCGATACCTAGACACCTCAGACTGACACATCGACACCTACACACCTCAGACTGACACATCGATACCTACGCACCTCAGACTGACACACATCGATACCTACACACCTCAGACTGACACATCGACACCCACACACCTCAGACTGACACACATCGATACCTACACACCTCAGACTGACACATCGATACCTACACACCTCAGACTGACACATCGATACCTAGACACCTCAGACTGACACATCGACACCTACACACCTCAGACTGACACACATCGATACCTACGCACCTCAGACTGACACACATCGATACCTACACACCTCAGACTGACACATCGACACCCACACACCTCAGACTGACACATCGATACCTACGCACCTCAGACTGACACACATCGATACCTACACACCTCAGACTGACACATCGACACCCACACACCTCAGACTGACACATCGATACCTACACACCTCAGACTGACACACATCGATACCTACACACCTCAGACTGACACATCGACACCTACACACCTCAGACTGACACACATTGATACCTACACACCTCAGACTGACACATCGATACCCACACACCTCAGACTGACACATCAACACCTACACACCTCAGAGTGACACATCGATACCTACACACCTCAGACTGACACACATCGATACCTACACACCTCAGACTGACACATCGACACCTACACACCTCAGACTGATGCACATCGACACCTACACACCTCAGACTGACACATCGATACCTACACACCTCAGACTGACACATCGACACCTACACACCTCAGACTGACACACATCGATACCTAGACACCTCAGACTGACACATCGACACCTACACACCTCAGACTGACACATCGATACCTACACACCTCAGACTGACACACATCGATACCTACACACCTCAGACTGACACATCGACACCTACACACCTCAGACTGACACACATTGATACCTACACACCTCAGACTGACACATCGACACCTACACACCTCAGACTGACACATCGATACCTACACACCTCAGACTGACACACATCGACACCTACACACCTCAGACTGACACACATCGATACCTACACACCTCAGACTGACACATCGATACCTACACACCTCAGACTGACACATCGACACCTACACACCTCAGACTGACACATCGATACCTACACACCTCAGACTGACACACATTGATACCTACATACCTCAGACTGACACATCGACACCTACACACCTCAGACTGACACATCGATACCTACACACCTCAGACTGGCACATCGACACCTACACACCTCAGACTGACACATCGACACCTACACACCTCAGACTGACACACATTGATACCTACACACCTCAGACTGACACATCGATACCTACACACCTCAGACTGACACACATCGATACCTACACACCTCAGACTGACACATCGACACCTACACACCTCAGACTGATGCACATCGACACCTACACACCTCAGACTGACACATCGATACCTACACACCTCAGACTGACACATCGACACCTACACACCTCAGACTGACACACATCAACACCTACACACCTCAGACTGACACATCGACACCCACACACCTCAGACTGACACATCGATACCTACACACCTCAGACTGACACATCGATACCTAGACACCTCAGACTGACACACATCGACACCTACACACCTCAGACTGACACATCGACACCCACACACCTCAGACTGACACACATCGATACCTACACACCTCAGACTGACACATCAACACCTACACACCTCAGACTGACACATCGTTACCTACACACCTCAGACTGGCACATCGACATCTACACACCTCAGACTGACACACATCGACACCTACACACCTCAGACTGACACACATCGATACCTACACACCTCAGACTGACACACATCGATACCTACACACCTCAGACTGACACATCGATACCTAGACACCTCAGACTGACACACATTGATACCTACACACCTCAGACTGACACACATCGAAACCTACACACCTCAGACTGACACATCGATACCTACACACCTCAGACTGACACATCGACACCTACACACCTCAGACTGACACACATCGATACCTACACACCTCAGACTGACACACATCAACACCTACACACCTCAGACTGACACACATCGATACCTACACACCTCAGACTGACACATCGATACCTAGACACCTGAGACTGACACACATCGACACCTACACACCTCAGACTGACACATCGACACCTACACACCTCAGACTGACACACATTGATACCTACACACCTCACACTGACACACATTGATACCTACACACCTCAGACTGACACATCGACACCTACACACCTCAGACTGACACATCGATACCTACACACCTCAGACTGGCACATCGACACCTACACACCTCAGACTGACACATCGACACCTACACACCTCAGACTGACACATCGATACCTACACACCTCAGACTGGCACATCGACACCTACACACCTCAGACTGACACATCGATACCCACACACCTCAGACTGACACATCAACACCTACACACCTCAGAGTGACACATCGATACCTACACACCTCAGACTGACACACATCGATACCTACACACCTCAGACTGACACATCGACACCTACACACCTCAGACTGATGCACATCAACACATACACACCTCAGACTGACACATCGATACCTACACACCTCAGACTGACACATCGACACCTACACACCTCAGACTGACACACATCAACACCTACACACCTCAGACTGACACATCGACACCCACACACCTCAGACTGACACATCGATACCTACACACCTCAGACTGACACATCGATACCTACACACCTCAGACTGACACACATCGACACCTACACACCTCAGACTGACACATCGACACCCACACACCTCAGACTGACACACATCGATACCTACACATCTCAGACTGACACATCAACACCTACACACCTCAGACTGACACATCGTTACCTACACACCTCAGACTGGCACATCAACACCTACACACCTCAGACTGACACACATCGACACCTACACACCTCAGACTGACACACATCGATACCTACACACCTCAGACTGACACACATCGATATCTACACACCTCAGACTGACACATCGATACCTAGACACCTCAGACTGACACACATTGATACCTACACACCTCAGACTGACACACATCGAAACCTACACACCTCAGACTGACACATCGATACCTACACACCTCAGACTGACACATCGATACCTAGACACCTCAGACTGACACACATCGACACCTACACACCTCAGACTGACACATCGACACCTACACACCTCAGACTGACACACATTGATACCTACACACCTCACACTGACACACATCGATACCTACACACCTCAGACTGACACACATCGAAACCTACACACCTCAGACTGACACATCGATACCTAGACACCTCAGACTGACACATCGACACCTACACACCTCAGACTGACACATCGATACCTACACACCTCAGACTGACACACATCGCCACCTACACACCTCAGACTGACACATCGACGCCTACACACCTCAGACTGACACATCAACACCTACACACCTCAGACTGACACACATCAATACCTGCACACCTCAGACTGACACACATCAATACCTACACACCTCAGACTGACACATCGATACCTACACACCTCAGGCTGACACATCGACACCTACACACCTCAGACTGACACACATCAATACCTACACACCTCAGACTGACACATCGACACCCACACACCTCAGACTGACACACATCGACACCTACACACCTCAGACTGACACACATCGATACCTACACACCTCAGACTGACACACATCAATACCTACACACCTCAGACTGACACACATCGACACCTACACACCTCAGACTGACACACATCAATACCTACACACCTCAGACTGACACATCGACACCCACACACCTCAGACTGACACACATCGACACCTACACACCTCAGACTGACACACATCGATACCTACACACCTCAGACTGACACATCGATACCTACACACCTCAGACTGACACACATCAATACCTGCACACCTCAGACTGACACACATCAATACCTACACACCTCAGACTGACACATCGACACCTACACGCCTCAGACTGACACACATCGGCGCCTACACACCTCAGACTGACACATCGATACCTAGACACCTCAGACTGACACACATCGATACCTACACACCTCAGACTGACACATATCGAAACCTACACACCTCAGACTGACACATCGATACCTAGACACCTCAGACTGACACATCGACACCTACACACCTCAGACTGACACATCGATACCTACACACCTCAGACTGACACACATCGACACCTACACACCTCAGACTGACACATCGACGCCTACACACCTCAGACTGACACATCAACACCTACACACCTCAGACTGACACACATCAATACCTGCACACCTCAGACTGACACACATCAATACCTACACACCTCAGACTGACACATCGACACCTACACACCTCAGACTGACACATCGATACCTACACACCTCAGACTGACACATCGACACCTACACACCTCAGACTGACACATCGATACCTACACACCTCAGACTGACACACATCAATACCTGCACACCTCAGACTGACACACATCAATACCTACACGCCTCAGACTGACACACATCGGCGCCTACACACCTCAGACTGACACATCGATACCTAGACACCTCAGACTGACACACATCGATACCTACACACCTCAGACTGACACATCGACACCTACACACCTCAGACTGACACATCGACACCTACACACCTCAGACTGACACATCGATACCTAGACACCTCAGACTGACACACATCGATACCTACACACCTCAGACTGACACATCGATACCTACACACCTCAGACTGACACATCGATACCTAGACACCTCAGACTGACACATCGACACCTACACACCTCAGACTGACACATCGATACCTACGCACCTCAGACTGACACACATCGATACCTACACACCTCAGACTGACACATCGACACCCACACACCTCAGACTGACACATCGATACCTACACACCTCAGACTGACACACATCGATACCTACACACCTCAGACTGACACATCGACACCTACACACCACAGACTGACACATCGATACCTACGCACCTCAGACTGACACATCGATACCTACACACCTCAGACTGACACATCGACACCTACACACCTCAGACTGACACATCGATACCTACACACCTCAGACTGACACATCGATACCTAGACACCTCAGACTGACACATCGACACCTACACACCTCAGACTGACACATCGATACCTAGACACCTCAGACTGACACATCGATACCTACACACCTCAGACTGACACATATCGAAACCTACACACCTCAGACTGACACATCGATACCTAGACACCTCAGACTGACACATCGACACCTACACACCTCAGACTGACACATCGATACCTACGCACCTCAGACTGACACACATCGATACCTACACACCTCAGACTGACACATCGACACCCACACACCTCAGACTGACACACATCGATACCTACACACCTCAGACTGACACATCGATACCTACACACCTCAGACTGACACATCGATACCTAGACACCTCAGACTGACACATCGACACCTACACACCTCAGACTGACACACATCGATACCTACGCACCTCAGACTGACACACATCGATACCTACACACCTCAGACTGACACATCGACACCCACACACCTCAGACTGACACATCGATACCTACGCACCTCAGACTGACACACATCGATACCTACACACCTCAGACTGACACATCGACACCCACACACCTCAGACTGACACATCGATACCTACACACCTCAGACTGACACACATCGATACCTACACACCTCAGACTGACACATCGACACCTACACACCACAGACTGACACATCGATACCTACGCACCTCAGACTGACACATCGACACCTACACACCTCTGACCAACACACAAGATTCTGAGAGACACTGAGTGAGGTATAAAGAAGCTGCTGGGCACTTCACCTCCTTAGGCACTCCATTACGTAGGTGAGGTAAAAATGTTTAACTCTTTAACTGAGAGAGCTGTAGGAAGCTCAGAAACTGAATGTATACAACAGTTATACCAACAGAGTTTTGGACATCAGAAATGTGGGTGACATGGTACCTGCTGCATTTAAAGAGTCATATAATCTCTTCCTGCTCTGCACAGTTCTCAAACACGCACATCTGTGAACACATACGAGGGGTGATTGATAAGTTTGTGGCCTAAGGTAGAAGGAGTCAATTTTAGAAAACCTAGCACATTTATTTTTCAACATAGTCCCCCCCCCCTACATTTATACACTTAGTCCAGAAGTCATGGAGCATACATATCTTGGACCTCCAGAAAGCGTCCACAGATGGGTGATTGATAAGTTCGTGGCCTATGGTAGAAGGAGATGAGTTATACAGCTCTTGTTACAAGCACATGCACTTCAACTCCTTGAGTGATTATACTGAAAGTTTGAAGTTAATAACTCATCTCCCTCTACCTTAAGCCACAAACTTATCAAACACCCCTCACATATGCACAAATCTTGTTCTGGCTTCTTCCCTCTTGTCCAGCCCTGACAAAGGTCCTGACACAAAACATGACTGTTACTCAAGATTTGCTGCATCTGCAGAATCTCTTGTGTTCATACAGACATACCCTTGTTTGAATCATTCAGGGTATGTTTTTCTTCGCAGGCTGGGCCAGCATTTCATTGCCCATCTCTAAGTTCCCTTGAGAAGGTGGTGGTGAACTGCCTTCTTCAACCACTGTCATCCTTGAGTTGTTAGGGAGGGTGTTCCAGGACTTTGACCCAGTGATGGTGAAGGATATGTTTCTTAGTCAGGATGGCGTGTGTCTTGGAGTGCACTCCCAGGCGATGGCCTTCCCCATGTTCGTGCTGATCTTATCCTTCCAGGTGGTAGAGGCGCTGGGTTTGGAAGGGTTTTGGGGAAGTGCTGTGGCAAGAAATTTATCTTCCTTCATTTGTTACTCCACTCTCTCTCTCCTCCTCCTCGCTTTTTCTCTCTCCCTCCCTCTCTCTCTGCTCCCATTTCCTCTTTGCTCCCTCTCCCTTTCTCTAATTCTTTCCCTCTCTCTTATCCTATCTGTCTCCCCTCCCTCCGTCTCCCACTCTCTCTTTGTCCCCACTTCCCTCCCCCTCTCTCCCTCTTACTCGCCGCCAGTTCTCTCTCTCTCTCACTTGTCTCGCACGGTTTCAAGAGTGTCTGCGATACTCTCCTCAGAATGCTGACCAATGTTGAATCCTTAACCAACATCATTAGAAGAGATGACTAGGCCATTCTCTTTGCTGTTTGGGAGAACATGCTGTGGATAAATGGGGCTTCCTGCATTATGAATGGCCACATTACCTGAGGCACATTGGGACACCTTGTATTGCAACAAGTGTCAAAGCTACATGCCCATTCAAAGCCACACCTCCATGGGAGGCCCATGTAAGAAACACTGCAGCCTCTCCCACGACCCGCCATTTAGCTGATGATGTCATGGCGGATGGAGTTTAAATCCAGCACGCAGAATCCTTGCGGCCTCTTTTTCACTCTCTGGATTGCTAAGAGCTGGGGGCTGTGGTACTCTGGAAACAGTGAACAGTGGAGGTGTACAGCAGTAAAGAGAGCCTGGGCCTACTCTTCACATAAGTATTTGCTACTGTGTCTGTTTTTGTACAATAAATAAATCATTTAGACCACAAGACCACAAGCTATAAGAACAAAATTAGGCCATTTGCCTAATTAGAAGGCTCCTGTACCTCCTTCCTGATGAGAAGAGGACATGTCCTGCGTGATGAGTGTCCTCCACGATGGACGCCATCTTTTTGAGACATCGTGATTTTAAGATTTATTTATTTAGAACATAGAACATAGAAATCTACAGCACATTACAGGCCCTTCGGCCCACAATGTTGTGCCGACCATGTAACCATCTAGGAACTGCCTAGAATTTCCCTAGTGCATGGCCCTCTATTTTTCTAAGCACCATGTTATATGTTATTATTATATTTTACAATTATTTTTAATTAATTTATTTATTAATTATAAGACCATAAGAAATGGGAGCAGAAGTAGGCCATCAAGTCTGTTCCACCATTTCATCAAGGCTCCCTCTCAGCCCCAATCTTCCGCCTTCTCCTCGTATCCCTTCACGCCCTGTCCAATCAAGAAGCTTATCAATCTCTGCCTTAAATATTCATAAAGATTTGGTCTCCACAATCACCTGTGGCAATGAATTACACAGATTCACCACTATCTGCCTAAAGAAATTCCCCCTCGCCTCCATACTGCATGGACAGCCCTCTATTCTGAGGCTGTGTCCTCTGGCCTTGAACTCCCCCACATTGAAAACATCCTCTCCACATCAACTTTATCAAGACCTTTCAAATTCAATAGATTTCAATGAGGCCTAAAGCCATCGAATGCTCCTCAGATGACAAGCCTTTCAATCCTGGAATCATTTCTGTGACCTTTGAACCCTCTCCAATGTCACCACATCCTTTCTAAGATAAGGTGCCCAAAACCGCTCACAATACTCCAATGGAGGCATCTCCAGTGCTTTATAAGGCCTCAGCATTACATCATTGCACTTATATTCTAGTCTTCTTGAAATAAATGCTAACATCATATTTGTTTTCCTCACCACTGACCTGCAAATTAACTTTTAGGGAATCCTGTACAAGAACTCCTAACACGAGGAAATCTGCAGATACTGGAAATTCAAACACACACAAAATGCTGGTGGAACACAGCAAGCCAGGCAGCATCTATAGGAAGAAGCACTGTCGACGATTTGGGCTGAGACCCGAGGGTCTCGTCGACAGTGCTTCTTCCTATAGATGCTGCCTGGCCTGCTGTGTTCCACCAGCATTTTGTGTGTGTTGCAAGAACTCCTAAATCCCTTTGAACCTCGGATTTTTGAATTTTCTCTCCATTTCAAAAATAGTCTACACCTTTATTTCTTCTACCAAAGTGCATGACCATACACTTCCTGACACTGTATTCCATCTGCCACTTTGTTGCCCATACTTAGTGGTAGTTAGTGTCCTCTGTCCCCACTCATTGAACCTGTGAACCTGGTTTGACACAACACCCCAACAGAGAACAGGCAAACTACCAGAAAAGTACAAGCTCCTATTTGCATTATCTTCTCCATTGCCACTTTTAAACAAAGGAAGCTGACTCTTGTCATCAATTTATTTTTGGTTCTCTTTTATCTCGAGTTCTTTGTCTTTCTTTACATCACAGACTGATCAGAGTAATTATTGAAGATGCCAACAGTTTCATTATCTTCAATTACAGTGTCACCTGCGTCTGTCATTAAGGGAACTGTGTTTCTCTGAGCTGTTCCCTTTATTTTATGCTAATTTAAGTTTCTGTAATTTATGTTTGTCATGTTTGTGATGTACTGCCGCAAAAGGTTAATTTTCATGGCATTGCTACCCTGGGCACTTATGCCAATGACAATAAACTTGAACTTCAAAGTTGAAACTCGCTGTAAAGGCTCTTTAGGTCTCACACCATCAGATTCAGGAACAACTATTACCACTCAACCATCAGGCCCCTGAACCACAGAGTCATAGAGTTACAGAAAATTACAGCAACAGGTTCTTCAGCCCATCTAGTCAGAGCTGAATTATTTAAATTGTCTACTCCCATCGACCTGTCCACCGGGACCATAGCCCTCCATACCCCTACCATCTATGTACCTATCCAAACTTTGCTTGGAAGTTGAAATCAAGCTCGTTCAACAATTAACCCTCTGAGGGGGTTGCAAATCCACTAGTCACAGGCCTCCAGCTAGAAAGGCAACCCTCTACTACCACTCTCTTGCTTCTCCCACAAAGCCAATCTCTAATCCAATTTAGTACCTTATCTTGAATGCTGAGTGAGTGAACCTTCTTGACCAAGTTCCCATGCGGAACCTTATCAAATTCCTTGCTAAGTCCATCTAGACAAAATCCACTGCCTTGTCTTCATCAACTTTTCTGGTAATTTCCTGGGAAAAAACTCTATAAGGTTGGTTAGACATAACCTACCATGCATGAAACAGTGCTGACTACCCCTAATCAGTCAATGTCTATCCAAATATTCATATATCTGGACTCTTAGATTACCATCCAATAACTTTCCACTACTGATGACAGGCTCACCACCCTATAATTTCCTGGTTTATTTTCAGAGTCTTTCTTATCCATTGTGGGTAACTTCATTCTCTTCAACACTGAACTGATTCCACAATGTGTGGACTCATTTATTTATTTGTCTACCTGTTTTTGTATGTTTATTTGTCTGTTTATGTGTTTATGCATTTATTTATTTGTTTATTCGTTTGCTGTTTCTTTATTATAATTATCTATTATTTTGTATTTGCACAGTTTGTCTTTTGCATGTTGGTTGTTTGTCAGCCTTTGTGTGTAGTTTTCCATTCTATTTTTTCTACTGTAAATGCCTGCAAGAATGAATCCTGCTCAGAGGAATGGTTGATCTAAGGTTGGAGGAGCAACACTTCATATTCCATCTGGGCAGCCTCCAACCTGATGGCATGAACATCAATTTCTCAAACTTCCACTAAATGCCTCCCTCCTCTCGTTCAACATTCCCTATTCCCATTTCCCTCTCTCACCTTATCACCTTACTTGCCCATCACCTCCCTCCGTTGCTTTTACCCCTTCCCTTTCTTCCATGGTTTTCTACACTTTCCTATCAGATTCTCCCCTTCTTCAGTCCCTTATCTCTTTCACCAACCAACTTCCTAGCTCTTTACTTCATTCCTCTCCCTCTCCCGGTTTCACCTATCACTTACTACCTTGTACTCTTCCTCCCCTCTTCCCACCTTCCTACTCTGACTTCTCATCGTTTCCAGTCCCGGTGAAGGGTCTCAGTCCGAAACGTCGACTGTTTATTCATTTCCATAGTTGCTACCTGACCTGCTGAGCTTCCCTAACATTTTGTGTGTGTTGCTTGGATTTCCCGCATCTGCAGATTTTCTCGTGTTTGTGACACAATTCTCCAAATTAGGCCTCACTAGTTTCTTATACAGCTTCAACATAACCTCCCAATTCCTGTACTCAATACTTTGAGCTAGGATTATGTACAGGATTTGGGAGGTTATGTTGAAGTTGTATAAGATTTGGTGAAGAAGATGGCACCAGCAAATAAAACGACCAAGGGCGACATTCAAGTCAAGTCAAGTCAAGTTGCTTTTTATTGTCATTTCAACCATAACTGCTGGTACAGTACACAGTAAAAATGTGACAACATTTTTCAAGACCATGGTGCTACATGAACAATACAAAAACTACACTGAACTACGTAAAACAACACAAAAACTACACTAGACTACAGACCTACCCAGGACTACATAAAGTACACAGAACAGTGCAGGCATTACAATAAATAATAAACAAGACAATAGGAACAGCAGGGGTCAGTAGGTCGGTAGTCCGATGGCTTGGGGGAAAAACTGTTACATAAATAATCAGCTGAATGGCGTCACCTGGGATTCCGTCCATTTCTGTACTCCCACCGATTATTTCGTCGTCACAGATGTAGTCCAATTTAATGTCCATTAGAGAGCATTGTTCACAGAACCACTTCTTTTACTTCTTCTTCATTCAGACATGATTCTGCTACTACTGGAACCTCCGATGCGCATTTACTGACCGATCGAGGGATCCGGTGCTTTGAAGTCTCCAAGAGAGCCTGGAGGTCAAGAAGCCCATGATTGACACCATTTCTCACCAATCTTGCTGACTAAAGCACCAAGTAAGCATGAAATCAATGAGGATGAGTAGGTGTTCAGCACTCTCTGCTCCTGTTTGACCAGTTTCTCTCTCCATCTTGTTCAATGCTGCCAGAGTCTCGGGTCTTGGGTAAGGTTTAATCGATGTGGTTTGTGGACTGGTCTCTGTAGTTCATGTGATGATATATTTTTGGTTTCTGGGTACTCCTCTTTTTACAGCTGGTTTGTGGGATTTAGATTGGGGCAAACTGGCTCTGTAGCCTGCGGTCAACGAACGACACAACACAGCGCTGAATTCAAGTGAACTGAACTAAACTGAACATTGCTAGACTGCTCAATGACCCTGTGGGTTGATGTTTTATATTCTGTGTCTTTTGCCGTTTACATGATTTGTCCCTTTTTAGCACATTGGGTATTTGACATTCACTTTGAACAAGTTCCATGGTGTTTCTTTGTCTCGTAGCCGTCTATGGGAGATGAATCTCAAGGTTGTATGCTGCACAAATACTTTGATAATAAATGTACTTTGGATCTTTGAATCTTTAAAGGCCAATATGCCAAAACGCTCTCTTTATGACCCTATTAATCTGTGATGCCAGTTTCAATGAATTATGGATCTATATTCCCATATCTCTTTGTTCTACCACTTTACTCAGTGCCCTACCAAATTCCTACCAGCTCCTCCTGATTCCCCCTCACAATGGGGACAATTTGCCAATCAATCCACGTATCTTTTTAACCGGAGCATCCGAGGAGGGAACGCAGCACCCGGGAGAATGCACAAACTCCACACAGTCAGAAACAGAGATCAGGATTTAACCCAGATTGCTTGAGCTGTGTGGGTATAACTCCATGAGCTCCACCACGTGCCAGCAGCCTGCATCCTCTGGGCTCATGGACCAGCAGCAGCTCTCAACTGGCTCCATTCAAAGTTAAATTTATTATTGGAGTACATATATGACACCACAAACAAACCTAAGATTCTTTTTCTGTGGGCATACTTAGCAAATCTATAGAACAGTAACCATAAACATCAGGAACTGTAAGCAAACTGTGAAAATGCAGATAGTAAATAAATAGCAAAAAATAACAAGCATGAAGTGACAAGATAAGAGAGTCCTTAAATGAGTGTAGTTATCCCCTTTTGTTCAAAAGCCTGATGGTTGAGGGGTAGTAACTGTTCTTGTACCTGCTGGTGCAAGTCCTGAGGCTCTTATACCTTCTACCTGATGGCAGCAGTGAGAAAAGAGCATAGCCTGGGTGGTGGGGATCTTTAATGATGGATGCTGCCTTTTTACGGCAACATTTCATGTAGATAAACAATAGACAATAGACAGTAGGTGCAGGAGTAGGCCATTCGGCCCTTTGAGCCAGCACTGCCATTCACTGTGATCATGGCTGATCATACACAATCAGTACCCCGTTCCCGCCCTCTCCCCATATCCCTTGACCCCGCTATCTATAAGAGCTCTATCTAACTCTCTCTTAAATGCATCCAGAGACTTGGCCTCCACTGCCTTCTGGGGCAGAGCATTCCACATATCCACCACTCTCTTGGTGAAAAAGTTTTTCCGCATCTCTGTTCTAAATGGCCTACCCCTTATTTTTAAACTGTGGGCTCTAGTTCTGGACTCACCCATCAGCGGGAACATGCTTCCTGCCTCCAGCGTGTCCAATCCCTTAATAATCTTATATGTTTCAATCAGATTCCCTCTCATCCTTCTAAATTCCAGTGTATACAAGCCCAGTCGCTCCAATCTTTCAACATATTTCAGTCCCGCCATTCCGGGAATTAACTTTGTGAACCTACGCTGCACTCCCTCAATAGCAAGAATGTCCTTCCTCAAATTTGGAGACCAAAACTGCACACAATACTTCAGGTGGGGTCTCACCAGGGCCCTGTACAGCTGCAGAAGGACCTCTTTACTCCTATACTCAATTCCTCTCGTTATAAAGGCCAGCATGCCATTAGCTTTCTTCACTGCCTGCTGTACCTGTATGCTTGCTTTTATTGACTGATGTAACACATCTATTTATTTACTATTTACTATCTGCATTTTCACAGTTTGCTTACAATTCCTGATGAGCTCAATGGATGGGAGGGCTTTACCTGTGATGTACTGGGCCAAATCCACTACCTTTTGTAGAATTTTTCACTCAAAGGCCACAATGCAGTCAGTGAAAACACTTAACAACACATATCTATAGAAGTTTGCCAAGGTTTTCAATGACATGCTGAACCTCCACAGACACCTGAGGAAGTAGAGGTACTGACATGCTTTTTCCACAATACTATTTATATGATGGGTCCAGGAAAGGTGCTCTGAAATAGAGAATTTAAAGTTACTGACCCTGTCCACCTCTGATTCTCCATTTCTGTGGGCTCACTTTCAGGGACCCTGTGGTTCATCTTCTGTGTGTTATTTGTTTATGATTTTTCATTGTTTGCACAACATTTTCTTTACTTTTTGCAGACTGGCTGTTTGATCTTTGTTGTGTGGAGACTGTTCATGGATTTTATTGTGTTTCTTTGTTTTGTGGCTTCCTTCAAGAAGATGTATCTCAAGGTTATATAGAGTTTACTTTGAACTGTTGCCACCCTTCTCACATTTAAGAAGTACTCAAACAAGCAGTCAAACAGCTATGACCCAATCCCTGCACTCTTGGCTAGCAGGATTCAAATGGGCCAAATGGCTTTTCTGTCTACTGGTGGAACAACTTCTCACATATATCTAAGGAAGAACAGAGATATCTATTACACTATACCCTTTGCAGAATCAGGTTTAATATCACTGATATACATCATGAAATTTGTTGTCAGTAATGTTAACATCATGCAGAAAAGTCTGGAAAAGGGCCAACAACATCATGAAGGCTCACACCCACCCTGCTCTTGAACTGTTTGTCCCATTCTCATCAGGGAAGAGCATTCACACATCCACGCCAGGACCACCAGACACAAAAACTGTACTTTCCCAAGCAGTAAAGCTGATCAACAGCTCTACCAACTAACTCACCCCTCCACTCCTCCAACCACCACTACTTTATCATTTCCTGTCAGAGTCCCCTTACGTACAAATGCCCCTGTGCCTAGTGTCACTTTTTGTATGTAAGCTATCTTATCTATTTACATTTATTGTGTTTTCATGATCATGTTCTTTATCTTCTTATGGTTTCTTTTGCACTGCATTGGATCCAGAGTAACAAACATTTTGTTCTCCTTTACACGTTTGTACTGGAAATGACATTAAACAAACTTGAATACCTGTTTGCTGATATCACAACACTTCTAAGGAATGTTTCAGGCAGTGAGTTGCTTTGGTATGTCCTAAGGCAGTAAAAGGGGCACACTATTTCCTTTATTCTTCAAACTCTTTCTTTGTTCAAGCAAAATTTTTGTGTAGAAGAAACTTCCCGATTTAACCTTGCCCTAGTGACATTGCTTGAGAGAACGTCTTGCCCCTCTGATTCTCCCAGTTAACTAAGGAAGGAAAGCATCATTTCTTATTCAGCTGGTGTACATGGAGGCTATCAAGTATTAATGATATACCTTGATTTTGTGTCTGATGTGCTTCTCAGGGACTGGATGCAGACCTGTGCAAGTAGCCAATGCCCGAGGCAGCTAAATTTTAACTCAGTGCATCCATCTCTGATTTGGATATGCTATTGCATTTGTTTTTACCACATTTATCAGTTAAGGACCATTTAACATACAACATTATATGATTTCCGACAGTACCAGTGAGACTCACCTACATTGTAATAAACTCCTGTTGTTGTCTGGTTAATGGGCTGGTTCGAGTCTCCAAGGTCTGAAACTGGTTTTCCTTACTGGGACCATGCAACAGGAGAGACCAACAGTGAAATTATTTACCCTTGCAATCAATGTTCCTTCCACTGTTTTTTTTACAGCTGTGCGGACTCCGAGCAGGAAGATTTTACATGGCCCGAAAACTGTGTGGCACTTTAAATGCTTAAACATTCAGAAAGTTCCAGCTGCTCAGCAACAAAGCTAAGTGCACGGGGGCATTTCAGTTACTACGCAGCCACACATCCACGCAGTGAAGACTGAGCGGTGCTCACAGTTTACGGTAATCCACAGTTGCCGTATAACAATGTCGCCCAGTTAAGACAGAGAAGGGATGAATCTTATTTTCCTCTCAGAGTTGTGAGCCTCTAGAAATTCTCCATAAAGGGTGGCTGAATCAGGTTCATGGGAGCAAACAGCACAGAACAGGGCAGGCCCTTCAGACTACAACTAAGGTTCAAAGTAAATTTATTAGCAAGGTACATATATGTCACCATATACTACCCTGAGATTCATTTTCCTGTGGGAACTCACCAGTAGAGCAAAGAAATACAACAGAATCAATGAAATTCTACACACAAAGACGGACAAACAACCATTGTGCAAAAGAAGTCAAACTGTGCAAATACAAAACAAACATAATAGCATATAAATAAATAAATAATAACTAATCTTACATACCTCTCTATTTTAAGCACATTCATGTGTCCATCTAACAGCCTCTAAAATACCTTTATCGTATCTGCCCCTATTACCTCCCCTGGGATCGCATCCCAGGCACCCATCAATCTCTGTGCAAAAAAACTTGCCTATTATATATATATATAATACACACATCTCCTTATATGGCTTAGAATCTTTTTAAAGAAGAGGTAGACAGATTCCTGCTAAAAGTGGCGGAAAGATGAAATACAAAATTAAAGTTATGGTCAGATTAGTCACGGAGTTATGGAAGAGCAATACAAGCTCCAAAGATGGTGATAATCTTTATTTGCTGTATGTACATTAAAACATACAGTGAAATGCAGCCCTTGAATCAAATCAAATCAGCAAGGAATGTGCTGGTGGCAGCCTGCAAGTGCAGCCATGCTTCCTGCCCACAACTCACTAACCCTAACTCCTAGCTCTTTGGGACGTGGGTGGAAACCAGGAAGAAACCCAGGTGGTCACTGTGAGAGTGTACAGACTCCAAAGGCGTATGGGTTAGGGTTAGTGAGTTGTGGGCATGCTGACATTTGAGGGGTGCACCCAGCACAACCTTCGACTCTAGTGGCAGTTAATGCAAACAGTGTTTTACGCTAATTCAATGGCAAATAATGCTAAACTTTTTGTCTCTTCCACTGTAGATTCATGTGACTATCTTAAAGCATCTTCAACACCCCTATTGTATCTGCTTCCACCACCGCTGCTGGTAGCCCGGTCTGTCCGTGTAAGTGACTTTCCCAGCGCAATCCCTTTAAGCTTCCCCATCTCACCTGCATGCCCTCTAGTATTAGACACATCGATCCTGCAGAAAAGACTCAGCCTGTCTATTCTATCTGTGCCCATCATAGTTTTATAAACTTATATCAGATCCCCACACTGCCTCCTACACTCCAGAGAACACAATCCAAAATTTGTCCAGCCTTCACAGACTAATCCAGGAGGTATCCCGGTAAACCTCTTCTGCATGCTTTTCACAGTCTCTACATCCTGCCTACAATGGGCGACCAGAACTGCATACGATACTCTAAACCTGCTCTGACTAAAGTCTTATACTCCTTCCCTTTTTCTTTCTTTTTTACTTCATTCTTTCCCCCATGGTCCACTCCCTTCTCCTATCAGATTCCTTCTCCTTCAGCCCTTTACCTCTTCCACCTATCACCTGCCAGCTTCTCACTTCAGACCCCCTCCCCCACCCACGTACCTTCCCCCTCACCTGGTCTCACTGACCAGCTTCCCCTCCCCTCAGATTCTTATTCTGGCTTCATCCTCCCCCCTCCCCCCCCCCGCCACTTCTTTTCCAGTCCCGTTGAAGTATCTTGGCCCAAAATGTCAACTGTTCATTCCTCTTCACAAGTGCTGTCTGACCTGCTGAGTTCCTTCAGCATTTTGTGTGTGTTGCTCTGGATTTCCAGCATCTACAGAATCTCTCGCGTTTAATGTTTATACGGCCACAGCATAACTTCCTTACTGTTATCCTCAACACACCTACCAATTCAAAGATTCAAAGTACAGTACATTTATTATCAAAGTATGTACGCCGTATACAACCCTGAGATTCGCCTTTCCACAGAATGCCACAAAGTAAAGAAACACCATAGAACATCGCACATGAACAGGCCATTCAGCCCACTATGTTGTGCCAACCCTCAAACTCTGCCTCCCACTAACCCTCCACCTTAAATTCCTCCATATACCTGTCTAGTAGTCTCTTAAACTTCACTAGTGTATCTGCCTCCACCACTGACTCAGGCAGTGCATTCCATGCACCAACCACTCTCTGAGTGAAAAACCCTCCTCTAATATCCCCCTTGAACTTCCTTCCCCTTACCTTAAAGACATGTCCTCTTGTACTGAGCAGTGGTGCCCTGGGGAAGAGGCGCTGGCTATCCACTCTATCTATTCTTCTTAATATCTTGTACAACTCTATCATGTCTCCTCTCATCCTCCTTCTCTCCAAAGAGTAAAGCCCTAGCTCCCTTAATCTCTGATCATAATCCATACTCTCTAAACCAGGCAGCCTCCTGATAAATCTCCTCTGCACCTTTTCCAATGCTTCCATATCCTTCCTATAATGAGGCGACCAGAACTGGACACAGTACTCCAAGTGTGGCCTAACTAGAGTTTTATAGAGCTGCATCATAACATCGTGACTCTTAAACTCTATCCCTCGACTTATGAAAGCTAACACCCCATAAGCTTTCTTAACTACCCTATCTACCTGTGAGGCAACTTTCAGGGATCTGTGGACATGTACCCCCAGATCCCTCTGCTCCTCCACACTACCAAGTATCCTGCCATTTACTTTGTACTCTGCCTTGGAGTTCGTCCTTCCAAAGTGTACCACCTCACACTTCTCCGGGTTGAACTCCATCTGCCACTTCTCAACCCAGTTCTGCATCCTATCAATGTCTCTCTACAATCTTCGACAATCCTCTACACTATCTACAACACCACCAACCTTTGTGTCATCTGCAAACTTGCCAACCCACCCTTCTACCCCGACATCCAGGTTGTTAATAAAAATCACGAAAAGTAGAGGTCCCAGAACAGATCCTTGTGGGACACCACTAGTCACAACCCTCCAATCTGAATGTACTCTCTCCACCATGACCCTCTGCCTTCTGCAGGCAAGCCAATTCTGAATCCACCTGGCCAAACTTCCCTGGATCCCATGCCTTCTGACTTTCTGAATAAGCCTACCATGTGGAACCTTGTCAAATGCCTTACTAAAATCCATGTAGATCACATCCACTGCACTACCCTCATCTATATGCCTGGTCACCTCCTCAGAGAACTCTATCAGGCTTGTTAAACATGATCTGCCCTTCACAAAGCCATGCTGACTGTCCCTGATCAGACCATGATTCTCTAAATGCCTATAGATCCTACCTCTAAGAATTTTTTCCAACAGCTTTCCCACCACAGATGTAAGGCTCACTGGTCTATAATTACCCAGACTATCCCTACTACATTTTTTGAACAAGGGGGCAACATTCGCCTCCCTCCAATCCTCCGGTACCATTCCCGTGGACAACGAGGACATTAAAATCCTAGCCAGAGGCTCAGCAATCTCTTCCCTCGCCTCGTGGAGCAGCCTGGGGAATATTCCGTCAGACCCTGGGGACTTATCCGTCCTAATGTATTTTAACAACTCTAACACCTCCTCTCCCTTAATACCTTTCACTGCTCTATCACTGCGGGTCCCATACCCCTTGCAAATTAGTTTAAACCCTCCCAAACCATGCTAGCAAACCTACCTGCAAGGATATTGCTCCCCCTTGAGTTCAGGTGCAACCCATCCAATCTGTACTGGTCCCACCTTCCCCAGAAGAGATCCCAATGATCCAAAAAGGATTCTCAGAAATCCTGCTATACAGTTGCATTGGAAATGGTGTTTACAATCCTCAGGTATTTATTTATTTACTGACTTATGTAGAGACACAGTGCAGCATAGGTCCTTCCAGCCTTTTGAACCAAAACGCCACAGCAACCCCGACAACCCCAAATTCCCCCGATGTAATCACGGTACTATTTACAATGACCAATTAACCTGCCTGGTAAATCTTTGGACTGCGGGAGGAAACTGAAGCTCCAAGGGAAAACCCACACATTCCATGGGGAGGATACCAAAGTTGAACTTCACACTCTGATGCCCCGAGCTATAATCGTATCACACTAATCGCTACGCTACTCTGGAGCCCAGTGGTACATTTATATTGGAACTGGCCTTTTCTCCTGTAAATCAGCCAGCTGTGAGATTGACTCTATTGTTATGACCTGCCTAACATCTCCAACAAATGTGTATTTCACACCTTTTCACATTTCTTTGTTTGAGCTTTCTCTGTCTAAACATTCCCATTAACCTACAACCGGATGTTTCAGCATCAGCTTATCTCCATGGCAACCCTGACCATACTCTATCATGGATATTCCCTTTGCCCTTTCCACCCTCTCTGCAACTTAAAACACAGAGCAGTGCAGAGTAACACACACAAAATGCTAGAATATAAATGAAGGGGAATAAACAGTCAATGTTTCAGGGTGAGACCCTTCATCAGGTCCTTATCGACCGTTCATTCTTTTCCATATAAGCTTCATGCCCTTCTGAACTCACCCAGCAGCTACAGAAACTTGTATTTATTGAACAGTACAGCACAGGAGCAGACCATTCAGCCCACAATACGGTGCCAAACTAACTCCTGCTCCTCAGTCTAAGTACATCATGTACAACTGGATGTCGGACTTCCTAACCAACAAACCACAGATAGTCAGGATGCACAACAGCTCCTCTTTCCCCATCATCCTAAACATAAGTGCCCCCTCCCCGCCCCAGAGCTGTGTGCTGAGATTGCTGTACTCTCTACTCACACACATCTGCACAGCTAAACACCTAAGTAATCGAATTGCCAAGTTCACCAATGACATGACAGTCGGGCTCATCGTCAGTGATGAGATGGCTACAGAGAGGACGTGGAAGAGCTCGAGGCCTGGTTCCAGGCAAATAAACTCTTCTTCAATGTCAAAAAGAAATAGAAACATAGAAAACCAACAGCTCAATACTGGCCCTTCGGCCCACAATGCTGTGCAGAACACATACTTACTTTAAAAATTACCTAAGACTACCCATAGCCCTCAATTTTTTTAAGCTCCATGTAGCTATCCAGGAGCCCCTTAAAAGACCCTATTGTATCTGCCTCCACCATTGCCGCTGGCAGTCCATTCCACACACGCACCACTCTGCGTAAAAAACTTACCCCTGACATCTCCTCTGTACCTACTTTCAAGCACCTTAAACCTGTGCCCTCGTGTCTTAGCCATTTCAGCCCTAGGAAAAAGCCTCTGACTATCCACACGATCAATGCCTCTCATCATCTTATACACTTCTATCAGTTCACCTTCATCCTCCATCGCTCCAAGGAGAAAAGGCCGAGTTTATTCATTCTTATAAGGCATGCTCCCCAATCCAGGCAACATCCTTGGAAATCTCCTCTGCATACTTTCTATGGTTTCGACATCCTTCCTGTAGTGAGGCAACCAGAACTGAGCACAGTACTCCAAGTGGGGTCTGACCAGGGTCCTATATAGCTGCAACATTACCTCTCAGCTCCTAAAATCAATTCCACGGTTGATGAAGGCCAATGAACCGTATGCCTTCTTAACCACAGAGTCAACCTGCGCAGCAGCTTTGAGGGTCCTCTGGATTTGAACCACAAGGTCCCTCTGATCCTCCATACTGCCAAGAGTCTTACCATTAATACTATATTCTGCCATCATATTTGACCTACCAAAATGAACCACCTCACACTTATCTGGATTGAGCTCCATCTACCACTTCTCTGCCCAGTTTTGCAGCCTATTGATGTCCTGCTGTTACCTCTGACAGCCCTCCACACTATCCATAACACACCCAACCTTGGTGTCATCTGCAAATTTACTAACCCATCCCTCCACTTCCTCATCCAGGTCATTTGTAAAAATCATGAAGAGAAGGGGTCCCAGAACAGATCCCTAAGGCACACCACTGGTCATTAACCTCCACGCAGAATATGACCCATCTACAACCACTCTTTGCCTTCTGTGAGCAAGCCAATTCTGGATCCACAAAGCAAGGTCCCCTTGGATCCCATGCCTCCTTACTTTCTCAATAAGCCTTGCATGGAGTACCTGATCAAATACCTTGCTGAAATCCATATACACTACATCTACTGCTCTTCCTTCATCAATATGTTTAGTTACATCCTCAAAAAATTCAGTCAGGCTTGTAAGGCACAACTTGCCCTTGACAAAGCCATGCTGACTATTCCTAATCATATTATGTCTCTCCAAATGTTCATAAATCCTGCCTCTCAGGATCTCTCCATCAACTTACCAACCACTGAAGTAAGACTCACTGGTCTATAATTTCCTGGGCTACCTCTACTCCTTTTCTTGAATAAGGGAACAACAGCTGCAACCCTCCAATCCTCCAGAACCTCTCCCGTCCTCATTGATGATGCAAAGATCTTCACCAGAGGCTCAGCAATCTCCTCCCTTGCCTCCCACAGTAGCTTGGGGTACATCTCGTCCTGTCCTGGTGACTTATCCAACTTGATGCTTTCCAAAAGCTCCAGCACATCCTCTTTCTTAATATCTACATGCTCAAGCTTTTCAGTCCGCTCTAAGTTATACCTACGATCGCCAAGGTCCTTTTCCATAGTGAATACTGAAGCAAAGTATTCACAAATACCTCCACTATCTCCTCTGGTTCCATACATACTTTTCCACTGTCTCACTTGATTGGTCCTATTCTCTCACATCTTATCTTCTTGGTCTTCACATACTTGTAGAATGCCTTGGGGTTTTCCCTAATCAAGCTCACCAAGGCTTTCTCATGGCCTCTTCTGGCTCTCCTATTTTCATTTTTAAGCTCCTTCCTGCTAGCCTTATAATTTCCTAGATCATTACCTAGTTTTTTTGACCCTTTTGTAAGCTTTTCTTTTCTTCTTGACTAGATTTTCAACAGTCTTTGTCCATCATGGTTCCTGTACCCTACCATCCTTTCCCTGACTCATTGGAATGTACCTATGCAGAAACCCACACAAATATCCCATGAACATTTGCCACATTTCTGCCGTACATTTCCTCAAAAACATCTGTTCCCAGTTTATGCTTCCAAGTTCCTGCCTGATAGCCTCATATTTCCCCTTACTGCTATTAAATGCTTTCCTAACTTGTCTGCTCCTATCCCTCTCCAATGCTATGGTAAAGGAGATAGAATTGTGATCACTATCTCCAAAATGCTCTCCCACTAAGAGATCTGACACCTGACCAGATTCATTTCCCAATAGCAGATCAAGTACAGCCTCTCCTCTTGTAGGCTTAGAAACATAGAAACATAGAAAACCTACAGCACAATACAGGCCCTTTGGTCCACAATGCTGTGCCAAACATGGACTTACTTTAGAAATTACCTAGGGCTACCCATAGCCCTCTATTTTTCTAAGCTGCATGTACCTATCCAGGAGTCTCTTGAAAGACCCGATCGTATCCACCTCAACCACCGTTGCCGGCAACCCATTCCATGCACTCATCACTCTCTGCGTATAAAACATACCCCTGACGTCTCCTCTGTACCTGCTTCCAAGCACCTTAAACTGTGCCCTCTCGTGCTAGTCATTTCAAGCCTGAGAAAATGTCTCTGACTATCCTCAAGATCAATGCATCTCATCAGAGGCACCTATTCTACATATTGTGTCAGGAAACCTTCCTGAACACATCTAACAAGCTCCCCCATCTAAACCCCTCGTTCCAAGGAGATGCCAATCAATATTGAGGAAATTAAAATCTCCCATCATGACAACCCTGTGATTATTGCATCCTTCTAGATTCTGTCTCCCTATCTGCTCCTTGATGTCCCTGTTACTATTGAGTGGTCTATAAAAACACCCAGTAGAGTTATTGACCCCTTCCTGTTCCTAACTTCCACCCATTGTGACTCAGTAGACAATCCCTCCATGACTTCCTCTTTTTCTGCAGCTGTGACGCTATCTCTGATCAACAGTGCCAAGCCCCCATCTCTTTTGTCTCCCTCCCTGTTGTTTCTAAAATATCTAAAGCCTGGCATTCTAAGTAGCCATTCCTGCCCCTGAGCCATCCAAGTCTCTGTAATGGCCACAACATCACAGATCCAACTACTAATCCACACTCTAAGTTCATCCGCTTTATTCATTATGCTTCTTGCATTAAAATAGACACACCTCAAATTATTGGTCTGGGCACATCCCTTCTCTATCACCTGCCTATCCTCCCTCACACTGTCTACAGGCTTTCTCGATTTGTGAGCCAGCCACCCCTTCCTCTATCTCTTTAGCTCGGTTCCCGCCTCCCCAGCGATTCTTGTTTAAACTCTCCCCAATAGCCTCAGCAAACCTTCCCATCAGGATATTGGTTCCCCTCAGATTCAAGTGCAACCCATCCTATTTGTACAGGTCACTCCTGCCCCAAAAGAGGTCCCAATGATCCAGAAATATGAATCCCTGCCCCCTTCTCTAATCCCTCAACCATGCATTTATCCTCCACCTCACTCTATTCCTATACTCACTGTCACATGATTACTAACTTTGAGGTACTGCTTCTCAACTTCCTTCCTAACTCGCTGTAGTCTGTTTTCAGGACCTCCTCCCTTTTCCTACCTATGTCGTTGGTACCAATATGTACCACAAACGAGATGGTTATCGACTTCAGGAGAGCCTGCACCACTCACTCCCTTCTTTACATTGGTGGCACAGCAGTGGAAACTGAGAGCAGTTTCAAACTCCTGGCAGTGCACATCTCATACAACTTATCATGGTCTCAACACACATCTTACACAATCTAGAAAGCCCACCAACACCTCTACTTTCTGAGGAGGCTGAAGAGAGCTGGACTTTGCACGTCTATACTCACATCAATCCACGGACATGCAGCAGAGAGCACCCTGACAAGCTGCATCACTGTTTGGTTTGGAAACTGTCCTGTGGCGGACAGCAAGGCTCTACAACAGGTAGTCAAAACTGCCCAATACATCACTAGCACCAGCCTCCCCTCCATCAAGGACATGCATACAGAAAGGTGTTGGAAAAGGGCCAGAAACATCAATAAGGCTCCCACCCACCCTGCTCATGGACTGTTTGTCCCACTCCCATCAGGGAGGAGGCTACATGGCATCCCCATCTGGACCACCAGATGCAGAAATAGTTACTTACCCCAAGTAGTAATTCTGATCAACACCACTACCCACTAACCCACCCTTCCACATCACTATTTTATCATTTCTGAACAGTCATTTTATGCACAGCTACTTCTGTGCCCAGCATCACTTTATGGACATACAATCAATCAAACAAAAACAACAAAAAGGCCCATCATCATTAAAACAGTCAAATGTACACAGGTCAGAGCATAAATCTTCCAAAAGCTGATGTGTCCGATGTACTCACAGCACCAACTCCTATTCACCAATCAGCGGTAGGATTTCCCCTCTTGGACTCCATTGAATTGTGCATTCCCATTGGATCGAATCCTACAGCTGGTTCTCTTGAGCTTCTTCTCTTTCCATCTCCTGCCGAAAAGACCTTAACCCATCCTAGAGTCCATCACAAAACCTCTCCGTCCATCGTTCTCTTGAACATTCTCCAAATTCCACCATCCTGATTGGATGACATGACATTCTGAGGCATGAACATCACAACCCCTTATCTTTAATGGTAACCCAAATGTTAATAGCAGAAAACACTGCTTCTGCAAAAAACCATTGCAAGAAATACCCTACAACATTAGCAGTAAAATCTTAATCAGGGTGTCATGAGAGACTCATCCAGAAAGTCATGAGACATGGGATAAGTGGAACCTTGGCTGTTTGGATAAAAAATGGCTTAAAGGAAGAAAGCAGAGGGTAGTTGTGGAAGGAAAGTATTCTGCCTGGAGGTCGGTGACTAGTGGAGTGCCATAGGGATCTGTCCTGGGACCCCTGCTATTTGTGATTTTTATAAATGACCTGGATGTAGAGGCGGAAGGATGGGTGAGTAAGTTTGTGGATGACACGAAGATTGGAGGAGTTGTGGATGGAGCTGTAGGTGGTCGAAGGTTACAAGAGGATATAGACAGGCTGCAGAGTTGGGCAGAAAAATGGCAGATGGAGATCAATCCGGACAAGTGTGAGGTGATGCATTTTGGAAGGATAAACCAGAAGACTGAGTACAGGATTAATGGTCAGTTACTTAAGAGTGTGGATGAACAAAGGGACCTTGGGGTTCAAATCCATATGTCCCTCAAGGTCACTGCACAGGTTGATAGGGTAGTTAAGAAGGCCTATGGGTTGCTAGGCTTCATTAACAGGGGGATTGAGTTTAAGAGTAGAGAGGTCATGGTGCAACTCTACAAATCTCTGGTGAGACCACACTTAGAATATTGTGTTCAATTCTGGTCACCTCATTATAGGAAGGATGTGGAAGCTATGGAGAGGGTGCAGAGGAGATTTACCAGGATGTTGCCTGGATTGGAGGACAAGTCATAAGAAGCAAGGTTAGCAGAGCTGGGACTTTTCTCTTTGGAGTGTAGAAAAATGAGAGGGGACTTGATAGAGGTCTACAAGATTATGAGAGGCATAGATAGGGTGGATAGTCAGTACCTGTTTCCCAGGGCACCAGTAGCAAACACCAGAGGGCATATGTACAAAATTAAGGGAGGGAAGTTTAGGGGAGACATCAGGGGTAAGTTTTTTTACACCGAGGGTTGTGAGTGCCTGGAATGACTTGCCAGGGATGGTGGTGGAGGCTAAAGCATTAGGGGTATTTAAGAGCCTCTTGGACAGGCACATGGATTAAAGAAAAATGGAGGGTTATGGGGTAGTGTGGGTTTAGTACTTTTTTTAAGGATTATATGGGTCAGCACAACATGGAGGGCTGAAGGGCCTGTACTGTGCTGTAGTGTTCAATGGTTCTATCGTTCTATCGTTACACTCTCCCTCCAGTGAAAATAGTCACGTCCTCAAGACTTTGAAATTTACCAACCCATCATTAGTTGGTTTTCAGAAAACTCTCTCCAATTGTCTCCTTGCAGGCTTCCACTAGCCTTCTCACAATAGGGGTATTTGTTCCACAAGATTTGAAGCTACTCCCTTCTCGAGTGGGTCCAGACAGACCAACACTAACGTATCAACAGCCTCAGCTACGCCAACACCTGCCTCCAAAAACTCCAGCTTCAACGACAAGTAACTAAGGCCCTTGGACACTGGCTGGCGTCAATGTTAATGTGTCAAATACAAGCTGTAGAAGGTTCAGTGAAGCAGAGTAACCAAATAACCTGAGAACCTGTGTCAAATATGCTCAAGCATAAATACCCTTGATTCGTAGGAATACACTGGAGCTTGGCCCCACTGAGCCTTCAGGAACAGGGTTTCACACTGTGGAGTGTTCCTTGATACATTGATTAGAACGTGAACCCCCGAGACGCCAGGCCATTCCCTTACTGGGTCTCTCTGAGGTTTCTCGACTTTCTCCTTCTGTTGGTTCACTTTCCGAAGGTTTTCTCATCCTTCACACTCCCACTTGAAATGTCCCTCCTCAGCACAGCTATATCAGACAATACCGGTTGCTGCCCTTTTCAAGGGACCCCATTCAATAGCAGCCCTCTGCTTAGTACGTCCCACCAGTGGGCCCAGCTCCCTACCAGCTTTGTCATACTTGGTGGCAGTACCAGCCAATTACAAACAAGGTCCCTCGGCTGTCAAATCTTTCACAAAATCCTGTAAAACCCTGCCCGTGATATCGGGGTCACTTCAGCAACAGAGACTACTACTGAGGACTGTGCCTTGCTGACGGAGGCCTCCCGCTCCTCCATTGCGTTTTTCTCCTCTGTTACATCTCTAATCAGCTCAGCAAAAGAAGGCGATGGGTGCATCCATTTGGAGGCTTAGATCAATCACGTCACGTGACCGTGTGCCCTTCGGCACTTGGTCCATCCTTAATTGATTCACATCAGCCAGTTGAAAGGCCCCTTTACGCCACAAGTAAAGCAACTGTCACTCTAGCTGAAATTTGTAGGCAGAAAGGTTATCCCCTTTCTCCTGAAACATGTGTCAAAACCACGTCGTAAGTTCCATTGGGCTTCCCCTCATGCCAAAACACTTTCTAACGCTTGCATGTAGCCCACAGAAATAGCAAAGGGGTTCTCCTTTTATAACGACCTTAAGTCTCAGCAGACGGACCTTTTAGACTCTCTACCATTCGCTGTCTTTTCACATTATCAGAGCACTGCCACTCATCCAGTATCTGAGATGTCGGCTCCACCCAGGCCTCATGTTCCTCCTTCCCCTCGGAGGTGGGCTTCACGCCCGAGAACTTTCTCAGCCTACGATGACTTTGATTCTCCAACAGTGCATTTTGCCATTTATGCACCAGGGATGTAATAGTTGACGCCAATTTAGAATCTTGACCTCTCGCTGAAGAACTTATTAGACCCTCCACATCAGACAACTCCTTCCCCTCACTGTGCAGAAATGAGAACAACCTGTCTTTAAAGTCTCCGCCCTCAGCTACAGGAGACTTGACCTCCAATTCAGCACCCTCACCTAATTTTCCCTCTTCTCTAAAAGTATGGATGACCCATGGTCCCGCCTCTGCAGATACCACAAGCATAACAGGCAGATCCACTCCCGTCATGTCATCGCTAGTCTGAACTAAAACCACATCTTTGTCCTCTGTTTGGTCAAATTGCCATTCCATGATAGTAAATTTCCGTAATAAATTAACAGTAGTTAAAACCCTAATCAACAATTCACCTGGGCTGTGGATATTCACCCCACTCAGAACACAAACATTAATTACAAGTAATCTCTTTGAATCGCACTAATGCTTGATCTCTGTGGTGTCCATAATCACATATCTTAATCTCTTTCCCGGACAATAGTTTGACACGGGTTTAAACACACAAACCACTTAATCAATTCTTAGAGCAATTACACAGTGTTCAGAGAGTCCAACCCCGGATGAGCTCCTACAACGAAACCCCTTTTTACCAGGCATTTCTAAAGATGTCGCTAACAGCTACTGGACTCAGCGGTAAGAAAACCACCTTCTTTAGACTCCATACGCCTAGGGTCCCACCAAATCTAGGAGGCTGGGATGTTTCACCCACCCGAACCCCAATCTGTGTGAAAACTGTGTAATTACTGCTCCCATGCAATCACCTGTCGACTGTACACTGCATACAATTATAACAAAAGTATATTTATTAATGTTAACTTTACCAAACCACTATTAAAGAAGAAAGGGGGGAAAAAAGAAGAAAAAAACAAAAGTGCCCATCATAATTAAAACAGTCAAATGTACACAGTTTAAAGTTCAAATCTTTCTAAAACTGATGTGTCCAGTGTACTCACAGTGCCAACTCTTATTCACTGACCACCAGTAGGATTTCCCCTCTTGGAAATCATCTAACTGTACATTCCTGTTGGATCAAATCCTTCAGCCCATTCTTTCGAGTTTCTTCTCTCTCCATCTCCCCTTGAAAAGACTTACCCCAGTGTCCATCACAAAACCTCTCCACCCTCTAGAACCTTCTCTCAATTCTACCATCCTGATTGGATGACACAACATTCTTAAGCATGAACAACTTTAACAGTAATTCAAACAGAATGCACTGCTTCTACAGAAAACCGTTAAATGAAATACCCTACAACATGAGCCATAAAATCTTAATCAGGGTGTTATATACACAAGCTATCTTATATATTTACTCAATGTATTTTTAATATCATCTTCTGTATCCAGTTGTGTTTTTTTTTGTGCTTTATTGGATCGAGAGTAACAATTATTTCATTCTCCTTTACACTTGTGTACTGGAAATGACATTAAACAATCTTGAATCTTGCATTTTGAATAGGCAATCAGATGTCCAACTAACTAATCCCTTCTACCAAATGTCCATATCCCTGCATTTTCTGCGCATTCATATGCCTATCTAAGAGCCTCTTGAATGCCTCTATTGTATGTGCCCCTACTACCACCCTTGGCAGTGCATTTCGAGTACCAATACTTTGTGTAGACAGCCTGCCCTACTCACCTGGTAGAAGCAGGTACCTTAGGGACATTTAAGAATCTCTTAAGATAGGCAGGTGGATGATAAAAAAATGGAGGGCTATGTAGGAAGGAAATGTTAGAGTAGGTTAAATGGTCAACACAATATTGTGGGCCAAAAGATATATACAATGCTGTCATGTTCTATGTTCTACTGTATGTTCATCTCCTTTCAATTTAACCCCTCTCACCATGAATGCATGCCATCTAGCATGAGACATTTCAACCGTAATAAAAGAAACACAAGATTTCTACTCTATCTGTCCTTTCATAATCTTGTAAACTTCCATGACGTTTCTCCTCAACGCCTGCCACAATATAGACTTGTTTCCTCTCTTCAGTCTGAAATGTTAGCACTGTTGAAGCACCTGACTCTTTATTCCTCTTCATAGATGCTGCCTGACATGCTGAGTTCCTCCAGCATTTTGTGTGTATTAATGTTAAAAGATTAGTTTTATATCTCACATATACAGTATATCTGAAGATTGTGCTAGGGGTAGCCCACACATGTCACCACACTTCCATTGCCAACATAGCATGCCCACAATTTACTAACACTAACCCTAATGTGCGGGAAAACAGCAGCTGGAAATCTACTTTCATTCCTTACACACAGCAATGGGAACTGAAACCTGATCTTAAAACTGGCACTGAAAAGCATCACACTAACTGCTATGTTACTCTGCCACCCTAATTACAATGTTTCTTTCTCCATAGTCGCTGACTGACCTGTAGAGTGTTCCCAGCTTTACCTGATTCTTGTTTCCAATTTTCAGCATCCACTGTTAATTTCATTTATTTTACAACATATTCTGTCTGGAATCACAAATTCAAATCCCAGCATGGTAACAAGCAAGTTTAAAGTAAATAAACTGGTCTCAAATTTTTATTAAAAATAAAGGCAATATAAGTAACTTTATCAGTGAGGCTACTAGCTTGTTGAAACATTGCATCTAGATTCATTAACAATTTTTACAGAAGGCAACGGTCTCTCCTTCAATGCATTAAACTTGACTCCAGAGCCATCAAAGCATCTAATTATTCAGCCCTGTCTGTTTATGCCAATGTTTGTACTGCATGTGAGCCTCCTCCTGTTTAACTGGGTAGAAGCCTAATGAGGTCACATGTAAGAGTGGCAGACTAACATACTCCTAGGACAATGTAGTGTAACACTATACTCTACTTTCGATTGTTGTATCCATTGTACTATTTCGATACACTGGAACACACACAAGATGCTGGAGGAACCCAGCAGTTCAGACAGCATCTATGGAGAGGAATAAACAGGCGATGTTTCGGCTGAGACCCTCCTGAATATAGACCAGAAAATACAGTTGCAGAATTAGACCATTTGGTTATCAAGTTTGCTCCACTGTTCCAACAAGGCTTATTTATTATCCCTCTCAATCCCATTCATCTCTTTCCTTCTTCCCATAACCTTGGAAACCCTTACTAATCAGGAGCCTATCTAACTCAGTTTTCAATAGACGCAATGACATGGCCTCCCCAGCCATCTGTGTGAAGGAATACCACACTCTGGCTAAAGACATTGCTCATCATCCTTATCCTAAAAGGGAATCCATCTACTCTAATGTTGTGCCCTCTGGTCCTTGACTCTCCTACAACTAAAAGCATCATCTTCATATCCACTCCATTATGGGATTCAATGAAATAAGCTCTTTCTGAATGCCGGTAACTAGAAGCATATTAACAGGCGTATAGGTGTAGCTAATAAAATAGTTATCAGTGGCCACTTTATTAGATACACCTGTACACCTGTTCTTTAATGCAAGTCATCTAATCAGCCAATCATGTGGCAGCAACTCTCAGTGCATAAAAACATGCAGACATGATTAAGAGGTTCAGTTGTTCTTCAAACCAAACATCAGAGTGAAGGAAGAAACGTGATCTAAGTAACTTTGATTGTGGATTGATTGTTGGTGCCAGATAGGGTGGTTTGAGTATCTCAGGAACTACTGATCTCCTGGGATTTTCATACAAAACAGTGTCCAGAGTTTATAGAGATGGTGCACAAAATGAAAATAAACATCCAATGAGCAGCAATTCTGCAGGCAAAAATGGCTTATAAATGAGAGAGGTCAAAGGAGAATGGCCAGACTGGTACAAGCTGACAGGAAGGTGACAGTAACTCAAATAACCACATGTTACAACAGTGGTGTAAGTGTTACAACAGAAGAACATCCCTGAACTCACAACATGTCGAACCTTGAAGTTCCTAACCGTTATCAACAGAGGAATTCATCCAGTGTACCTGTACATTGCCACATTTTTTAATTAACTGCAAATGCATAAATTCAGCGCAGACGCCTAGCACAGATAATGGACTGCCTTCAAACAATGCTATTGATGATTGCATCTTTCCAATCTTCATTTTCATTGTAACATTCAAGGTGATTGTCGATACCTTCAAATTCTTAGTTCCTGACTTATTGAAGTAGTAAAATCATTTCATTTTCACTTCCAGCTGTTTCTGGCATCATTAAAGCTGAATGCTTGAAACCACAGTGAGCAAAATGGTTTTGAATTGTCTTACTGTCTATTTCTCACCAACTATTTGTGATAGTAATCACTGCTTTTTGAACACAAACACATACAAGTAACGCTATTTGAAAACTCTTTGCTCAGAACACAGTGTAGTGACTAACAAGTGCACACTGCTGACGCGAGTCAAAAACTGTTCATCAACGGTCTCCTGTCCCAAGTCCGTTCAACTCCTTTCCTTCATCCACCACTGAAATAACGTAACTTTTAATTTATTTTTATTTAGTGATACAGCACTTCTGGCTCAACGAGCCCGTGCTGCCCCATTACACCCATGTGAATAATTAACCTATTAACTCGTACATCTTTGGAACGTGGGTGGAATCTGGAGCACTGGGAGGAACCTATGCAGATCATACCAACCCTTTATAGACAGCAGAGAAATTGACCCTGGGCATGTTGCTGCCACTGTAACAGAGATGTGCTAACCACTACCCTACCATACCACCCTCACATTTAAAGGACAATCAGATGTGGATAGGAAAGAAGTAGAGTGATATGGAACAAATATGGGCATATGTGACTAGCTTAGATGGGCATCTTTGGTTAGCATGGACCAGCTGCATTGAGTTGCTGCCACATGATTGGCTGACTAGATATTTGCATTAATGAGCAGGTGTATCTAATAAAGACCCACTGAGTGTGTGTGGGTTCACGGACTGTTCAGAAAATTGGGTATGTGCCTTTGGGTTCCTGTGCCTCTTCTTTGATGGTAGTAATGAGAAGAGGGCAAGTGTTGGGCATTGGGGGTCCTTAATAACGGATGGCATCTTTTTGATTCAAAGCACATTTATTATCAAAGTATATATGCAGTATCAACCCTGAGATTGATCTTCCCCACAGACAGCCACAAAACAAAGAAAACCAAGAAAATAAACCATGAAATCCCTTCAAAGAAAAAAGAGGCATTACCTTTTGAAGATGCCCTTGATGGTTGGGAAGCTAGTGCCCCTGATGGAGATGGCAGAGTTTACAACCCTCTGTAGCTCTTTCTGATCCTGAGCAATGGCCCCTCCACACCAGACATTGAAACAACCAATCAGAATGCTCTCCACTGTATAAATTAGCTAGTCTTTTTTGACATACCAAATCTCCTCAAACTTCCAATGAAATATAGCCACAGGTGTGTCCTCTTTGTAATTGCATCAATATGTTTAGCCCAGGATAGATCTTCAGAGGTGTTGAATTGAAACTGCTCACCATTTCCATTCCAACCCTTTTATCAGGAATGGTGTGCATTCCCTTGACTTCCCCTTCATGAAGTCCACAATCCATTCCTTAGTCTTCCTGACATTGAGTGGAAGGTTGTTGTTGTTGCAACACCACTCAACCAACCGATCTAACCCACTTAAAGCAACACACACAAAATGCTAGAGGAACTCAACAGGTCAAGCAACATCTATGGAAATGAATAAAGGTGGGAGGAGGGGAAGGAGGATTGTAGAAGGTGATAGGTGAAGTCAGGTGGGCAGGAAAGGTAAAGAGCTGGAGAGGAAGGAATCTGATAGGAGAGGAGAGTGGATCATGGGAGAGAGGGAAGGAGGAGGTGATAGGCAGGTGAGAAAAAGTAAAAGGTCAGAGTGGGGAATAGAGGAAGGGGGAGCTTTTTTTTAACAGGAAGGAGAAATCTATATTCATACCATCAGGTTAAAGGCTATCCAGACGGAATATAAGGTGTCGTTCCTCCACCCTGAGGGTGGCCTCATCTTAGCACAAGAAAAGGCCATGGACCAACATGTTGGAATGGGAATGGGAATAGGAATTAAAATGTTTGGCCACTGGGAAGATCTGCTTTTGGGAGATGGAGCAGAGCTGCTCGATGAAGCAGTTCCCAGATTTATGATGGGTTTCACCAATGTGGAGGAGGCCACATCGGGAGCACCTATGCAATGGACGACTCCAGCATATTCACAGATTCATGATATCTATCCCACTCCTTCACATCACTCATCAGAAATGGGTCCAGAAATCATTAATTAGAAGTGACTCACTGGAATTCTGGCAGTAGTTTTACAAAGTAGATTTATTATTGGTACTTATATATCATCATATATTACCCTGAAACTCATTTTCTTGTGGACGTTCACAGTAAATACAAAGAAACATAATAGAATCAATGAAAAACTACACACAAGGACAGACATACAACCAATGTGCAATAGACAACAGATTGTGCAAGTAGAAACAGATAATCAAAATAACAATATATAATAAGTAATAAATAATATTGAGAACATGAGTTGTAGAGTCCTTGAAAGTGAGTCTATAGGTGGAATGCGTTCATTGTTGAGGTAACTGAAGTTGTCCATGCTGGTTCAGGAGTGTGAAGGCAGTAGGGTCATAACTAATCCCGAAGCTAGAGCTGTGGGACCTAAGGCTTGTATACCTCCTTCTTAATGGCAACAGCTTCATCATCAGCCCAAGGCAGCAGCCACCAATGAGTCCAGAAAACATGACCAGAAAGTTATTCCACTGGAACTTAAATCAGATGGATTTCACCAGCTGCCTCCACATCTTAAGCTTCTCCTGAATCTGTACTGAATACAATGGAGACAGACTGGCTGTTCCTGGAAAGTGTGAAGCTGTAGGGGCCCACAGGATTAGCATAGAAAGTGAATTCTAAAATCAGAATTTCTAAACAGTGTAAACAGAGACACATAATGAACACACAAGACAATTGAGGTACTGATCAGTATCAGGGAGTGAAACGAGAATCGGCTGCACCTTGCATTGTCAGGGTTCATTTTAACATTTATCCTGCCTAATGAGCTAATTTAGATAAGCTGAATATTCCAGTTAATCACCAAACTACTTCACATAAAGCAAAGGAGCTAATTCATAAACGGTTTTTAATTTGCTTCGAGAAGTCCTCATTATGCAAAGAAAAGAGAGGAGGGCATGATGCTATTTAGTGTTTTCATGTCAATGCATCAGGATCAAGGCATTTAAGCGGATTTGTATTGAATGCCAATGTTCTCTCAGCTCAGCAACGGACAGCCTCAGCAGCCGGTACAGCCGGCAGGGATTCATTACAACCGACTGTGACGACCCAAACAAAACCATCAGATATTTCCAAATACATTCAGCTGGTGTGTGTGTGTGTGTGTGTGTGTGTGTGTGTGTGTGTGTGTGTGTGTGTGTGTGTGTGTGTGTGTGTGTGTGTGTGTGTGTGTGATGGAGAGAGAAAGAGGGAGGGTGAGGGGGAGGGAGGAAAGAGAGAGAGAGAGATTGTCTGGTATATCTTTCTCTGTATGGTACTCTATCTGCCTCTACATGTGTCTGCCTGTGCCTCATGCCCTCTGTGCCAACCTGTGTCAAATTCTCTGTGTTTGTCTGAGTGTTCCTGTCTACTTGTGTTTGTCTGTCTGTTCCTGCCTCTTTCTGTTCGCCTAATTATTTCAGTCTGTTTGCCCCTATCTCTTCCTGTCTGCTGATTTATGTCAGTCTGTCTGTTCCTGTTTCTTTCTGTCTGGCTGTTTATGTCAATCTGTCTGAATCTCTCTTTCTCCTCTCTCTTTCTCTCTGCTTTTGTGCTTGTGCCTGTCTCTATATCTACCTTCTGATTGTTCATTCTCTCTGTATGTTTGTCTGTCCGCCTCTGTCCCAAACTGTCTGACTGTTTGTGAACATCTCGGTCTCTCTGTCTGCAAATAGACTGCAACTGCTTACTTCCCAGCATATTTTCACATGTATTGTTATGACGCTGTGGTCATATGCGAGTCTACATGCAGTGCTGAACTGTCAGACAGCACTAGAACCAACAAGGCATGAAGGCCCTAGACCAGCATGGGATGGATTTGGATCAAGGATCAAGAATCAACTTAATTCCCCACATTCATTTACACATACTAGGGACTTGCTATGGTGTGAACAGAAAGCAACACAACATTCAACATTTACAAAGAATAAAAACATATAAAATATAAAGTTAACGTTAAAATGGAATGGAATGTGCACGAATACCATAGGATTATAGGACCATAAGCCATAGGCAGTACAGGCGACCTGGGTTCAATTCCCACAGCTGCCTGTAAAGAGTTTGAACATTTTCCCCATCGCTGCCTGGGTCTCCTCCGGGTGCTCTGGCTTCCTCCCACAGTCCAAAGATGTACTGGTTGGTAGGCTAATTGGTCACTGTAAATTGTCCTGTGATTAGGTTTGGATTAAATCTGGTGATTGCTGGGTGGTGTGGCTCAAAGGGCCGGAGGGCCTATTCTGCACTGTGTCTCAATAAAGAAATAGACCATTTGGTCCATCGAATCTGCTCAGCCATTCCATCATGGCTGATTTATTATCCTTCTCAGCCCTTTCTCCGGCTTCTCACTGTAATCAAGAACCTATCAGTCACCACCTTAAATATACCCAATGACTTGGCCTCCATAACTGTTGTGGCAATGAATTCCCCAGATTCACCACCCCCTGGCTAAAGGAATTCCTCCTTGTCTCTGTTCTAAAAAATACATAAATTCCAGCATGTATTTACGATGTGAACAGCATTATAAAAGGTAGTTTAAAGTGTTTACAGAGCAGTGCAGTGACAGGGTAATAGATAGAGGGTCTTGGGGTGGGGAACGTTGAGCCAGAATCAGCTTTATCATCATTAACGTACTGTACGTCAAGAAATGTGTGGTTCTGCAGCAGCAGCACTGTGCATATAAAAATCACTATAAGGAGTATATAAAAATAAATAAGTAATGCAAAAAAAGAGCAAAATCCTCAGGTGGTACTTATGGGTTCATGGGCTGTTGAGAAATCTGATGGGCGCTCTAGGCCGATGGGCCTCTTTCTGTACTTTTTAATTCCACCATTTTTTATTTATTTATTCAGCTACAATTTGGAACAGGCCCTTTCAGTCCTTCAAGCTGAGCTACCCAGCAATGCCTGATTTAACCCTAGCTTAGTCACGGGACAATTTACAATGACCAATTAATCTATCAATTGGTATGCCTTTGGACTGTGGGAGGAAACCCATGCACTCACAGGGAGAACATACAAGCTTCTTACAGGCAGCGGTGGGAATTGAACCCAGGTCACTAGTACTGTAAAGCTTGTGCTAACCACCACGCTGCCATGTGATCAATGATATATTTCAAAAGACATGTTGAATGGAAGATCCTGCCACATTTGGAATTTTGATAGAAAAGATCTCATGGAGTGGCTCAGAAGAAGAGCTCTTTGTCTTTATTCTTGGTCTGAAAAGGAAGAAACAAGCTAAGGAGATTGGTGATTGAAAGGAGAAATGTCTAACAGTGCGAGAGAGGGAATGAAGAACTGACAATGAGAAAGAATTACTGGGAATGGGGGCAGTGATGGAAGGAGTAATGATAGCAGGAAAATGGTTAAAGTAAAAGTAAATTTATTATCGAAGTACGTATATGTCACCATATACTACCCTGAGATTCATTACTTTGGAGACATTGACAAGAAAAAGAAGTGGTACACTAGAATTTATGAAATCCAATACATAAACAAAGCCTGACAAACAACCAATTGCTAAAGAAGACAAGTTGTCCATTCAAAATAATAAATTATACTGAGAACATGAGTTGCAGAGTCCCTGAAAGTGAGTCCATAGGTTGTAGAACCAGTTCAGTGTGGCGATGAGTGAACTTATCCATGCTAGTTCAGAAGCCTGAAGGTTGATGGGCAAAAACTGTTCCTGAACCTGGTGGTGTGGGACCTAAGTCTCCTGTACCTCCTTCCTGATGGCGATAGCGAGAAGAGAGCCTGACCTGGATTGTGGGCGTCCTTGATGAAGGATGCTACCTTCTTGTGGCAGCACTCTTTGTGGATCTGCTCAGTGGTGGGGAGGGCTTTGCCTGTGATGGACTGGGCTGTATACAGCACTTTCTGTACGTTTCTTTTTTCGGGCATTAGTATTTTCATACCAGGTTGTGAAGCAACCAGGATACTCTTCACTGTGCACCTATAGAAGTTTGTCAAAGATTTTGGTGACATGCCAAAACTACTCAAACTTCTAAGAAAGTAGAGGTGCTGTCATGGTTTCTTTGAGATTGCACTTACACGCTGGTCCCAAGACAGATCCTGTTATATGATAATGCCAATGACTGATCCTCTCCACTGCCAATCCTTGAAGGAGGACTGGCTTATGGACTTCCAATTTCTTCCTCCTGTAATCGATAGTCAATTCTTGCTGACATTAGGTGAAAGGTTTAGGTGGCAGGGTGGAGATATATCTCTCTTGAAGGAGGCGCAAAGTACTTCTTCCCTCCACTGGCCTGCAGGTCACCCTTGGGCAAGGTGTAGCTCCTGCTTAGCCCCCCCACCACCACCGATCAGGGTCACATGAAGCCATGGGAGCAGGTGGTGGATGGTCATATGAGCAGCTGGTGCATATCACGTCCTGTTTATGTAATCACTGACATTAGGCAGACAATCTCTGAAGAGTATTGATAATGGTTGATGGTCACCTGTCTTGTAAAGACACTGCCCAGAAAATGGCAATGGCAAATCTCATCTGTAGAAAAAATTGCCAAGAATAATTATGGTCATGGATAGATGGAAGATCATGATTGACCACGTTATATAACATGACACGTAATGGACGAGCAAGTGAAAGGTTGTTGTCGTGACACCGTTCAACCTGATTTTGATCAAGGTGGAGTGATAGTGAGTTGCACAGAAGAAAGGAAAGAGTGATGGAGGAAGGAACTGATGGTGAATGGAGTGGAAGAGAGGATTGATGGAAAGAGGAAAGTGATGTAGGAGGGAGGATTGGTAATAGACATAGAGAATAGTGATGGACAGAGGAGAGTGATGGTGGAGAGAGGGGAGAAAGAAAGATTGATAATGGGCAGAGGAAAGGAGACTGCTGGTAGGGGAATGGGAAAGCAATGGTTAAAGGAAAGATGGAGGGGAGAGACTGATGGTGTAGGGAGGGGAGAAAGGAAGGTAGAGAGATGGAGGGAGGAGATTGAAGGGCTGGAGGGATGGAGAATGATAACGGAGGGAGGGTAGGAGGGGGATTGGTAATGGTTAGAGGAAAGGAGTGATGGATGGAGGAAAAGCAGAGGGAGTGACAAAGGAAGAGGAGGAGAGATGAGGTGCTGAGGGAAGAGAGGACTAAGAGATTGACCACCCTGCCTGGCACAGAGTAAGGTGAAGCCAACCCTTGGTTCAAACAGAATGGGGATAAGGTAGAGGGCCATGAACGTGTTGTGTAAGTTTAAGGTTTCTGAGTTTGGTGAATGGGAGCAGGAGAAACTCACTGCCTGTAAGTAGTTTAACTATTTATTCACAGGACAAGGCAGACACTAAACATTCAGGATAAACTTGGTTACTGGTACTTATTTAAATTGAGAACCGGAAGTTGAGGGACAAAATAGACCCTAAACATACATATGGTTGCAAATACTTATCTAAAGTGTGTGCCTGGGCCTCCTTACTGCAACATACCTTCACTGTTTACCCTTTCCATGGCAACCTTGACTACCTGGTCCTTGGCAACCCAGAGACTGAAGAGAGGCCACGTGGCCACTGATTTAAACTCTACCAGCGCAGTGACAGCAACAGCTAAATGACAGGTATTGGGAGTGTTTGCAATGCTCCGTAAGCAGACCAATGCCTACCACCCACAGGGGAGGGGCTTTTGACGGGCGAGTAAGTTAAACACTTCCTGCAACAGCATCGAAATGCTTTATCTCCAGCCACTGCTCACTGTGCTTCGATATTGACAGGTTAAGTAGCTACTTGATGGATGAATTCAAAAAGCAAGAAGCAAAGGCAGAATGAGAAATTTGAGATTAAATGAACATAAATAAAAAAGCAAATGTCTATGGATTTTCTAAATTCTGATGTCAGTTTTAACAGATTGTTTGCTAAAAGGCATTTAATAAGAGGTAGAAGATCAGTAATAAATCAGCTTGAAATTCATGCCATTTACTGGGAGCTGTATTTTTTCACTGGGCGAGATGGACAACATTGGCAAGCTAGCTCAGACTTGCTGAAGCCTCCTTCCACTGTGATCTCCTCCGCGTAAGAAGAACTGAAATCTCTGTAATTCTGGCTTCTCAGTCAACCTGAACTTGATCACTCCATCACTGGTGCTTGAACCTTCATCTATGGCCCTACAACAATTAGGCTCCTGAACTGCCATGGATGACTTAATTCACCTCAACTCAGAACCAATTCTATGATCTGCACTCACTCAATGGCCGCTTTATTAGGTGCATGAATGGAACTTGTTGTGGTCTTCTGCTGCTGCAGCCCATTCACTTCAAGGTTTGACGTGCTGTGCATTCAGAGATACTCCATCCCCTGTATTGTGGGGAATCTGTTACACCTGTCCCCACCATACGGATGGGCCAATCATGACCCAGGAGCTAACATATAAAGCAGGAGGAAAGAGAGGAGGACTGGCAGGACTGACTAATGTAGAAATTGGTAAACTGGTAAATTGTTTTATCAGTGCCCCATGTACCAAGGTACAGAGAAAAACTTTCTTTTGCAAGATTTCCATTTAGATCATTGCATTACACAGTGCATTGAGGTAGTAAGAGGTAAAACAATAATCTGAGTCTGATTCCTCCGTCAGTCAGAGTTGACCATGGATACTGCAGCCTAGCTGTCTAGATATGCAAGACAGGCCAGTATGATATGGAGAACAAGCTGTTGCCCATGTAGCAATCTCCCCCTCTCCAGGCATCTGATGAACCAAAAGGAACGGCAGAGACCGATAGTTTGGTACCAACAGCATTGCAGGAGTTGCCAGTCAGCATTGAACTCAACGTAGGACTGCCTAGAGACTCAAACTCCAGTTTTTTCCTTCAGGGTTTGCTCCCGAAGCCTTCCCCATGAGTGAGTAGAGCTGCAAGACAGCAGAGATTTCAGATCAGAGTTTTCCTTTTCCTAGATGAGCTGTCAATCATGGCGAATAAGCCCCATCCGCCCAAAAAAAATGATAATAGAATGCAGAATAATGTGTTTTAGAAAAAGTACAGTATAGGCAGACAATTAAGTGTAAGGCCAAAATAAGGTAGTTTGGGGGGGTGGTCAAAAGTCCAGCTTATTGTATTAGGAGACCATTCAATAGTCATATAACAGCAGGGTAGAAGCTGCAAATCATAAGCACAAGAGATTCTACAGATGCTAGAAATCTAAAGCAAATTAGCAGGTCAGCAGAATCTATGGAGAGGAATAAAGAGTTAACATTTCCATAAGACCATAAGACCATAAGACAGAGGAGCAGAATTACACCATTTGGCCCATCAAGTCTGCTCCACCATTTCATCACAGCAGATCCAATTTTCTTCTCAGCCCCAATCTCCAGCCTTCTCCCCGTATCCCTTCATGCCCTGACCAATCAAGAATCTATCAACCTCTGCCTTAAATATACAGAAAGATTTGGCCTCCACAGCTGTCTGTGGCAAAGAATTCCACAGATTCACTTTTTTTCTGGCGAAAGCAATTCCTCCCCATGCCCATTCTAAAAGGACGCCACTCTATTCTGAATCTGTGTCCTCTGGTCTTAGACTCTCCAACCACAGGAAACATCCTCTCCACATCCACTCTATCAAGGCCTTTCACCATTCGATAGGTTTCAATGAGGTCATCCTTCACAATACTCCAAGTGAGGCCTCATTTCAAGTGGACTAGAATATAAAAGCAAGGATATAATATTGAGGTCTCACTTGGAATATTGTGAGCAGGTTTGGGCCCCTTATCTTAGAATGGATGTGCTGAAACTGGAGAGGGTTCAAAGGAGATTCATAAAAATAATTCCAGGAATGAACGGCTTGTGATATGAAGAGTGTTTGATGACTCTGGGCCTATATTCACTAGGATTCAGAAGAATGAAGGATGACCTTATTGAAACCTATCGAATTGTGAAAGGCCTTGATAGAGTGGATGTGGAGAGGATGTGGTGTAGTGTTTTTCTCACCAAGACTCAGCCCAAAAACTTACATTTAGAGACTCCTGTACAAGGACTCTCAAGTTTTTTGTATTTTCTCTCCAATTAGAAAATAGTCAACCCTTTCATTTCTTCTATCAAAGTGCATGACCATACACTATCCAACATTGCGTTCCATCTGTCACTTCCTTGACCATTCTCCTAATCTGTCAAAGTCCTTCTGTAGCATCTCTACTTTCTCAAAACTACCTGCCCTTCCATCTATCTTCATATTATCTGCAAACTTTGCAACAAAGCCATCAATTCCATCATCCAAATCATTGACAAATAACCTAAAAATAATTGGCTCCAACACAGACCCCTATTGAACACCACTAGTCACCAGCAGCAAACCAAAAATGTTCCCTTGTTTCCCACTCTTTGCCTCCTGCCAATCAGCCACTGCTTTTTCCATGCTGGAATCTTTCCTGTAACACCATGGGCTCGTAGCTTGTTAAGCAGCCTCATGTATGGCACCTTGTTAAAGGCCTTCTGAAAATCCAAGTACACATCAACTGATTCTCCTGCTTAGTATTTCTTCAAAGAGTTCCAACAGATTTGTCAGGCAAAGCTTTCCCTTGAAGAAACTATGCTGACTATGGTCTATTTTATCATGTGCCTCCAAGTACGCTGAGACCTCATCCTTAATAATCAACTCCAACACCTTCCCAGTCACTGAAGTCAGGCTAACTGGCCTATAATTTCCTTTCTTCTGCCTCTCTCCCTTCTTGAAGTGACATTTGCAATTTTCCAGTCTTCTGGAACCATTCCAGAATCTAGTGATTCTTGAAAGATCATTACTAATGCCTCCACGATCTCTTCAGCCACCTCTTTCAGAACTCTGGTGTGTACACCATCTGGTCCAGGTGACCTATCGGCCTTCAGACCTTTCAGTTTCCAAAGAACCTTCTCTCTAGTTATGGTAACTTCACTTCACTCCACTGTAATGCTGTTACAGCAGACTTTAGCTTCTCCTCAAATTTCAGGGTGAATGCAATCATATTTTGATCACTTGCTCCTAAGGATTCTTTTACCCTGAACACTCTAATCAATTCTGGTTCATTATACGACACCCAATCCAAAATAATTGATCCTCTAGTGGGCTCAACCATGAGCTGCTCTAAAAAGCCATCTAGTAGGCACTCTAGAAATTCAGCACCTACCTGATTTTTCTGATCTACCTGCATATTGAAGTCCCCCATGACTACTGAAACATTTTGGCATGCATTTTCTATCTCCTGTTGTAATTTGTAGGTACCATCCTAAATACTGTTTGAGGGTCTGTATACAACTCCCATCAGAGTCTATTTACCCTTGCAGTTCCTTAGCTCTATCCACAATGAATCAACACCTTCCAACCCTATGTCACCTCCTTCTCATGATTTGATTTCATTTTTTGCCAACAGAGCAACGCCAGACCCTTTGCCTTCCTGCCAATCCTTTTGATATTATGATCATCCTTGGACATTACAAAAGGTAGGAGTCAATTTTAGAAAACCTAGCACACTTATTTTTCAACATAGTCCCCTCCTACATTTACACACTTAGTTCAGCGGTCGTGGAGCATACGGATCTTGGACCTCCAGAAAATGAGCACAGCAGGGGTGATTGATAAGTTCATGGCCTAAGATAGAGGGAGATGAGTTATTAACTTCAAACTTTCTGCATCATCACTTAAAGAGTTGAACTGCATGTGCATGTAACGAGAGCTGTATAACTCATCTCCTTCTACCTTAGGCCACAAACTTATCAATCACCCCTTGTAAGCTCCCAGAAATAATCTTTCAGCCATGATTCTGTAATGCCTACAACATCATACCTGCCAATCTGCAACCGTGCTGCAAGTTTATCTACCTTATTCCATATACTGCATGCATTCAGTCCTGTATTCACACCTTTTCATTTTGTCCTTTTACATTGCATCTGATCCAGTTGACTGCAATTTTGCCCTATCAACAACCTCTCCTCCAAACACATTCCCTCTGTTTGTAAACCAGCTGCCCCATCTTCAGTACTAGTATTCGCCTTTCCTACAATACTTCTGGCACTGAAATTTAGGCAGCTCAGGACACTAGTTGCGCCATGCTCAACCTTTTGATTCCTGGCTTTGTCTGAGGTCTTACCAAAATCTGCCTCCACAACTCCACTAGGTGTTCTGGCACTCTGGTTCCCATCCCCCTGCAACTGATGAAGCTGGCTGCTTTACTGAGACAGCAGGAAGTGTAGACAGCGTCCAAGGAGGGCAGGCTGGTTTCCGTGATATGCTGAGCAGTGTCCACAACACTGTTGTTCCTTGTGGTCTCAGGCAGAGCAGTTGCCGTACCAAGCTGTGATGCCAAGATAATCAGACATGATAGTAGAGAAAGTTCTAGAGACTGAATGAACTGCTCTGGCTCCAACTGTACTTACAAATCCAGGAGCAAGCCTGTACTTGTCCTTCGTTTCAGCTTTGTCGCTAGAACAGACAGTGGAGTACTGAACTCTGCACTCTCCCCAGGCTCTTTTGTAATATTAATCTTTTCAAAAATGAATCGATTTCAGAAAAGATAAGGCATGTATTACATTAATTCAAAGATGTTTAAATAATGACTCATAATCTGCCACAGGCTCTTTGATTTATTGAATCACTATGGACTCACGGGCAGTGGACAGATAGCGTGTGACCACTCGGTACCAATCTGTATAACTGATCCCAAGGTTTAAGATTCAAGTTTACTTATCATGTGTACATCGAAACATATAGTGAAATGTGTCGTTCGCATCAACAACCAGCCCACCCAAGGGTGTGCTGGGGAAAGCCCGCAAGTGTCCCCACACATTCTGATGCCAACATAACATGCCACGATACTTGGCAGAACAACTTAACAGAACACAACCAACGACAAATCAATAGCACCAAAACAAGCCCTGTTCCTCCTCCCCTCCACACACATTCACAATCCTCTGAGTGCTCAGACTTCAGCAGACTTAGGTTCAGATGCAGATATGCAGACATCAGGGCTTTGACAACCCCGGGGTCCTGGCCAACTTCTGGGCTTCTGATTCGACCCTCCAGTGTTGGTCCTGGGCATCACCCACTTGGCCATCACCAAGCACACAGCCTTGATCTCCACACTCACGATGATGGGACCCCATACACCAAGCATGGATCTCCATTTTCGCTGATTAAGACCTCATTCCTCCTGTCCGCACTGGAGCTCTGACTCCATAACCCGCTGACGACTCACTGAGCCAGGGGAGTCACCGGCCTTTGTTCACGCTGTAGGCTAATGCCTCCCATTTTTGGGCCAAACTCCCAGAAGAATTCTACATATGGTTTATGACTGCCAATACAACTGCATCATTGAATATAGAGCATAGAACAGGAACAGGCCCCTCGGCCTACCATATTGTGTAAAACCAGTTAAACTAGTAATTAAACACCTTACCAAACTGATACAATCTGCCTACACAACGTCCATATTCCTGCATTCTCTGTATATTCATGTGCCTGTCTAAGAGCCTCTTAAATGCTTATATCATATTGACTGTACCTCCAAGAGTACACATTCCAGGCACCCAGCACACTGTAAAAAAAACACAACTGGTACTTCTCCTTCGAGCTTACGTGGTACTGGACAATACAAACCTGAGAAAAAGATACCGGCTGTTAACTTTATCTGTGTCTTCCAACACTTTATAAGCTTCTATCAGGTCCCCTTCATGCTCTGCCACTCCAGAGAAAACAACCCAAATTCATCCAGTTTTTCCTTACAGCACGGCAAGCTAAGCCAAGCAGCATCCTGGAAACGTCTTTTGTAACCTCTCCAAAGTGTCCAGAATGAAGTGGGCTGACTCCACCTGTGGCCTAGCCGGACTTCTATAAAGATGCAACTTCATCCAGGACACGCCCACTTCTCATTGCTACCACAAGGGAGGAGGCAAAGGAGCCTGAAGACTCACACTCAATATTTTAGGAACAGCTCCTTCCCCTCTGCCATCGAATTTTTGAACAGTCACAAACCCTATTTTGTTCTCTTTTTACACCTTTTATTTTTGTAATTTTAAAATTGTAACTTATAGTAATTTTTAATGCATTAGGAGGGATGGTCGACACTTCTGGCTGAGATCCTTCAGCAGGACCAGAAATAAAGGGGGAAGAAGTAAGAATATAGGAAGAGGGGAAGGAGCACAAAGTGGTGGGTAGTTGTAGACTACCCAGGCACAACATGAGGTGTTGCACACCTAGTCTGCATTTGGCTTCAGCCTGACAGAGGAGGCAGCCAAGGACAGACTTGTTGGTGTGTATTAGGATTAAGAGTAAATCTTGAGAGGATTCAGATACAGATTTAGATTTATTTATCACACCTAGATCAAAGCACACAATGAAATACACTGCTTGCGTCAATGACCAACACATCCAAAAATGTATTGGGAGCAGCTCACTAGTGTGGCCACACAATACCAATGAATTGATGGTGAGTTTCAGGAAAAAGGGATTAACTATGAGAACACACACCAGTCCTCAGGTTCCTGGGCCTAGGTATCAATATTCTGGTGGATCTATCCTCGGTTCAACACATTGTTGCAATCACAAAGAAGGCACACCAGTGGCTACACTTCATTAGGAGTCTGAGGAGAATTGGTATGAAACCAAGATTCCTATCAATTGCTATAGATGTGCCATGGTGAGCATTCTGACTGGTTGCGTCACAGCCCAGTATGGAGGCTCCAGTGCACAGGATTGTGAGAGGCTGCAGAGAGTTGTAGCCAGCTCCCTCTCCCCTGCCTTCGAGGACATCTTCAAGAGGAGGTGCCTCAAGAAGGTGACATCCACACTGCAGGATACCAAGGTTTTTTTCAGTTATATAAAGAGTAAAAGCGAAGTGAGGGTTGATATTGGACCACTGGAAAATGATGCTGATGAGGCTGTAAAGGGGGATAAAGAAATGGCAGATGAACTTATTGGGTACTTTTCATCTGTCTTCACTATGGAAGACACTAGCAGAGCGCCAGAGGTCTGTGAGTGTCAGGGAGCAGAAATGAGTGCCATTGCTATTACAAAGGGAAAAGTGCCAGGCAAACTCAAAGGTTTTAAGGTAGATAAGTCACCTGGACCAGATGGACTGCATCCTAGAGCCCTGAGAGAGGTTAATGAAGAGATAACAGATGCATTGGTCATGATCTATCAAGAATCACTTAATTCTGGCATGGTCCTGGAGAACTGGAAGATTGTAAATGTCAGTCCACTCTTTCAGAAGGGAGGAAGGCAAAAAAAAGGAAATTATAGGCCAGTTGGTCTAACCTCAGTAGTTGGGAAAGTGTTGGAGTTTATTACTAATGAGGTTTCGAGGTACTTGGAGACTAATGATAAAATAAGTCAGCACGGTTGCTGTAAAGGGAAACCTTGCCTGACAAACCTGTTAGAGTTCTTCGAGGAAGTAACAAGCAGGGTGGACAAAAGAGAGGCAGTGGATGTCATTTACTTGGATTTTCAGAAGGCATTTATTAAGGTGTCATGTATAAGAAAGATACTGGCATGGATAGCGGAATGGCTGACAGGCAGGAGGTAGCAAATTGGAATAGAAGGGGCATTTTCTGTTTGGCTGCTGGTGACTAGTGGTGTTCCTCAGGGGTCAGTATTAGGACCGCTGCTCTCTCACCTAGATGGGGTCAGTTGTGCTGTGAGGATTACATTCCTTGACTTCTCTAGTGCCTTTAACACCATCCAGCCCAAGATCTTAAGGCACAAACTAACGGAGATGGGAGTAGACTCTCACATGGTGGATTGGATAGTGGACTACTTGACAGATAGACCTCAGTATGTGCGGTTGGGAGACTGTAGGTCTGACACGGTGGTCAGCAGCACAGGAGCGCCGCAGGGAACCGTACTCTCTCCGGTCCTGTTCACCCTGTACACATCAGACTTCCAATATAACTCGGAGTCCTGCCATGTGCAGAAGTTCGCTGATGACACGGCCGTAGTGGGGTGTGTCAGGAATGGACAGGAGGAGGAGTATAGGAAACTGATACAGGACTTTGTGATATGGTGCAACTCAAACTACCTGCGTCTCAATATCACCAAGACCAAGGAGATGGTGGTGGACTTTAGGAGATCTAGGCCTCATTTGGAGCCAGTGATCATTAATGGCGAATGTGTGGAGCAGGTTAAGACCTACAAGTATCTGGGAGTACAGTTAGACGAGAAGCTAGACTGGACTGCCAACACAGATGCCTTGTGCAGGAAGGCACAGAGTCGACTGTACTTCCTTAGAAGGTTGGCGTCATTCAATGTCTGTAGTGAGATGCTGAAGATGTTCTATAGGTCAGTTGTGGAGAGCGCCCTCTTCTTTGTGGTGGCGTGTTGGGGAGGAAGCATTAAGAAGAGGGACGCCTCACGTCTTAATAAGCTGGTAAGGAAGGCGGGCTCTGTCGTGGGCAAAGTACTGGAGAGTTTAACATCGGTAGCTGAGCGAAGGGCGCTGAGTAGGCTACGGTCAATTATGGAAAACTCTGAACATCCTCTACATAGCACCATCCAGAGACAGAGAAGCAGTTTCAGCGACAGGTTACTATCGATGCAATGCTCCTCAGACAGGATGAAGAGGTCAATACTCCCCAATGCCATTAGGCTTTACAATTCAACCGCCAGGACTTAAGAACTTTTTTAAAAGCTGTTATTAATGCTTTTTGAGATAGTGATTTAGATGCATATCATATTTTTTACTGAGTTAAGTATTGTATGTAATTAGTTTTGCTACAACAAGTGTATGGGACATTGGAAAAAAGTTGAATTTCCCCATGGGGATGAATAAAGTATCTATCTATCTATCTATCTATCTATCTATCTATCTATCTATCTATCTATCTATCTATCTATCTATCTATCTATCTATCTATCTATCTATCTTTCACATTGCTTATCAATGATTTAGATACTGGAACTGATGGCTTTGTGGCAAAGTTTGAGGATGATATGAAAATTAGTGGAGGGGTAGGTAGTTCTGAGGAAGCAATGCGATTGAAAGAGGACTTAGACAAATTGGAAGAATGAGAAAAAAAGTGGCAGATGGAATAGAGTATTTGGAAACGTTTGATAATGCACTTTGGTAAAAGGAACATTAGTGCAGACTATTATCTAAATGGGGAGAAGGTTCAAATATCAGAGATGCAGAGGGACTTGGGAGTGCCTGTGCAAAGCTCCCAGGAGGTTAATTTACAGGTTGAGTCTGTGGTAAAGAAGGCGTGCAATGTTGGCATTTATTTCAAGGGGAATAGAATATAAAAACAAAGAGTTTCTTAGCCTTTCTAAGAAACTTGTCAGGCCACACTTAGATAATTGTCAACAGTTTTGGGCCCCATATCTCAGAAAGGATGTTTTGTCATTGGAGAGAATCCAAGGGAGGTTCACGAGGATGATTCTGGGAATGGAGGGTTTAACATATGAGGAGTGTTTGGCAGCTTTGGGCCTGTAGTCACCGGAATTTAGAAGAATGCGTGGGCATCTCATTGAAACCTACCAAATGTTGAAAGGATTAGATAGGGTGGATGTGGAGACGATGTTTACTATGTCAGGGGAACCTAGAACTAGAGGGCACAGCCTCAAAATTGAGGGGTGACCCTTTAGAAGAGAGGTAACAAGGATTTTTTTTTGCCAGAGAGTAGTGAATCAGTGAAATGCTGATGGTGGTGGAGGCCAAGTCCATGTGTATATTTAAGGCAGAAGTTGATCATTTCCTGATCGGTCAGGGCTTCAAAGGATATGGCAAGAGGACAGGTGTATGCGGTTGAGTGGGATCCGGGATCAGCCATGATGAAATAGCGGAACATATTTGATGGGCTGAATGGCCTAATTCTGCTCTTAAGTCTTATGGTGTAAGGAACCTCAGTATCTTGATGACCCTCAGCATCTTCTTGTCACTACCATTGGGGAGGAGGTATTTGAGCCCACACTCGATGAATCAGATTCTTCCTCTCTGCCAGCAGATTTTTGAACAGTCCATGAACCCATGAACACTACCTCATTATTACTATTTTTCTACACAAAATTGATTTATGCATTTATTGTGTGTGTATCTTTTTGTTAATTTATTTGTTGTGATTTGCATTAATGTTCCGCATTTGCACTGTGCTGCTGACATAGAACAACAAAATTTGTATTCTATGTGTACACAAAGAAGCCAAGGCTTTGTTGAGGATCCCTAGCACCCATACCACAAACTCTTTGACCCGCGACTGTCAGGAAGGAGGTACAAGAGCATCGGGACTAGGACTACCAGACTGTGTAGCAGTTTCTTCCCTCAGTCTGTGAGACTAATGAATACCCTGTAACCACCGAGGTCTCGTCACCAGGACAGCCAGCTGTTTGCTGTTTACTATACTGTTCACTGTTCACCTGTGCTGCACCCTTCACATGCATTTTGAATTATATTTTGTTTAACTCATAAGCGGTAATATTTTCTTTTAAGTTCTGTGTGTGTTATATGTTTGTGGGTGCACTGTGGTCTGGAGAAATATTTTTCTTTTGATTGTATATATGTACAGTCAGATGACAACAAACTTGTCCTTGAACTTGATATTAGCCAGTGATAATAAATCTGATTCTGATTCAGAATGGTCTTTCTTTTTCTAATGGCCTTATGGAGTAACCCAGGCAATACTGTAAATCAGTGGAGTTTTGTGTTTCTCTCCCAAAGGGCTGTCCTGTGAACAATGGTTCTGGGCGTTATATTGAGGATGTGGCAAGGACAGAATACTGATTGTCCATCCTCACTGTTGCTGTGCCTCGCCATGCCTTGTCCCTCAACAAAACTGAAGGGCAAAGACTCATCTGTTTTCCCGGCCATGCTTGTAGCTAAATCCAGACCAAACTCAATCAATACTCATTTCTATATTGAATCGACGCCGAGCAGAAAAATAAAACTCTGCCCCTGTGATATTCTCCTCTCGATCTTGGACAAATGAGATTTAAAATGAAACAAGCAAACAATCCAAACTTATTCAGACGGAATTAAGTGGCCCTCTGAGGGAGATGGATAGAGAGAGAGAAGGAGAAAGACAGGGAGATAAAGATAAAGGGAGAGAAAGTGAGGGAGGGAGAGGGAGACAGAGAGAGAGAGAGAGAGAGAGAGAGGGAGAGACAGACAGAAAGAGAAAGAGGGGAAAAGAGAGAGAGAGAAAGAAAGAGAGGGAGATAGAGAGAAAGGGGAGACCGAGAGGAGAGAAGTGAGAGAGGGCATGAAAGAGAGAGAGGGAGAGATAGAAAGAGAGAGGGAGAAAGAGACACACTGAGAGCAAGAGATAGAGAGAGAAAGAGATAGAGAGAAGGGAGGGAGAGAGGGAGAAAGAGACACACTGAGAGCAAGAGATAGAGAGAGAAAGAGATAGAGAGAAGGGAGGGAGACAGAGAGAAAAGAGGGGGAGAGAAGGGGGAGAGAAAGAAAGAGAGAGAGAGAGTGAGAGAGACAGAGAGAGAAAGAGGGTGAAAGAAAGAGAGGGAGAGGGGAGAGAGAAATAAATAATAAGGAAGTGGGATAAGTTTGTAGGTGTGTGTTAAAGAGATAGAATGGCTGAAAGTGAGAGAGAGGAGAGAGAGTGAGAGAGAGAGAGAGTCAGATGGAAAGAGAGATTGAGAGAAGGGGAGAGAGAGACAGAGAGGGAGAGAGTGAGAGAGGGGTGAGAGAAAGAGAGAGCAGATAGAGAGAGAAAGAGAGGGAGAGAAGGGAGGGAGACAGAGAGAAAAGAGGGGGAGAGAAGGGGGAGAGAAAGAAAGAGAGAGAGAGTGAGAGAGACAGAGAGAGAAAGAGGGTGAAAGAAAGAGAGGGAGAGGGGAGAGAGAAATAAATAATAAGGAAGTGGGATAAGTTTGTAGGTGTGTGTTAAAGAGATAGAATGGCTGAAAGTGAGAGAGAGGAGAGAGAGTGAGAGAGAGAGTCAGATGGAAAGAGAGATTGAGAGAAGGGGAGAGAGAGACAGAGAGGGAGAGAGTGAGAGAGGGGTGAGAGAAAGAGAGAGCAGATAGAGAGAGAAAGAGAGGGAGAGAGAGGGGAGGCACAGAGAGACAGAGAGAGAGAGAGTCATATATACATAGGCAGAGGGGACAGAGAGATGGACAGAAAGAAAGATAGAGAGGTGAGAGAATCAGAGACTGAGAGGGAGAGAGTGGGAGAGAGAGAGAAAGAGGGGGAGAAATAATAAGAGGGATAAGCTTGTATGTGTATACTTGTTAGAGAGATAGAATATCTGAAAGTGAGAGAGCGAGAGGAGAGAGACAGACTGAAAGAGATTGAGAGGGAAGAGAGAGACAGAGAAAAGATAGAATGAGAGGGACAGAAAGAAAGAGGAGAAAATAGAGAGTGAGAGAGTGAGAGAGGGAGAGAGATAGAGAGGAGAGAGAGCGATAGAAAGAGAGATTGAGAGAGAGACAGACACAGAGAGAACCAAAGAGAGAGATATTGACAGGGGGAGAGAGAGACAGAAAGAGAGATTGTGAGAGAGAGAGAGAGAGAGAGAGAGAGAGAGAGAGAGAGAGAGAGAGAGAGAGAGAGGGAGAGAGACAGACAGAGAGAGAGAGAGAAGGGAGGAGAGATATTGAGAAGGGAAAAGAGAAAGAGACAGAAAGATAAATTGAGAGAGAAGGAGGGAGGGAGGGTGGAGAGAGAGATACACAAAGGTTTCAGATTAGCATCTTGTCCCCATCTTCCTCAGCTTGACTCAAGTCACGTTCTTTTACATTCTGACAATGATTTGTTTGGACACAATTTACAATACAATTTCAATCCAAAATTAGCTCCTAATATATGAAGTTGCTAGATTAAAATAAGAAGCGAGAAAGAGAGAGAGAGAGAGATAAAATAATAGAAATGGAGACTGAAAGGACTTAACAGAATAAAAGACGAAAAAAAGGCTGGAACAGAAAAAGACAAAGAAAGGCAGAAAAAGAGATAAGAAAGATGATGCAGAGAAAGGAGAGGGTGAGAGAGTGAGAAAGTGTGACAGACAGAAAGAGCAAGAGAGAGACAGAGAGAGGAGAGTAAGAGACAGAAAGCAAGTGAGAGCAAGCAAGAGGAAAGGGGGAAAGGAAAAGAAAGAAAATAGAGAGAAAAAGAGAGAGAGAATAAGAAAGAGGGAGACAGACAGACTGAACCAGAGAGGTGGAATATAAGAGAGATTACAAAATGAAGGAGAAATGGGGGCAGAGGGAAGAGCGATCGTGAGAGGACTGATTGCATTCCAGCAGTCCTGAGCCACTGATCTCAAGGAACTGTCAGACTCGAGAAATTTCACTTCTTCATCAGAGGAAATATAATGTCAACAAATTGGCCGTGATGCTGAACTATTCCAGAGTCATTCCCTTGTCAATTAGCAAGGTGAATTTAAAACATACATCATCCAGGATAATAAAGCAAGGGTAAATATATTAATACAGGGTATCAATTGGTCATAAAGGTGACAGTAAGACATTGAAAGAATGATAAAGCATGGAAAGAGGCCATTCAGTCCATCATGCCTGTGTTTGCTCTTGGAAAGAGCTCTCCAATTAGTCCCACTGCACTGCTCTCTTCCCACAGGTTTGCAAGTTCATGACATTCAAGTATTTATCCAATTTGCTTCAGGCATTTCCAATTGAACACAGTTCCACTGCACTGTCAGGGAGGATAGTCCTCCTCACAGCACCTTAAAGTAGAAATTAAGCCTGCTTCTTCCCTCCTCAAGGTCTTTTTGCCAATTATCTGAGGTCATAATGGCAGTGAGGAAATTTTAAAACACTAAACTGAATATCCACGATAATCTTTAGAGATAACAATGCACAAGAGTGCAGAGGAAATATACAAGGATGTTGCCAAGAATTGAGTTATAGGGAAAGGTTAAATAGGTTAGGATTTCATTTCCTGGAACGCAGTAGAATAAGGAGAGATTAGATAGAGGTATACAAAATTATGAGGAGGATAGACAGCATTATTGCAAGCAGTTCTTTCTCCCACTGATATTGGGTAAAACAAGAACTAGAGGTCACTGGTTTAGGATGAAAGGCAAAATATTTCAGGGGAACTTCTTCACTCAGGGGGTGATGAAAGTGTGGAACAAACTGTCAGCAGATGTGGTGGATGCAGGTTCAATTTCAACATTTAGGAGAAGGATGGATGGAGGGCTATAGACCAGGTCCCTAGGGTAATCTGATTTAGAATCAGAATCAGGTTTATTAACATTAACATATGCTGTTGAATTTGTAGTTCTGCGGCAGCAGCACTGTGCGAACACCTAGAAATGACAACAAATTACAAAAATAAATAAATAAATAAATAAATAGGACAGAGGAATAGTGAGGTAGTGTTCATGGACCTTTCAGAAATCTGATGGTGGAGGGGAAGAAGGTGTTCCTAAAACATTGAGTGTGAATCTTCAGGCTTCTGTATCTCCTCCACAACTGTAGTAATTTCCTGAGTCACCACCTAGGACTAGTGAAACATAGAAACACAGAAAGCAGGTGCAGGAGTAGGCCATTCGGCCCTTCGAGCCTGCACTGCCATTCAGTATGATCATGGCTGATCATCCACCTCAGAACCCTGTACCTGCTTTCTCTCCATACCCCCTGATCCCTTTAGCCACAAGAGCCATATCTAACTTCCTCTTAAGTATAGCCAATGAACTGGCCTCAACTGTTTCCTGTGGCAGAGAATTCCACAGATTCACCACTCTCTGTGTGAAGAAGTTTTTCCTCATCTCTGTCCTAAAAGGCTTCCCCTTTATCCTTAAACTGTGACCTCTCGTTCTGGACTTCCCCAACATCGGAAACAATCTTCCTGCATCTAGCCTGTCCAATCCCTTTAGAATTTTATACGTTTCAATAAGATCCCCCTTCAATCTTCTAAATTCCAGTGAGTATAAGCCTAGTCGATCTGGTCTGTTTTCATATGAAAGTCCTGCCATCCCAGGAATCAATCTGGTGAACCTTCTGTGTACTCCCTCTATGGCAAGAATGTCTTTCCTCAGATTAGGGGACCAAAACTGCACACAATACTCTAGGTGCAGTCTCACCAAGGCCTTGTACAACTGCAGTAGAACCTCCCTGCTCCTGTACTCAAATCCTTTTGCTATGAATGCCAACATACCATTTGCCTTTTTCACCGCCTGCTGTACCTGCATGCCCACCTTCAATGACTGGTGAACAATGACACCCAGGTCTCGTTGCACCTCCCCTTTTCCTAATCGGCCACCATTCAGATAAAAATCTGTTTTCCTGTTCTTGCAACCAAAGTGGATAACCTCACATTTATCCACATTAAATTGCATCTGCCATGAATTTGCCCACTCACCTAACCTATCCAAGTCACCCTGCATCCTCTTAGCATCCTCCTCACAGCTAACACTGCCACCCAGCTTCGTGTCATCCGCAAACTTGGAGATGCTGCATTTAATTCCCTCGTCTAAATCAATAATATATATTGTAAACAACTGGGGTCCCAGCACTGAGCCTTGCGGTACCCCACTAGTCACTGCCTGCCATTCTGAAAATGTCCCGTTTACTCCCACTCTTTGCTTCCTGTCTGCCAACCAATTCTCTATCCACATCAATACCATACCCCCAATACTGCGTGCTTTAAGTTTGCACACTAATTTCCTGTGTGGGGCCTTGTCAAAAGCCTTTTGAAAATCTAAATATACCACATCCACTGGCTCTCCCCTATCCACTCTACTAGTTACATCTTCAAAAAATTCTATAAGATTCGTCAAACATGATTTTCCTTTCACAAATCCATGCTGACTTTGCCCAATGATTTCACCTCTTTCCAAATGTGCTGTTATCACATCTTTGATAACCAACTCTAGCATTTTCCCCACCACCGATGTCAGACTAACCGGTCTATAATTTCCCGGTTTTTCTCTCCCTCCTTTTTTAAAAAGTGGGGTACATTAGCCACCCTCCAATCCTCAGGAACTAATCCAGAATCTAAGGAGTTTTGAAAAATTATCACTAATGCATCCACTATTTCTTGGGCTACTTCCTTAAGCACTCTGGATGCAGACCATCTGGCCCTAGGGATTTATCTGCCTTTAATCCCTTCAATTTACCTAACACCACTTCCCTACTAACATGCATTTCCCGCAGTTCCTCCATCTCACTAGACCCTCGGTCCCTTACTATTTCCAAAAGATTATTTATGTCCTCCTTAGTGAAGACAGAACCAAAGTAGTTATTCAATTGGTCTGCCATGTCCTTGTTCCCTATGATCAATTCACCTGTTTCTGACTGTGACTGTTTCTAGTGAAAACCAAGGGGAAACTACTGACACAATAGTTATGTTTATTCTTGATAAAAGACAAACTTAGCATGGGTAAAACTAACACATATTTATTTACAGAAAGGCTTCAGTACATAACAAGCGTGTGTAACAAGCTCACCAACTGGAATGTAATGGGAAAAGTCATATTATAGTTCACTTGGAACTGGAACATTCCAGTTCTGAGTGAACTGCCCACATTGTACACTGGGAACTGTAGTTCTTTATTATGTACACACATAATAACACATCTTCCCCTTTAAAGAAAAACAAGCACAATACTGTGTCCTCACCAACTTGCAAGAAACAATAAAGTTTTCCAACAAACAGATTTACATTAACTTTGATTGTAATGAGAAAATACAATTCACTCAGAAACTTTCATTCAGTCTCTGAGTTAGCTTGATTATTCTTTTTAGTCTGTTATTTGTCTCCACAGATGTATTGCTTTCACTTGATGTGCTAATATTAGTGTCTTTCTGAGAACTCCATCAACCAGTTTATTTTTCACATCTGCTGGCCCCTTTGGTGTACTGACAGGTGGTGTGGCACAACTATGGATTGGAGTTTGTGGCTGTAGATCCACATGGCTCCCTCTCAGAGGTGTTCCTCGTTCTCTCTGAATCTGGTAGGAATGTGCAGCAACTTCCTTTTGTACATATCCTTGCATAGACCATGCACCGGAACCATGATCTCGGATTTGCACGTGATCTCCAGGCTTCAGGACTGGTAGACTTTTTGTAGTCTTGTCATGATACTACTTCTGTTTTGCTTTCCCTTTCTCTTTAGCCAATTTGACCTTGTGTGCTCCTTTAGGGGTCAGCAGGTTTTTGTGCACTGGAAGGTTGGTGCACATGTGTTGATCCATCAGGTGCGTATGCGTCGATCCATCAGGTGCGTATGTGTCAATCCATCAGCATTTGGGCTGGTGAAAGGCCATTCTGCAGCGGTGCACTTCTGTAAATCATCAGACTTTTGTGGAAGTCCTCTCATCAATCTTGCACCTTCATCATGAGGCCCTTCACTACCTTGACTGAACTCTCTGCTAGGCCATGAGATGTTAGATTATATGTTGAAACACCCAATCATTGGCAAAGGGCTCAAATTCACAGCTCAAAGATTGTGGACGATTGCTTGATGCCACTTTATACGGAACTCCATGCTTTGCAATGCAGCTTTCAGGAAAGTGATGACTGCTTTGCTGGATGTTGATTGCAGTGTTACAACCTTTGGGTAATTGGAAAAGTTGTCTGTTACAATAACATGACTCTTCCCATTACTATCAATCAAATCCACTCCAAGCATGACCTGTCTGGTATGGGATGAGGTGTAAGTGGTTCTGCTTGCTGTTTTGGTCTGTAGGTGAGGCATATTTCACATGAAGCAGTGGTCTGACTAATGTCATGGTTTATTCTTGGCCAGTACATCACTCTGTGAGCTCTCCATTTACATTTTTCCTTGCCAAGATGCCCTTCATTTTTCTTTTGGAGCATTTCTTTACTTAGCAACTCTGGAATTACAAACCTGTTCCCTTTGAAGACCATATCTTCCACTACTGACAGTTCAGTTCTGCATGCCCAATAATCTTGAATACACACTGGACATTCATTCTTAGCTGCTGACCATTCTTTCTGTATTGTCTCTTTGAGTACTTTCATTGTTTCATCTGTCTCTGCTGTTGTCCTAATCTTCTCTGTTCTCTTGGAAGTTACTGGAATGGAAGTGACTATCATGTCAACACATGCCTGTATATCAGCATTAATATCTTGGTCACTCTTGTTTTTCTTGTTGACTGATCACGACAACGCATCAGCAGCAAACATGTATTTCCCCGATGTGTAGATTGCCTTCATGTCATATTTCTGCAGCCTTGCGCTGTATCCTCATGGGACAGCCATTCAGTGGTTTGGACATAATTGGGACCAGTGGTTTATGGTCTGTCTCCGCTGGTCCATAGATGTACTGTTGGAACCTTCACATGCATATGTGTTGGTGAGAAGCTCATTCTCTATCTGTGCATAATCAACTTCTGCACTTGTTGAAACCCTTAGTGCATAGTCCACTGGTTGCTATGTGTCGTCATGCTGCTGCATTAGTACTACTCTAAGGCCATACTGGGACCCATCATCCGAGATCCTTTCCAGATCATAAAACTTCAGCACAGGCTCTGCAATTTGGATTCTTTTCAGCCTCTGGAAACCTTCTTCTTGCTCGTGAGACCAAATCCACTCATTTTGCTGCTCAAGGAGTGACCAAGTGGTGTGGACACAGTAGACTGTCAAGGGATGAACTTAGCCGAATAAGTCACCATCCCCAGTATCATCTCACCTTCTCTTTGTTTTGTGGCCTGTCCATATTCTCAATGGCTGACATTTTTCTTGTGTTAGGCTTCACTCCCTCTTCTAGTATGACATCTCCTATGAAAGTCAATGTCTTAGCACTAAACTCACATTACTCTTTATTTAATTTCAAATTGTCTTTCCATGTCACGTCTGGCACCTGTCTCAGTCATGCGCAATGTTCATCATTGGTGGACTCCCAAACGATAATGTCATCCATCATGGTCCTGATACAAGGTATGCTCTCAAAATCATGTGGATAGTTTTATGGTAGATATTTGGTGTGGACAGAACCCCATATGGTAACTGAAGGAAGCAATATCTTCCCTCTGGTGTATTAAAAGTCTCGAACTTGCTTCATCAAGCTTCATCTGCCAAAACCCAGAGGACGCATTGAGCCTGCTAAACCACTTGACACCTGCAAACTGTGACATAATCTCCTGTGTTGGCAATTTAAAATTTCAACAAATTGGTCTAAATTTATTATAATTATTAAACACAAAATAATTGATAGCGTATTTATTCACCTCCTTCAAGTTAGTATTTAGAAGACACACATTTGGCAGCAATTACAGTCTGTGTGGATCGGTCTCTATCAACTTTGCACATCTGGACACTGCAATTTTTCGCCATTCTTCTTTACAAAACTGCTTGAGCTCTGTCAGATTGCATGGGTATTGTGAGTGAACAGCCCTTTTCAAGACCAGCTGAAAATTCTCAATTCGATTGATGTCTGGACTCTGGCTTAACCACTCCAGGACATTAACTTTGTTGTTTTTAAACCATTCCTGAGTAGCTTTGGCTGTGTGCTTGGGGTCTTGCTGGAAAACAAATCTTCTCCCAAGTCACAGTCTGTTGCAGACTTCATTGGGGTTTCCTTCAGGATTTTGAAGGGCCGAATGGTCTACTTCTGCACCTATTGTCTATTCCCTGCATTTTGCTGCATTCATTTTACCCTCAACTTACACATGCTTTCCATCTCCAGCCACCACCATGCTTCTTGGTGAGTTTTTGATGATGTGCGGTGTTTGGCTTACAGTAAACATAGCATTGAGTCTCAACACCAAAAAATTCAATTTTGGTTTCTTCAGCTTCTGTCAGCTGACTTCAAAGTCTCACACATGCCTTCTGGCAAACTCTAGCTGAGATTTCTTGTGAGTTTTTTTTCAACAGTGGCTTTCTCTTTGCCACTCTCCCATAAAGGTGCAACTGCTAAATCACCCGGACCACGGTTATCGCATGTACAATCTCTCCCATGTCAGCCACTGAAGCTTGTAACTTCCCCAGAGTTATCATAGGTCTCTAGGCTGCCTCCCTCACTAGTCTCCTTCTTGCATGGTCACTAAGACTTTGAGGATGAACTGCTCTTGTTAGTTTTACAGCTTTGCCATATTCTTTCCATTTCTTGATGATTGACCTAAATGTACTCCAAGTACAATGACTTGGAAATTTTCTTGTATCCATCTCCTGACTTGTGCTTTTCAATAAAATTTTCATGAAGTTGCTTGGAGTGTTCTTTTGTCTTCTTGGTGTAATTTTTGCCAGGATACTGACTCACCAGCAGTTGGACCTTCCAAATACAAGTGTATTTTTACTACAATCAGCTGAAACACATTGACTTGCCACAGGTCTCCAAAAACAGATCTCAATTTAACTAATTATGTGACTTCTAAAACCAATTGGCTGCACCAGTGATGATTTGGTGTGTCATATTAAAGAGGGTGAGTACTTAAGCAATTAATTACTTAGTGTTTTATATTTGTAATTAATTTAGGTCACTTTGTAGAGGTGTTTTCACTTCCACTTTTTCTGATGATCGGTGTCTAAAAAGCCAAATTAAATCCACAGTGATTCAATGTTGTAAAACTATAAAACATGAAAACTTCCAAGGATGAGGGGTGAATACTTTTTATAGGCACTGTATATGCATTTTGTGTTCACCAGGTAAGCATCTGAGCCCCTCAAAGACATCTGTGTACTCTTCTATAAGTGTTGTATGGTCATCTTTGGCCTGTGAAGCCACTACAAAAACTCTTTTCACCAGGTTGAGCTTTTCACATGTGCACAGACCTAGTATTATATATAATATTGGCTGTATTCGCTTTTCACCAATCTGTAGCTGTGCTTTTAGGTACTGTCTCTTTTGCTTGAAGGTCACTATACAGCCCCCTTTTACTGGAACATTCTCTCCAGTATAGTCTGTCACTTTTACCTTCACTGGGTAAATCTTGCTCTTTGGGAGTTTTGTAATCATCCACAGACAATAGATTCACCTGCGCTGTGGTGTCAGGCTTGAATGGAATTACTGCCTCCTTCACAGTCACTGGAACAATCCATTCTGTTTTACCAGCATCAGCAGTCTGTAGAAAATCTAGAAAACTTACGCTCTGTGCTTACACCTCAGGCCGATTTCTGACACCATGTTATGTTTGTGCTTGATAAAAGACAAACTTAACATGGGTAAAACTAGTGTACATTTATTTACAGAATGGCTTCAGACCAACACAAGCATGTGCGACCAGCTCACCAACATCACTTCCGGTTCCAGGTGAAGTGCCTGCATTGCATGCTGGGAACAGAAGTTCTTTATTATGTACACACAACGGTGAAGGAAGCCATGAATATCGCCAGAGATGGAAGAGCGTCATTGCTGCTCTAAATGCCAGCGGCATAATGGGCAGTAAGTATAGAGATGATTTAGCGGTGAATGATAACTTTCAATCAAATCAGAAGCCAAGGGAGACCACAAAACAAGAGAGAATGGAAACTAAGGCAACAAGGAAAACTTCAGGCAGGGAGATTGAAAGCGAGGAGCAACTGTTTGAGGATGGCTGGTTCGATGAGTGGACAAGGACTGTGGATGAGAACTGGGGTTAAATAGGCTGCTGGTGATGAGTCTGGAACAAGTGGCAGGTGAATTCTGTCACCTGGGAGGTGTCAGTGGGAGAAGGACTGACACTTATTACCCAATTAATATTTTAGATGCTTCTCCTTCCTATCGCCTACACCCTGGGGACTAGTTACAGTGGCCAATTAAACAATACAGCGTTTGGATTTGAAACATCAGCAATTCATTCCCCACCAGAGACTGAGTTCCTCCAGTGGAGTGTTGTTACTTCAAGTTCTAGCATATGCAGTCTGCCATTTCTTCAACCCGCACGCCTTGGAGACATGAAGGAGAAACCGGAGCACATGATGGAAACCCACACAGTCATAGGGAGAGCATGCTAACTCCACACGGACAACACCGAAGGTTAGGATAGGACCCGGCAAACCACTTCTACAGAAAAATTTGCCAAGAACAATCGTGGTCAATAAAATACCATGATTGTCCGCATGGTACAACACAGCACATAATGAATGAATTTATAGACGGTTATGTACAGAAAGATAATGGAAACAGACCCTTGAACGCATTTAAAGTATGCTGACCATCAGTACCCTCCACTAATCCCACTTTATTCCCATTAACTATCCACTCCAACCCCCATCATCCAGATTCTAGCACTCACATACTGTACAAACCACTGGCAAATTACAGTGTCATGGACTGAAATGTTTCCTGCAAAGATGCTGCCTGACCTGCTGAGTTCCTCCAGCATCTTGTGTGCAGCCCATTTCCCTTGGGTCGGTAACCGGGGAGCATGGATTTATGTCCATTTGTACAAGGATTTAATGAGAATTGAGCGAAACTTATTTCACTCCATCAGTCGTGGGCGCCTGCCACACAGTGGCTCAAATAGTGATGGGGGAGGAAACCCACCACACTTATAAACTACACTGGAAGACTGTTTGAAGAGTTGTAATTTCCAAAATTTGGATGGTTTAACAATGTTCAGGCCGGTATGAAGCCGACAGGCTGAACAGCCTGCTTCTGCACTGTATCTGTGAATGACTGCATGATGCAGTGGTGACTTCATCGAACACCGATGACCGGGCAGTTACACAGGAGGGGTGAGGTAGGTGTGTGTGTGTGTAAGTGTGTGAGTATGTGTATGTGGTGCGTGGGTGAATATAGAGGTGTGTGATTGTGTGTAGAGGTGGATATGTGTGTGAGCAATGTGAGTAGAGGTGTTTGTGTCAAAGTGAGTCTGTGTATAAATGTGTGAATGCCTCTGACTGTAGAGGTGTGTGTATGTGAGAGAGAGGGTGAGCGAGTGTGTGTGTGGCGGGATAAGGCGCTAGCACAGGTTGGAGAGGAGGGGGCGAAAGTAGGGGCGAGCTTTCTTTAGGACCCTGCAGCCGCATTGTAGCGCGCATCCTGCGCAATCTCTGCAAAGGATGCAGGAGTGGATTCCGCTGTCAGCCCCTGCATAGCTTGCGAGCCAATGCTCAGCTCCACCTGACAGCTTTAAACCCTTTTGACTTTGTGTGTGTGTGCATGCGTAGGGGTGGGATTGAGGGACTCCCTCGCCCCCCAAAAAAATATCTAAATGCACGCCTATCCCAAATGCTCCCCAAATCCCCTCCCTCACGGCAAAATTAAAACCCGGCACTGATGCTAGAATCTCCGTCATAAAATGCAACTGAGAAGTTACAGTGCGGAGATTTAAGTGTGAATCATCGGAGAGAGCCAGCTACAATGGGCCAGACACACTCCCTCTGAACCGACACTTCAAGTTTTGGTAAGTGTGGACTTGTTTATTTTTTATACACATTTAATGTTTGGACGGATATACGTTCTCTTTTCAAAACGTCCCTTTCTTTCCCGCCTTGTTCAATGTTGCCTCCCTGAACTTCGGTGGCGCCCGGCGCCGATACACAGGTGCCAGTTCCCCGTTCTGTCGCCCGAACGCGGAAGAGTTGTAAAATCAATTTACACACAATGCAAACCCAGGATCATCCGCTGCGGAGACTTGGTACGTGAAACTGGGTGTCAAAAGAATAACCTTTAAAACCCCCTCCTTGATTTGTCCTGTTCTGACTACACTCAATGCGAGAGTTAGAAGGAATCTGTGGGGTGGGGAAGGATTTTTAATCTATTGTTGATGTCTCTCCAGAACAAATAATTTTAAACTGAGAGGACGCAGATCCTATAGACAGCTAGTCGGGGCTGGGGGAAGACCTGCTGGGAGAAATTCGGACAGAAGGGAAGGGGAGGAGGATGGGGAGAGGGGATAAGGGAGGGGGACGGGGATGAAGGAGAAGGGGAGGATGGAAATGTGGGAAAGGGAGCGAGAGGAGGGGGTGGAGGGAGAGAGGGGAAGGGAGGAGGGAGAGGGGGAGCAGGGAAGGGAAGGAGAAAGAGAAGATGAGAGACGGGAGAGAGGGAAGAGGTAGAAAAGGGGGAAGGAGAGGGAGAAAGGGGATAGAGGTACGAAAGGTGGAGGGAGAGGGGGCGAGAGATAGGAAAGGTGGAGGGAGTGGAGAGAGAGGTAGGAAAGGGGAGGGAGAGGGGTGTGGGGGAGAGGGAGAGGTCAAATTGCTACTATCTGCCTGAGACCATTTAATTGTGAAACACGGTTGTTAACTCAAAAGGGTTATTTTTGTGCGGGAGCGCGTGTGTGTGCGCTGCATAATTTATAGAACAATTCAGCGGGGACTCTTGTTAGTCTGGCCGTGGTCTGGCTAACGCAGTTGATACTCGAATCTGCTTCCTTCCCCCGGGTCATTGGAACCGGGTGAAATGTGAGGCCGGGGTGAACCACGTATACAGCACTTGCTCCACTCCGCTCTGAATGTGTAAATCCTTGCTGCCGGCGCGCAGAAACGAAACAAAAAAAGTTGGTGCTGTATCACATCCAGTGATTACTGCATCAGAATGCAGGGAGCTGTGCCGTGGCTCCGTGGGGATAAGGGATCATTGGGGCACATGGTTAAGGAGGTGGTGGTGGAGAGGTTAACCTAAAGAGAGAAAGAAAAGCTGAGTGGGTATTAAAATTCACGATTGTCTAATGTCATTTTCAGTATACAAATGCAAAAGAGGATGAAATAATTGTTCTCCTTTACACTTGAAACAACACAAAGGAACACAGTAAGATAAAAAAACGCAATTATTAAAACGATAAATCCATAAATTGGCTTATATACATTGATTGTATGTCCTCAAAGTGACACTAGACACAGGAATGTCTGTACATAAAGTGACACTGACAGGAGCTGATAAAAGTAGTGGTAGTTGGGGGTGTGAAGGGGTGGTTTAGTGGGTGGAGGTGTTGATCAGCCGGGAAAGTAACTGTTTTTGAGGCTGGTGGCCCTGGCGTGAATGGATGCAGGAAGCCTCCTCGCTGGTGGGAGTGGGACAAACAGTCCATGAGCAGGGTGAGTGGGATCCTTCATGATGTTACCAGCCCTTTTCCAGCACCTTTCTGTATATACATGCCCTTGATGGTCCTGGTGTTGCGTGGGGCAGTTTTGAACTCCCATTGTGGAACCTTACTCTGCAAAGCCGGGGGAGGGGGGGGGGGGTGGGGTGGTGGTGGTGTGTGTGTGTGTGTGTGCACACAGAGTTATGCCTGGACAGTACATTGGAGTTTATGTGTGTAGGGGTTTGCAAGAGTACAGGATGTGCTGGAGTGCCTGTATGTGTGGCTGATGTGTGTGAGAGTGTCTGTTGGGTGGGTGCTTTGAGTTAAGCAATTAGAATGTATTAAATTACAGGTAGTTTATGATCTCCAGGACTGTATGATTGAGTTTACTGAATATGCACAGCATGAGCGAAGAGAATGTGTGTGGGTGTGGCTCAGGGTCTGTGTACCTGTTTGTATGTCTTTTTATATATCAGAATCAGGTTTATTATCACCGGCATGTGTTGTTAACGTAGCAGCAGCAGTTCAATGCAATACATAATATAGAAGGAAAAATAAAATAATTATAATAACAAATAAATCAATCAATTACTGTATACATATATTGAATAGATTAAAAATCATGCAAAAAACAAATATATATTTAAAAAGTGAGGTAGTGTCCAAGGGTTCACTGTCCATTTAGGAATCGGACAGCAGAGGGAAAGAAGCTGATCCTGATTCGCCAAGTGTGTGCCTTCAGGTTTTTTCTGTGCCTCTTCCCTGATGGTAACAGTGAGAAAAGGGCATGCCCTGGGTGCTGGAGGTCCTTAATAATGGACGCTGCCTTTCTGAGACACTGCTCCTTGAAAATGGAATGGAGTGTGAATTAGGGATGTGTCTTTGTGTTTTATATAATAAATCGTGTGTGTAAACCTAGGGAGAGGGGGAGAGAGACTATCTATCTATCTATCTATCTATCTATCTATCTATCTATCTATCTATCTATCTATCTATCTATCTATCTATCTATCTATCTATCTATCTATCTATCTATCTATCTATCTATCTATCTATCTATCTATCTATCTATCTATCTATCTATCTATCTATCTATCTACATATACATACATACATACATATATCCAGAGTGTATGTATCCGGATTAGGTTTGTGTCTGTGTTTATAGGTCTGCTGACTTCTAGTCTCAAGGCCTATGTGATTTAAAGGTTACTCTGTGTGTATGCATCTATCCCTACTAGGAGGTTGTATCTGTATTGGGGCTGTGTGTATGTGCTGGGGGGGTGGGTCGGTAAAATCGTGGTTGACGCAGCGCAGAAACAGGCCCTTTTCTCTATCACATCCATGCTGACAACTAAGTAACCATCTACAAAGGGTCAAAGTATTATCAAAGGACATTTATGCCAACATATACAATTCTAAGAATCAATTTAGACCATAAGTCCATAAGATATAGGAGCAGAATTAGGCCATTTGGCCCATCGAGTGTGCTCCACCATTTCATCACAGCTGACCCATTTCCCTCTCGGCCCCAATCTCCTGCTTTCTACCCGTATCTGTTCATGCCCTGACCCATCAAGAATCTTTCAAACTCTGCCTTAAACATACTCAATGACTTGGCCTCTATGGCCATTTATGGCAATGAATTCCATAGATTCACTACCCTCTGGCTAAAGAAATTCCTCCTTGTATCCTTTCTAATAGGAAGCCCCTCTGTTCTGAGGCTGTGCGCTCTGGCCTTAGTCTCTTCCACTATAGGAAATATCCTCTCTACATCCACTATCAAGGCCTTTCAGCACTCAATAGGTTTCAATGAGACCTGCCCCTCCACCCTCCACCCTCCATTCTTCTGAATTCCAGTGAGTACAGGCTCAGAGCCATCAAATTTTCTTGAGGCCATTTACTGTAAATACAAAGAAACAAAAGTAATATAAGCATTAACACTAATGCTATTTACCAGGTACTTAGTCTTCTGTGCTTTGATGATTCAAGTGCATGTGCAAACACTTCCAAGAGTCTCTGTCTCCTCTAGTTATTTCCTGGGAATGGATGGAGATCGATAATGGACAGGAAGAGGATATTTAGTAGAACTTTGCATTGACTGGCACAACATTGTGGGCCGAATGGTATGTCCAGTGCTGTACTGTTCCACGTTCTATCCTGTGGGTGAAGAACATTTTCCTTAGATTCTCTCTAAATCACTCATTATTTAACCTAAGATTTTGATACCTCTGCTGTGGCTTCAACACTACACTGTCAGCTCTGTATGAATATGTTGATGGCATGTGCGTGTGTGTGTGGGCGCGCGCGCGGGGTTTGTGTGCCTGTTGGAGTTTGTGCTGCTGTATGAATAAAGGGAGTCTCTGTTTACCCATGTGCTTGTGTATTTTGTGCATGCTGTATATTGTCTGTATAATGTATGGGATTCTTTGCATGCATGTACAGGGCTCATTTGTGTAACCACAAAAGATTCTGCAAATGCTGGAAATCTTTTGCAGATTTGTGTAGATGTTTGGCAAGTTTTCAAATGTATTTGTAGCAGGGGTGGGTGTATTTTCTGGGTTGGTGTAGTTTGGATGGCTTGTGTGTGTAGTTTACACTGAACATACATAGTGCAGCACAGTCCAGGCCCTTCAGCCCACCATGTTGTGCCAACCCTTTAACCTACTCTAAGATCAATCTAACCCTTCCCTCCCACATAGCCGTACATTTTTCTATCATCCACTAAGAGTCTCTTAATTGTCCCTAATGTTTCTGCTTTTACCATCACCCCCGGCACTCACGATTCTGTACGTATAAAAACAGATACCTCTGATATCCCCTATACGTTCCTCCAAACACATTAGAATTAAGCCCCCTTGTATTAGCCATCTCCATCCTGGGAAATTGTCTCTGGCTCTCCACCCGATCTATACCTCTTATCATTTTGTACACATCCATCAAGTCACCTCTCGACATCCTTCACTCCAAAGAGAAAACCCAAGCTCGCTCAACCTATCCTCATAAGACATGCTCTCTAGTCCAGATGGCATCCTGGTAAATTTTCTAAAATTGTGTACGGATGTGTTCCTGTTGAGGTTAATGAAGACACACAGAGACTAAATCTGTCTGTGAACTGAGTGGAAGTGGCATTGGAGTGATGCCCTGTGCAATACCTGAGTTACTGAGTCACTCACTCAACACAGCTTTGAATATTAATCAGTGTTCCAGCTGTCTCTGTGCACCAGCGTGATAGCCACCTACTCCTTACTCATTATGGATAGTTTTAGATTGCTGCACAAAATTGTCCAATTTTCTACATTCCTTAACAATCAATTTTCATATTTGGTAAATTGAATGAACATATTAATCATAATTGTGTGTCGCACATGGGACCCAGATGTTTAGATTCTGGAAGATTATGCTGAACTCTCACCGTTCACCATTTGTGTTAATGTCTGCTTATTGTTATAAATGGCGATTATTAATCATTTGATTTACTGGTAGAAAATCCAATACACTGTTGAAATTATTTTGCATTAATGGAAATTTTTGCTTATGGTTGTTGGAGTTCTGTAAGATGCAGTGGTCCAGGGGAGGCTGGAGAAAATGGTGTCAGGGGTCAGTCAGAGATGTTGCAATTTTTAACACTTTAAAGGTTAGATTTATTTGTCACAGGTACGTTGAAACATACAGTGAAATGTGTTGTTTGTGTTGAATGACATCTGCAAGGATTGTGCTGGGTCACGCTTTTCCTAAACACGAGATTGTGTAAGTGTCGCCACGCTTAAGATGCTAACATAGCATGGCCACAACTAACCCATAAAAACTGGGTACAGAATTATAGACACCAGAGGTACTGCAGATGCTGGAAATCTAGAGCACTGGAGGAGTTCAGCAGGGTCAGGCAGCATCTACTGATGGGAATAAACAGTCGATGTTACAGGCCGCAGCCTTTCATCAGGACTGGGAGCAGAATGAGGCCATTTGATCACTGAGTCTTCTCCACCATCTCATCATGGCTGATCCATTTTCCCCCTCAGTCCCAAGTTCCTGCCTTCCCTCCTTATGTCTTTATGCCCATACCAAACAAGAATCTGCCTTAAATATACCCAATGACTTGGCCTCCACAGCTGCCCGTGGCAATCATTTCCACAGATTCACCATTCTCTGGCTAAAGGCCTGTACGTATTCGGAATATGGGGAGAATTGGAGCACCCGGATGAAACCCATATGGTTATAAGGGGAACGTACAAATTTCTTACAGACAGTGGTGGGAATTGAACCCCAATCGGAGATCACTGGTGCTTAAAGTAACACACTAGAGCTCAAGAAAAGCAGCTATGATCTGTGCAAAACTATCAAGGCTGCGAAGCAACAATACAGGGACAAGATTGAGTCAAGATTCACAACGAATAGCACACATGACTTGTGGCGAGGGCTGCATACCATCGCAGACTTCAAAGTCAAATGTAGTGGTGCCGCCAACATCACAGTTTCTCTCCCAGATGAGCTCAATCGCTTTTGCGCTCAGTTCGATGACGCTAACTCTGAACCTCCGAGGAAAGCCACCGCTACAACCTGCAATGGTCATCTCTGAGGTTGAGGTACCCAGATGTTTCCAAGGCTGTGGGACCAGATGGCGTTCCAGGGTGAGTACTCAGGATGTACGCAGCACACCTGGCAGGTGTGCTTACTGACATTTTTAATTTCTCCTTCTCCCAGTGTAGAGTGTCCTCCTGCTTCAAATTATCCAAGAGTATTTCCAGGAATGAAAGGGTTACTGTATGAGGAACCTTTGGAAGCTCTTGGGCCGTATTCCCTGGAGTTCAGGAGAATGAGGGGGGATCTCATAGAAACATTCCAAATGTCAAAAGGCATGAACAGATTAGATATGGCAAAGTTATTTCCCATGGTAGGGGATTCTAGGACAAGAGGGCATGTCTTCAGGATTGAAGGACATCCATTTAGAACTGAGATGCAGAGAAATTACTTTAGTCAGAGGGTAGTAAATCAGTGGAATTTGTTGCTATGAGCAGCTATGGAGGCTGTCATTGGGTGTATTTAAGGCAGAGATAGATAGGTTGTTGATTAGCCAGGGCATCAAAGGGTATGGGTTGAAGGCATGGGAGTGGGGATGTCTGGAAGAATTGGATCAGCCCATGATTGAATGGCAGAGCAGAGTTGATGGGCCAAATGGCCTACTTCTGCTCCTATATCTTATGGTCTTATTCACCATTGTCCTTGTACCAAAAAAGACCAAGGTAATATGCCTGATCAACTGGTGTCCTGTCGCACTCACTTCAATAATAAGCATATACTTTGAGAGGTTGGTCAAGGATTACATCTGCAGCTTGCTACCACCCACACTGGACTCCCTATAATTCACCTACCGACACAACCGATCGACAAATGATGCAATTGCCACTGCTCTATCGTCCTTACACTAATGGAGCAGAAGGATGCTTATGTGAGAATGCTGTTCTTGGACTACAGTTCAACATTCAACACCATAATTCCATCCAGGCTTGACAAGAAGCTCAGAGACCTCGGCCTTGACCCTGCCTTGTGAAGCTGGGTTCTGGACTTCCTGTCAGATCATCGGCAGGTGGTAAGAGTGGGCCTACAGGAAAGAAGTCATCTCTCTGACACAGTGGTGTCAAGAAAACAACCTCTCCCTCAATGTCTCAAAGACAAAGGAGCTGGGTGTGGATTACAGCAGGAATGGAGATGGGCTAACTCCTATTGGCATCAATGGGTCTGGGGTTGAGGGGGTGAACAGCTTTAAGTTCCTCGGCATCCACATCACTGAGGATTTCACATGGTCTGTACTCATCAGCTGTGTGATGAAAAAGGCACAACAACGCCTCTTTCATCTCAGACGGCTGAAGAAGTTTGGTATGGGTCCCTAAATTCTAAGAACTTTCTACAGGGGCGCAATTGAGAGCATCCTGACTGGCTGCATCACTGCCTGGTATGGGAACTGCACCTCCCTTAACCGCAGGACTCTGCAGAGAGTGGTGCGGACAGCCCAGCGCATCTGTAGTTGTGAAGTTCCCATGATCCAGGACATTTACAAAGACAGGTGTGAAAAAGGGCCTGAAGGATCATTGGGACCTGATCACCCCAACCACAAACTGTTCCAGCTGCTACCATCCGGGAAATGGTACCGCAGCATAAAAGCCAGGACCAACAGGCTCCGGGACAGCTTCTTCCACCAGGCCATCAGACTGATTATCTCATGCTGATTTGAGTGTACTTTACGTTACATTGATTGTTCTATTATAAATGACTATGATTGCACATTTAGAGGGAGACGTAACGTACAGATTTTTACTCCTGATGTATGTGAAGGAGTCAATTCAATTCAGTTAACATGCTACTGTGCCACCCACATGTAAAGCTTATGTAAAGCAAGACGAATCATTCTGTGGGATGTTAACAGCGTGTAAGAAAGTGACACCTGTTTGCTTTCTGATGCCTGGCATCAGAACACTGGCTCTAAATTGCCAGAGACTGCGTTGGCGTTGTTTCTAACGGGGTGGGTTGGGTTTGGGGGGGGGGGGGTGTTGGGTATTGATAGCGGGGCTGGGGATGTAGCCCTGGAGGATCAGGAACACGTTCTGTTGTCAGGCTTGATGGTTAATTTCTGGGTGGAAATGCTGCCAAAAGTGGAGAATCCTGGAAATGAGTCTTCATTCTGGAATGTTGCACAGTAGCCTGGGGCTGCAGCCTGGCAAGGAGGAGACTGGGCTTTGGCATTTCACTGGAAGGGCAGTAGTCTATGGATAATTACTTTCAGAAGAATGAACGGGGATCTTATTGAAACTTATTGAATATTGAAAGGCCTAGATAGAGTGGATGTGGAGAGGACGTTTCCTATAGTGGGGAGTCTAGGCCCAGAGGGCACAGATAGAGTGGATGTGGAGAGGACGTTTCCTATAGTGGGGAGTCTAGGCCCAGCGGGCACAGATAGAGTGGATGTGGAGAGGACGTTTCCTATAGTGGGGAGTCTAGGACCAGAGGGCACAGATAGAGTGGATGTGGAGAGGACGTTTCCTATAGTGGGGAGTCTAGGCCCAGAGGGCACAGATAGAGTGGATGTGGAGAGGACGTTTCCTATAGTGGGGAGTCTAGGACCAGAGGGCACAGATAGAGTGGATGTGGAGAGGACGTTTCCTATAGTGGGGAGTCTAGGCCCAGAGGGCACAGATAGAGTGGATGTGGAGAGGACGTTTCCTATAGTGGGGAGTCTAGGACCAGAGGACACAGATAGAGTGGATGTGGAGAGGACGTTTCCTATAGTGGGGAGTCTAGGCCCAGAGGGCACAGATAGAGTGGATGTGGAGAGGACGTTTCCTATAGTGGGGAGTCTAGGACCAGAGGGCACAGATAGAGTGGATGTGGAGAGGACGTTTCCTATAGTGGGGAGTCTAGGACCAGAGGGCACAGATAGAGTGGATGTGGAGAGGACGTTTCCTATAGTGGGGAGTCTAGGCCCAGAGGGCACAGATAGAGTGGATGTGGAGAGGATGTTTCCTGTAGTGGGGAGTCTAGGACCAGAGGGCACAGATAGAGTGGATGTGGACAGGATGTTTCCTATAGTGGGGAGTCTAGGCCCAGAGGGCACAGAGTGAATGTGGAGAGGATGTTTCCTGTAGTGGGGAGTCTAGACCCAGAGGGCACAATAGAGTGGATGTGGAGAGGATGTTTCCTGTGGTGGGGGAGTCTAGGACCAGAGGACACAGATAGAGTGGATGTGGAGAGGATGTTTCCTATAGTGGGGAGTCTAGGACCAGAGGACACAGACAGAGTGGATGTGGAGAGGATGTTTCCTATAGAGGCAGAGTCTAGGACCAGAGGACACAGATAGAGTGGATGTGGAGAGGATGTTTCCTATAGTGGGGAGTCTAGGACCAGAGGACACAGATAGAGTGGATGTGGAGAGGATGTTTCCTATAGTGGGGGAGTCTAGGACCAGAGGGCACAGCTACAGAATAGAGAGATGTCCATTTAGCACAAAGATGAGGAATTCCTGCAGAAGGTAGTGAATCTGTGAATTCATTGCCTCAGATGGCTGTGGAGGCCAAGTCATTTGATATATTTAAAGCAGAGGTTAATGGGTTCTTGGGTGTCAAAGGTTACTGGGAGAAGGCAGGAGAATAGAGTTGAAAGGGAATATTAATCAGTCATGATGGATTGGCGGAACAGACGATGGACCAATAGTCCTGATTCTGCTCCTATGTCTTATGATCTGATGGTTCAAGGTAAAAGCTGTCGGGACCAGTTCCTAAACACACAAAGTTGTGTAGATACCGGAAATCTTGTGCAAGATACTCAACATGACGGATAAGCTCAGCACGTCAGGCAGCATTTATGGAGGGGAATAAACAATTGACGTTTTTGTATGAGACCCTTCATGAGGACTGGAAAGGAAGGGGGCAAAAGCCAGAATAAGAATTTGGTGGTGGTGGAGGGGGAGGGGGTGAAGGAGTACAAGATGGCAGGCCAATAAGTGAGGCCAGGTGAGGGTGGGGGGGGGGGAATGCAGATAGGATGAAGTGAGAAGCTGGAAGGTGATGGGTGAAAGAGCAAAAGGGCTGAAGAAGAATGAATGTGATAGGAGAAGATGGTGGACCATGGGAGAAAGGGAAGGAGCTTCTATTCACGAAGGGCATCATAATATCTTTTTCAAATCTTTTCCACAATATTATCCAGAGTCTTTTCTTCCCTCTACTAGAACATTAGGACAGTTTATGGAATACTAAAGGAATACATTAAAGGGGCACAAGTTGAATGTATAGTAAAGGTGGTATATGGCATGCTTACATTTACAGTATTAGTCAAGGCTTTGAGCTCTGGAGTCAAGAGTCATAGAGGCATAGAACACTCGATGGTGTAGAAGAGGTTTCTAGGGTGCTGGAACTGTTTTACAGAGTTTGAACTAATTTAGCTTGTTTTCTCTGGATTTGTGGAAGCTCAGTGGAGACTTGATAGAAGTTTAAAAGATTATGAAAGCTGCAATTCAAGTAAAGAGATGGTTGATATGAATAAATCTAGAGGAAGTGCATTTAAGGTTGGCAGGGGTGGGCGATAAATTCAAAGAGATGTGTGAAGCAAGCTTTTTTGCACAGTGCACCCACATGGCCACAGGATAAAGACACAAACTCCTTACAGGCAGCAGCAGGAATTGAACCTGGGTCACCAGTATGTAAAGCATTACTCTAACCGTTACACCACTGTGGCACCCTAGCTCTCCCATTAGTTATTTAATGTGCCAAAATAAATCTATTTTGCAGTGACACTGATTGTGCTTGGGCCAGAGATCCTTTGGTTAATTAAGTCCTTTTCCATTGAAGAAACTGCAATGTCCCAAGACCTGTAATAATCAGGTGACCCAGCTACAACTCACCCACGTCTGCCTCAGCCACGTATTGATTCCTGCCACATGAGCTGTTGGAAGAAGGTTAATGGCAAGATCTTTTTTATTATTAATAAATTGTTTTCAATGCTGTAATGGAGATAATCAATTTAATTCCTTTGAACTACTATACTACAACAATCCATAATCAAAAGGACATAATAAAGTGACCATGGAGTGTATTTCTGTATGTTCATGGTCTTCTGCTGCTATAGCCCCATCCACTTCAAAATTCAATGTGTTGTGCATTTAGAGATGCTTTTCTGCACACCACAATTGCAACACATGGCTATTTATGTTACTGTTGCCTTGTCAGCCTGAACTAGTCTGACCATTCTCCTCTGACCTCTCTCATTAACAAGGCATTTTCTCCCACAGAATTGTCACTCACTGAAATTTTTTTCTTCCTCACGCCATTCTCTGCAAACTCTAGAGACTATTGTGCGTGGAAATCCCAGGAGATCAGTTTCTGAGATACTGAAACTGTCTTGTTTGGCACCAACAATCATTCTGTGGTCAAAGCCACTTAGATCACAAGCAAGAGAAAATCTGCAGATGCTGGATATCCGAGCAACACACACAAGATGCTGGAGGATCTCAGCAGGCCAGGCAGCATCTATGGAAAAAAGTACAGTCGATATTTCGGGCTGAAATGTTGACTCTATTTTTTTCCATAGATTTTGCCTGCCTTGCTGTGTTCCCTCAGCATTTTGTGTGTGTGACTTAGATAATCTTTCTTTCCCTTTCCCATTCTTGAGCATGCCTGCATGCTTTTATGCATTGAGTTGCTGCAACGTGATTGGCTGATTAGATGTTTGCATTAACAAGGTGTACTTTGAGCATCAGGATCCAGCATTGACTTGCTGAGCTTTAGCATGTTGTGTATGTGGCAAAGAGGAAAAGGGGAAGGGAGAGGGGAGGGAGTGGAAAGCACCAGAGGGGCATTCTGCATTGATCAAAAAATCAATTATTTACAAAAGTCTTGGGCTCATAACATGGAGCAGAGAGCGAGTTTGTAAATCTAGTGGGAGCAAAGGATGTTGGGAATGGTGAGGGTGGAGTGCTGGGTTGAGGGGGGGGGGGGGTTTGTGGGTCAGGTGGCAGAGAAGAAATGCCAGGGATGGGGTGTAGTGTGAGTGTAGACACAGGCAATGTCATTTGACTCCAATCAATTAGTCTATTGATCAATGTCTCCTGGTGCTTCTTGCTCCCCTCATCCTTCCCCTTTTCCCAACCATGATTCCCCTCTCCCTGCCCCCTTCCCACTCTCAGTCCACAAAAGAGACCCATATCAGGATCAGGTCTATCATCACTCACATATGTCATGATTTTTTTGTGTGGCAGCAGTATAGTGCAATACATAAAATTACTACAATAGCAAAAGTCTTAGGCACATATATTTAGCTAAGATTTTTGCACTCTGCAAAAGAGGAATTGATGGCAGAAGGGAAGAAGCTGTTCCTAAAATGCTGAGCTTGGGTCTTGGTGTTTGTGCACCTCCTCCCAATTGCTAACCCAACATTGTGGGCTGAAGGGCCTGTACCGTACTGTACTGTTCTCTATCTTCTATGAAGGCCTTATTGCCAATGGTGGAGAAATTCAGTCCAGGAAATATACCGGTGGTCTCTGGGTGAGTGAGGTGAAAGATAATTAATGAGCAGAGTTTTGGGACCAGAGCACCATGCTGTCGTGAGGAGTAGCTGCAGACTCTGGTGGAGAGCATAGAGACTCCTTACAGGCAGCGGAGGGAATCGAACCTGGATTGCCTGTACTGTAAAGCATTGTGCTGACCACTAAGCTACTGTGGCACCCCACTTAATAGGAATGTGAGATGCATCTTTTTCACCTAGAGGGCAGTGTATATATGGAAAAAGATGCCCGAGGAATTGGTTCTGGCTGATACATTAGCAACATTTAAAAGACATTTGGACAGCAACGTGGATAAGGTTCAGAGCAGGGGTTCCCAAGCTGAATGCCTTGGTTAATGGTAGGGGTCCATGGCATAAAAAAGGTTGGGAACTCCTGCTTTAGAGGGAAATAAGCCAAAAGCAGGCAAATGGGCCTATTTATATGGGAAATTGGATAGCAGGGATGAGTTAGGCTGAAGGGCTTGTTCTTGTGCCATAAAACTCAAAGACTCTGTGATAGTGTCGAGCAGAATGACCACTGTTCAGCACCTCTGGACTGTGCCCGTCAATGTCTCCTTCCCTTTGCTATTTCACACCCTCACCCATCCCACTTCATAACGCTCTGAATCCACGATCATTTCTCACCTCTGTCCTCGTGTCGTCCTCTATTATCCGAGCTGTTCTGCCTCCTCCTCCTCCATTGTGCACTGAGGAAGATAAATGGAGGTGGAATAAAGAGAGGGGGAGAGAGGGGCAATTTTTTTTAAAGAGCAGGAAATAGGAAGATGAAAAATGTGGAGACAGAGAGAGAGAGCTGGACATTCATCATTCAGGCTACCCTTGGTGTGAAGCGGTTTGAGTTAAACCTGATCTGTTAAGCTACAGTCTCGGACTCCCAGTCCCTTGGAAAATTCCACTCCAGCTATCCCCTGAAATGCTTGCCTCGAGATTAGCTGCAAACCCCTGTAGAATCTCTCCTCACTGATAAGCCTCAATTTGAACTTGACCTGAATGGTTTAATTTCTGCCTCTGCTGCAGATTTAGTGATGTGGCTCGAGATATCAAAAGCGTCTCATTTAGCAGCACAATAGCCATCTGATTTCAGGTGGTGAGGCGCTCCTTTAGAAATCCACATGCTTCATTCTTTCAATCTCCTGCTTATATATTTTATTCTTAACAAAGGGTTGCCTAATGTATCCGATGTTGCTGATGCGGTCTTCTGTACATTGGTGAGACCCATCGTAAATTCAGGGACTGCTTTGTCGAGCACCTCTACTCCATCCGCCAAAAGTGGAATTTCCCGGTGGCCAACCATTTTAATTCCTTTTTACATTCCCATTCTGACATGTTGGTCCATGGCCTCCTCTTGTGCCACAATGAGGCCACTCTCGTGGAGGAGCAGCACCTCGTATTCCTGATGGCATGAATATTGATTTCTCCTTCCAGTAAAAGAAATTCTCCCCCCCCCCCCCTCAACTATTCCCCATTCTGGCCTCTGACCTCTTCTCACCTGCCTATCATGTCCTCCTGCTTCCCATCCCCACCCCATTTCTCTTTCTTTCATGGTCCACTCTACTCTTCCATCAGATTCCTTCCTCTCCAACCCTCTACCTTTCCCAACCACCTGGCTTCACCTTTCACCTTCCAGCTATCCTCCTCCCCCTACCCCCACCTTTTCATTCTGGCATCTTCCCCCTTCCTTTCCAGTCCTGGAGAAGGGTTTCAGCCTGAAAAATTGACTATTAATTTCATTAGATGCTGCCTGACCTGCCGAGTTCCCCCAAAATTTTGTCTGTTGCTTGTATGTTATTCTTTCTTTCAAGGGTAAAAATATTTTAAATTCTGACTCCTCATTACCCTCCATACTGACTCATTGCCGACTTCTCATTATTACCCTTGAGGTGGAGGTATATGAGTTTGAAGACCCACACTCTGACTCAGGGACAGCTTCTTCTCCTCTGCCATTAGATTTCTGAATTGTCCATGAACCCATAAACAACACATCCCTGTTTTGTTCTGTTTGTACACCACTTATTATTTTTATTCATACTTATTGTAATGGGATTGAAAGGGATAAAGTATGAGGAGTTGGGACTAAAAGAGTTAACAATGAGGAGGCTTTGATGGCACTAGGCCTGTACCCGCTGGAGTTTAGAAGAACGAGGGGTGAACCTTGTTGAAACTTATGAAATATTGAAAGGTCTAGATGAGTGGACGTGAAGAAGATGTTCCTATCGTGGGTGAGTTTGGGCACAGCCTTGGAGTAGAGGGACATCCATTTAGAACAGAGATGAGGAGGAATTCTTTAGCCAGAGTGTGGTGAATCTGTGGAATTCATTGTCACAGACAGCTGTGGAGGCCATGTTACTGGTTACATTTAATATAGAGGTTGATAGGTTCTTGATTAATCAGGGCATCAAAGATTATAGGAAGCGGGCAGGAGAATGGGATTGGGAGGGATAATGAATCAGCCATGACTGAATGGCAGAGCAGACTCATTGGGCCATAATTCTAATTCATAATTCTATTCCTAGGTCTTACAATCCAGCACATACAGTCAAAAATGACATTAGCACATGTCCGAGTGGCATGGCGTGAAGGTTGACGAGTTGATATAAGGTGTGAGGAGGGTGTTGATACTATGATCTGTTAAACATTGTAACTTCTACCACCACCTCTAGCAGCTCATCCTATATACCCACCATTCTCTGTGTGAAAATGTTGCCTCTTTAAATCTTTCGTCTCCCACCATAAAACTACATCCTCTAGATTTAGACTCCCCTACCCTTGGGAATAACTGAAAACCCACCTTATCTATGCCTCCTATGATTTCAAAATTCTAAGTAAATTTGTTATCAAATTACATGTTTGTCACCATATACAACCCTGAGATTCGTTTTCTTGCGGGCATTTACTGTGGAACAAAGAAATACAATAGAATCAATGGAAATCTACACACAAACAAATACTGACGAACAACCAATGTGCAAAATAAGACAATCTGTGCAAATACAAATAATAGTAAATAAGAAAGTAAATAATACTGAGAGCCCTTGAAAGTGAGTCCATAGGTTGTGGAATCAGTTCAGAGTTGAGGTGAGTGAAGTTATCCACACTGGTTCAAGAGCCGATGGTTGAAGGGTAATAACCTGGTGTTGTGGAACCAAAGGCTCCTGTACCTCCTTCCTAATGGCAGCAGCGAAAAAAGAAAATGGTGTGGATGGTGGCGTCCTTGATGATGCTGCTTTCTTGTGGCAGTGCTCAAAGCTGGGGAGGGCTTTGACTGTGATGCTCTGGGCTGTATACATAAACCTTTGTAAGTTCATCACTCAGCCTCCTTCACTCGAGGGAAAGCAATCTGGTTTATCCTGTCTCTTCTTGTAACTCAATCTCTCCACTCTTGGCAATATCTTTGTAAATCTTTTCTGCACATCCTTCCTGTAGTATTGTGAGCAGAACTGCACACAATAACATCCCAACTTTTGCATTCAGTGCCATGTCTGATGAAGGGCATGTGCCAGATGCCGCCTTCACCACCTTGCCTACCTGTGCCTCCACTTATAGGGAACTGTGTACTTGTACCTCCGGGTCTCTCTCTCTCCAATACTTCCAAGAACCTGACTGTGAGTGTGGAAGCTGCAGCAAGGGAAGTTTTAAAACAGTGTGCTAACAGAACAGTGTCATGGAGTCATAGAACATAAACAGCCCCTTTAGCCCATCTAGTCTGTGCCAAAATAAATCTGCCTCGTCCCATCAAACTGTACCCAGATCATAGCCCTCCATACCCCTCCCATTCATGTACCAATCCAAATTTTTCTTAAATACTGCAGTTGCCCCCACAACTACCACTTCCGCTGGCAGTTTGTTCCACATTCTCACCACCCTCTGAGTAAAGAAATTCCCCCTCAGTTTCCTTTTAAATATTTTACCTTTCACCCTTAACCCATGACCTCTACTTCTAGTCCCACTCACCCTCAGTGAAAAAAGCTTGTTTGCATTTACCTTATCTATATCTGTATACCTCAATCAAATCTCCCCTCTTTCTCCTTTGCTCTAGGGAATAAGGTCCTAACCCATTCAACCTTTCCCCATAACTCGTGACCTCAAGTCCTGACAACATCCTTGTAAATTTTCTCTGCACTCTTTCAATCTTACTGATAACTTGCCTGAAGACATTTTGTGCAGCCTTTTCTAAGTGTGGAAGATCACTAAGGCGACAGTGAAGGTGATAAGCGGACAGAGATGGTGTGAGTCACCCCAGCTGAACATGGCCCTTCAAACCCTAACTCTCTGTTTAAACCTGAGAAACAGTCACCAAGCCGACCAAGATAAGATAAAGACGCAATCAAAGACTGCATAGCACATGCTAACTATTAGACAGTTATTTTGCTCATTCTCAAGTATTGGTTATTAATAGAATTAGAATCAGGCTTAATTTGTGTAATTTGTTTTTTTGTGGCAGCAGTACAATGCAATACATAATTTAAAAAAACTAAGTTACAATAAGAAATATATATTATTAAATGAAATAAGAAGTGCAAAAAGAGAGCAAAAAAAAAAGTGAGGTAGTGTTTCTGGGTTCATGGTCCAGTCATAAATTTGATGGTGGCGTGGAAGAAGCTTTTCCTGATACATTGAGTGTTGTCTTCAGGCTCCTGAAAACCTGAAATATGTATTATGGTTGGAATGCAAGTGATGAAATTCAGATGTGCACAAAGTTTCTGTTGGAATAACATCTGTATCTAAGTAGTCATTTTTTTGTTTAATTTCCTTGTTCAAATTTGGGAACAATTTGGTGACAGGGGCCGGGCTGTTATCCTTGTGCGCAAGTAAATAAAGTGTGATTAAGGAACACGAGCAAGTTATCAAAGACTCATGCGGTCACTGGGAAAATGTACAAATTCCTTACAGACAACGGCTGGAATTGTACCCCAGTTGGTGACGACTGGTGCTTTAGTAGTGTTACTCTATCTGCTGATGAGTCCTGATCGAGTTACTGGTTTATGATTGTCACATGCCCTGAAGTACAGTGATAGGCTTTCATATCGTCAGATCATTCCATACATTGAAGTAAAATGAGGAAAAGATCAGCAGAATACAGATAAAAATATTGCATTTACAAAGAATATCCAGTGTAGGTAAAGGGTTAAAGTGCAAAGGCCTTAATGAAGTAGAAAGAATGGTTCCTGGATAAAATAAGATTATGGATTAGCTTTTTTGTCACATGTACATCGAAACACACAAAATGTATTGTTTGCATCAAATCAACTCAGTGAGGATTGTGCAAGTGGCAGCCCACAAATGTTGCAGCACTTTCAGTGCCAACATAGTATGCCCATGACATATTAACCCTACCTGGGGTTAATTCCTTTATGGGGGGGGGGTGGTGGGGGAAGAGTTTACTGCACAGGATCAAAGAAAGTTGTAAACTCAGCCAGCTCCCTCATGGGCACAATCCAGGACTCCTTCAAAATATGATGCCTCCAAAATGTGATACCCATCATGAAGGACCCCCATCGCCCAGGTCATGCCCTGTTCTCTTTGCCACCATCAGGAAAGAGGTACAGAAGCCTGAAGGCACTTAATAATTCAGGAACAGCCTCTTCCCCTCTACCATCTGATTTTTGAATGGACATTGAACTCATGAGCACCTCCTCACTACTTTTGTATTTCTATTTTTTGCACTAATTTATTTAATATCTATACTTACTGCAATTCAGTTTTTCTCTATTATTATGTATTGCATTGTAAAGTTAACAAGTTTCACAAAGTTATGTCGGTAATATTAAACCTAATTCTGTTTCTGTACATTTTTGGAAACCAGAGCACCTGGAGGAAGCCTACACGGCCACAGGGAGAAGGTCCAAGCTCCTTACTCTGGCAGGAAATGAACCCAGTCTTGCAGATAGCGCTGTAAAGAAATGCCCCCCTTGGCTGCCCATAGATTACATTGAGGTGAAATTTTCAATAGCAAATCAGTAAATGAGTTTACTATTATCATCAGATGTATCAAGGTAGAGTGAAAAACTTGTATTGCATACAGCATTAGAGATAAATTCATTACACAGTGCATTGAAGTAGGGCAATTGAAATAGATAACAGAATGCAGAATTGTATCACTGTCTGGTATGAGAGGAATCAGAGTCAAAATCAGGCTTATTATCACTGCTGCGTGTTGTGAAAACAGCCGCAAAAAAAGCCCAGCCAGCTCCATCACGGACAGTACTCTCCCCAGAATCCAGGACACCTTCAAAATGTGATGCCTCAAAAAGGCAGCATCCATGATGCAGGACCCCCATCACACAGGACGTGTCCTCTTTTCATTGCTGCCATTTTGGAGGAGGTACAGGAGCCTAAAGACTGACACTCAACATTTCAGGAACAGCTTCGTCCTATGAACAATGAATCCATGAACACTTACTCAGTATTTTCCCTCTCTCCTTGCACTACTTATTTAATTTATATTTTTATATATACTTACTGTAGTTTATAGTCTTTATTACTATGCATTGCAAGTACTGCTGCTGTGAAACACCAAATTTCACAACATGGAGTCTGCTGAAGATATTCTGCAGATGCTGGAAATCTTGAGCAACACACACACACACACACACACAAAGTGCTGAAGGAACGCAACAGGTCAGGCAGCACCTCCTGATAAATAGTTTACCTTTGGCCCAAAAGGCCTGCCGTAAATGCGGAATGTATGTTACAGTTAGAGAATGCAGTGCAGGTAGACAAAGTTCAAAGTAGATTTATTATCAAAGTAGATATATGTCACCATATGCAACCCTGGGATTCATTTTCTTGTGGGCATACAATAAATCCATAATAGAGTAATAACCATAATAGAGTCAGTGAAAGACTGCACAACCAGGGCATTCAAGCAGTCTGCAAAAAACATCAAACTGCATCAACAAGGCTGCATGGTTCCTGCACCTGATTGTTCACCTGTAATTGTAACACCTTTTTCTGCAATCTGTCATTTCTTTTCCCTTGTGCTATATTGATATATGAATGTGATGAAATTATCTGAATGGATAGATTATAAAACACAATTTTTCACTGTACATGTAACAATAATGAACCAATTTAACAATATACAGAATATACAAAATATCAGGATTCAGAATTAGGTTTTTTATCATTGAAATACGTTGTGAACTTTGTAGTTTTCCAGCAGCAGTATATGCCATACATTAAAAAACAACTAAAGTTGCAATGAGAAATAAATAAATGGTGTGAAAGATGAGCCACACACAGATCTGTGTCGGCATGGTAGCGTGGTGGTTAGCACAGTGCTTCGCTGTACCGGATGTCTCAGGTTCAATTCCCCCCGCTGCCTGTAAAAGAGTTTGTGTGTTCTCTCCGTGACCGCGTGGGTTTCCTCCGGGTGCTTCAGTTTCCTCCCACAGTCCAAAAATTGTCATTGTAAATTTTCCTGTGGTTAGGCTGGGGTGAAATCAGGGGTTGCTGGGTGGTGAAGTCCACAGAGCTGTACTATATCTCAATAAATAAATTTTAAAAATGCTGGAGGAACTCTGCAGGTCATTCAACGTCTATGGAGTGGAATAAACAAATGTTCAGTTTTTATGAGGTAAAGTCCACAGTTTGTAGAGTTTAGAATATAATCAACATGTTTCATTGTTTATATTTGGAATGCTAGATACTTGGGAATGAGTTACAGACTGGGATTTAATAGACAATTTTGGAGTATGACATAGAGCAAGTAATACCCAGAAGTGAGTTACAGGCTAGAATCTAATTACAGGTTCAGGGATTTGTGCAGAGAATAACAACTAGCAGGGGATAAGAGATTAGAGTCCAATTGAGGGACTTGGTTGGATATTGAGGTTGGAATTTTGATGATTTATCTGTATTACCATGGGAGTCCTTTATTGTATTAATGTGGCTGGGAGCTCTGTCTGGACAAACTGACTACCACATTAGTGTTCATACAACGATAACCGCATTTGTAAAAGTACATAGGAATATATGAAATAGTATGCCACTCAGATTTGCTGTTTGCTACAATATTATTTATTGGATTGTAACTTCAGCTTCCTCTGTACTCACAATAAATTCCAATTTCTTCTCTGTCAAAAATCCATCTATCTTTGTTAAATAGAAGAGATTCTGCAGATGCTGGAAATCCAGAGGAACACAAAGTTCAAAGATCAAAGTAAATTTTACTATCAAAGTACATGTATGTCACCATATACAACCCTGAAGTTCATTTTCTTGTGGGCATACTCAATAAATGTATAGAATAATAACCATAACAGAATCCATGAAAGACCACACCACACACACAAAATGCTGGTGGAACACAGCAGGCCAGGCAGCATCCATAAGGAGAAGCACTGTCGACGTTTCGGGCCGAGACCCTTCGTCTTGAGAAGGGTCTTGGCCCGAAACATCAACAGTGCTTCTTATAGATGCTGCCTGGTCTGCTGTGTTCCACCAGCATTTTGTGTGTGTTGTTTGAATTTCCAGAATCTGCAGATTTCCTTGTGTTTGCTCTTTAAAAAGATCACACCACCCTGGATGTTCAACCAGAGTGCAGAAGACAACAATTTGCAAATACAAAAAGAAAGAAATAATAAATAAGCAGTATTGAGAACATGAGATGAAGAGTCCTTGGAAGTGTGTCCATTTGTCGTGGGAACATTTCAATAATGGGACAAGCGAAGTTGAGTGAAATTTATCCCCTTTGGTTCAAGAGCCTGATGTTTGAGGGGTAGTATCCATTCCAGAATCTGGTGTTGTAGGTCCCAAGGCTCCTATACCTTTTCCTGATGGCAGCAGTGGGAAAAATGCACGATCTGGATGGTGGGGTTCCCTGATGATGGATGCTGCTTTCCTGTGACAACACTCCATGTAGATGTGCTCAATGGTGGGGAGGTCTTTGCCCATGATGGACTGGGCTGAATCCACTATTTTTTGTGGGATTTACTATTCAGGGGTGTTGGTGTTTCCATACCAGGAGCTCCACACACAAAATGCTGGAGGAACTCCTGATAAAGGATTTTGGCACAAAATGTTAACTGTTTATTCATTTACGTAGATGCTGCCTGACCTGCTGAGTTCTTCCAGCATTTTGTCTATGTACCTCTGTGCTAAGTTCAATTTCAAGTTTACTGTTAGTTGATCATATAAACGTATACAGTACCACAAACGAAACAATATTCCTCTGGACCAAGATGTTCAACACAGTACAGAAAACTAACATGCTGAACACATGAAGTAATATTACCACAAATAAAGTAACAAATAATAAAATGTTGTAGAAGATTGACATTTAGCAGAAGGTACATTTATAACACAAGTTAAAAAGTAAACAATATAACACTAGTGGTGTTCATACGTGATGCAAGGTGGCAGGGAGTTCTGTATTCACACAGTCTTGGTGGGGTGGGGAAGAAGCTGTTTCCCATCCTAACAGTCCCTGTCCTAATGCTACAGAACCTCCTGCCTGGTGGAAGGTGATCAAAGAGATTGTGGGATGGATGGCAGGGATCCTGCATATGCTGCAGTTCTGATCTTGGATGGTTGCATGAGAAATATTGCAAGAACTACTTTGATGATTCTCTCAGCAGTCCTTTATAGAGTCTCATGGCCAGATGCCTTGCAACGCCCACACCAGAAGGTGTGTGGCTGGTCAGGACGCTCTCACTGGTGCTCCTGTAAAAAATGGTTAGGATGGGTGGGGTGGGGGAAGTTCACTCACCTCAATCTCCTCAGCAAGTGGAGATACTGCTGTGCTTTCTTGACCAAAGAGGTGGTGCTGAGGAACCAGGTGAGACATCCATTGTGTGTACTCCCAGAAACTTGATCTCCTGACTCTCTCTACAGAAGAGTGGTGTACTGTATGTACAGACAGACAGACATACTTTATTGATCCCAAGGGAAATTGGGTGGCACTGAGCAGTGGTCATCCTGCACCTTCCTAACGCTCACATTCAGTCTTGCTGCATTGACACTCAAGTTTTTGGGTTCTCACCATTCTACCAGCTGATTTGCCTCCTCACTGTACGCCACTTTGTTGTTGCTGATGAGTTCAGCCACTGTTGTGTCATCAGCAAACCTGATGACGGGTTTGGGTTAGGTTTGCTAGACTGTATCTAGCAGTACAGTCATTGTCAGCAGTGTGGACGCCCAGCCAAGGCATGCTGGTGCTCAGCGTGATGAAGTTAGAAGATGTTTTTGACAGTGTGGACTGACTGTGGGCTTTCTGTCGAGAAGTCCAAGATCAAGTTACGGAGGAAGGTGTTGAGAGTCAATGAGAACAGTTTACTCACCAGCTTCTGAGGGATGATCATATTAAACACCGAGCTGAAGTTGATGAACAGCATTCTGGCATATGAGGCATCATTTTCCAGCTGGGACAGTATGGAGTGGAAGGCAGAGGATATGACATCATCAGTAGACTGACTTGAGTAATCATCAAACTGGAAAGGGTCAATGTAGCCGGAAGATCAGATTTAATGTGATCTATAAAAGTAATCAAAGACTGCTTTCCAAGGAGAAAGGTCTGAGGATCAATGACATCCTGTGAATAAAATATTCACCTCATCACCAGTTTAGACCATAAGACATAGGACCAGAATTATAGGCCACTTGGCCCGTCGACTCTGCTCCATCATTCCATCATGCCTGATTTATTAGCCCTCACAACTCCATTCTCTTGCCTTCTCCCTGTAACCTTTGATGCCCTGACTGATCAAGAACCTATCATCTTCCTCTTTAAATATACACAGTGACTTGGCAATGAATTCCACAGATACACCACCCTTTGTCTAAAGAAATTCCTCCCCGTCTCTGTTCTAAATGGATGCCCTTCTATCCTGAGACTGTGCCTCACTAGACTCCCTCACTACAGAAAAATGCTCTCCATGTCCACTCTATGTAGGTCTTGCAATATTTGATAGGTTTCAAAGGGATTCCCCCTTGTTCTCTAAACTCCAGCAAGTACATACAAGCCCAGAGCTATCAAACAGTTCTCATATGTTAACCCTTTCATCCCAGGATCATTCTTGAAAAATACTGTAAGTTGCAATAGGAAATGTGAAAATTAAGAAATACAAAAAGGGGCACAATGGTGTGGTTGCATTACAGGACAGGTTCATATCTCAAGTCCTGGTTATGCAATGACTGACGCCAGGTAGACAATCTCTGAAGAGTATTGATAATGGCTGGGGTCACCTGTCTTGTAAAGACACAGCCCAGAAGAAGGCAATGGCAAACCACTTCTGTAGAAAAACCATGATCACTCGCGTCATACGACACCGCACATAATGGACGAATAGTGAGGTAGATTTCATGGACTGTTCAGAAATCTGATGGCGAATGGGAAAAGGATGTTCTTAAAATGATTAGTGTGTATCTTCAGGCTCCTGTGCCACCTCCCAGATGGTAGTAATGAGAAATGGGCGGATCTTGTGTAATGGATGTGACTAATCATGGATACTGCCCTTTTGAGGCACTGCCTTTTGAAGATGTTCTTCAGGATCAGAATGATAGTGGAGAGGCTAGTGCCCAAGATGGAACTGGCTGAGTCTCAACCCTCTGTAGCTTCTTCTGGTTCTTTGCATTGGAGCCTCATACCAGTCAGGAATGCTCTTCACACAGAATGGGACAGTCCTTTTCCAGTAAGAAAAGAGGATTCCATTTCACAGGGTCTGTGGGATCCTCTTTCCATGAAAATGAAGCAACCTTATCTCCACAGACATAATGGACAGAGTGAAAGCACATTCAAGGTGAAGCTCGAGACATACATGAACAATTAGAGTTTCTCTGCCCAATGATCAGATACCTTGAGATCCAAATCCATAGCTTCCTGAATATGCCTATGTAGCACCATCAACATTATGTACCATGTTGTATATTGTTTCACTACTTTAGCAATTAAGGAAGTATGAAGAATGTGAAGGTATTGGCAATCATCTTGAATGTTAAACTGAAGATTTGGAGGATGTAATCATCAATAGCATTGTATGAAGGCAGTCCATTATCTGTACTAGGTGTCTGCTGATTTTGCTCATTTACAGTCAATCAAAAGTACACAGCAAGAAGTAATACTTAGTTTTATAGTACTGTAGTAGTATTGGTATTATACTAATCTGTTCTGTATTTCATTTAATTACACCATTTATCATTGTCTTTTTTTTTATACCTTTTTTAACTATTGAAACTTTGGCTAATTGGGGCACCGCTTATTTGGGCCAAAATGTACTGGGTCCTGATGTGTCCCAATTAACCAGAATCTACTGTACTACCGTGAGATTCATTTTTTGCAGGAATTTAAAGGAAAATAAAGAAATATAATAGAATTGTGCAAGCAACGTGCAAACCTAATGCACAAAGGCACAATTCAATAGTCTTGTAATAGCGAAGTAGAAGCTGTCCTTGAGCCTGGTAGAATGTGCTTTCAGGCTTTTGTATCTTCTGTCCAGTGGGAGGGGGAAGTGAGAGTGGGTGGGGTCTTTGATTATGTTAGCTGCTTTACTGAGGCAGCTAGAAATATAGACAGAGGCCATGCTTTTAAATGGTGACATGAATTATACAGGGCGTGGCGAGATATGTATCATGTGCACACAAAAAGGATTAGTTTAATTTTTTTGTCATGGCTAGCACAGACTTTGTGAGCCATAGGGCCTGTCCCTGTGCTGTACTGTTCTATGGTCTATGAAGTTCAATGTCGTTATCCAGCTTAGAGTTATAGAAAGGTACATAGCACAGAAACAGGCCCTTTGGCCCATCTAGTCATTCAAAGTGCCGAGTCCCATCCTGTGATGTATTTATCATTTACATAATAATTTCTCACTTTTTGATTGCTGTATATTTAAAAAAAATCAAAACTAGTGAAATCTGAGGAAAAGCCACCTAACCAGGAGCAGCCACTGGTTTTCAAATTATCCCACCCAACCATAATTAAACGCCAGTTGACCTCAGGAAGGGCCTGTTTACATGTGGATGTAGTGCATGTGTGGGGTTGGTGAGGGGTACCTCAGCTGTGCTCGTTGGTGTGGTGAATGATCTGCAGGAGAGTGGGTTGCAAGAACGTGCCTGTGAATACGGAGCCTCTGGTTACTGGGGCTTTAGCCTTGTGGTTGGATTGACCTGCTGGGCGCCTAAATGACAGCAGAGCTTAGGCCAGCTTGAATGGCTGAAATAACGGCTCTGGGCTGTCATCTTAATCAATGACAATTGATTCTCCCAGCTTAATGTCTCCTGTGCCATTCCGCCTTTTATATTCACCCTGCTTCCCCGATGATTTGTTTTTTAATCAGTCATTCAGTTACGCTGTGGGGGTGTTGCATTTGTCTTCACTTGTTGGCCCTTGAGCAGATTGCCTTCATAAACCGCTGATAATAGGTTTAATGCAACAAAGTGGCCTGCCTGGGAGTGGCAGTTCCAAACCTCCTACGTTACATCAGCTGTAGGCCCAGAGTCAGTGAGAACATAGAGTTCTCTGTTCTGTTCACACTTAGCTGTGTCTCTCAATCTGTCTAAAAACTTCCTGTGTTTGGAATGAGAGAGGGGTGGGTGGGGGAGAGAGAGAGATTTAGACTGTGAGAGTAAGGGAAGGAGTGAAAGTTTGTGTGTGAAAGGGAGGGGGTGAGGGCGAGTGACAGAACAAAAGGAGGCAGAAAGAAGAGATTTGCATCTCTGGGACACCTTTCACCTTCCCGAAACACTGTCCAACTATAAAACAGCCATTCTGAGAGATGACTGTAGATACATAGTGGGAGCTACAATAATACCCAGATAATCGCTTCTTAGTAGTGTTGGCTGAGGGATAAAGAAGGTCCCAAACAGCAGGGTACCACCTCCTAATCTTCAAAGCATTGCAGATTCTTTACATCCATTTCAGAAAACAGGTCAGTCTCAGTTTAACATCTCATCCAAAGACAACAGCATCTCCAGTTGCGCAGAACTCCCTTAATACTGTACAAATTGCCAGACTGGATTTACTTGGTTTTGAACTCCACAGCTGCCTGCGTTACATCAAGTGTGTTCTCCCGCTGAGTCACAGTAGCAGAGAATTCCATTCAGAAGTCCAGCCAGTTAGAGGGTAATTTACACCAACTAGTTAGTCAGATCTATTAAACTGAAAGATTTCTTTTAAGTGGGTTTGGATGGAACGACAGAGAGAGCTATGTTTGGACCGTCTCCCTCTCTTCCTGCTACACCATCGGGTGGAAGGTACAGGGGTCTTGGGTGCCACGACACCCGGTTCAGGAATAGTTGTCCTGCTGCTGTCTGGCTCCTGGATGGCTGCACTCACCTCAGCACCCAACTCACTCTGCACCCTGGGGACTCTGCCGCTCGTGTGCTCAGTATTGTTGGTTTACTTTTTTATTATTTTCATGATTTCTCCTCTTTTGCACATTGGATGTTTGTCCATCTTTGTTTTGCTAGAAAATGAATCTCAAGATTGTATAATAAATTCACATTGAACTTTGGAGAGACTGGGACTGTAAAGTGAGAAATAGATTGTAAACTGAAAGATCAAAAGGCCATTTAGACCATCTGATCTTGCACGGTGCACTTGTCTGGACAAGTTGGGCTAAATGTCCTGTGCAGTGCTGTATTACTCTCTGACTTTTATACAACAACCCCGAACTCCCTCTTTCAATCCCATACCCCTATGAGGCAGTTGGTAGTCCTCGTGAGTCCTGATGAAGAGTCTCAGCTCAAAGCATTGACAGCTTATTCCTTTCTGTAGATCTTGCCTGCCCTGCTGAGATCCTCCAGCATCTTGTGCACACTACTCCTCAAAGCTGGCATGTGCCTTCAGGAGCTGAATATCTTAGTTTAGATGAGATTTAGATTAGCTTTATCTGTCACACATACATCAAAACATACAGTGAAATGATCATTTGCGACAATGACTAACATAGTCTGAGGATCTGCTGTGGACAGCCCACACCTGCCATTATACTTCCGATGCCAACATAGCATGCCCACAACTTACTAACTCATTGCATCTTTGGAACGTGGAAGGAAACCAAAGCACCCAGAGGAAACCCACGCAGTCACAGAAAGAACATACAGACTACTTACAGACAGGAGCAGAAATTGAACCCCAATGTGCTGATTGCTGGCACCGTAAAGATCGGACTTTATGGGCATCTTGCTTGGCATGGATGAGTTGGGCAGAATGGCCGGTTTCTGTGCTGTATTGCTCTGTGACTCGTCCAGAAAGACCCCGAACTCCCCACTCCTAATCCCATACCCCTGAGTGATGGTGACAACCCCCATGGTTGGTGTTGCCTTCAGGAAATGAATACCTTGCAAGTCCATTTCCCTTGTTTATTGGTGAGACAGACGGTGGGGAAGCTGTGTGGCCTTGGTTGTAACAAGGAATAGGCTTCAAGCTGAGAGCTTACCTGTTGCAGCAGTGCAGGAGAGGAGACGCTGGGGATGGTGCAGCGTGGCATCGTGCTGGGTTGGGGGCTGACCTCTCCCGGAATGGCAAACTAAATTGCGTATGTTCATCTGCGGACGGTTGAGAACTGCTTCTTGCTGATAACACCCTTGCACCATCAATTTACAAGACATGTCACTCGGGATGTGTGTATGTATGCATATATGTATGTGTGTGTGTATGTGTGTGTGTATATATATATATATATATTTGAACTTGATCTTGTTTGTGTCCCTCATGATGTTCAATGCTGGTCATGCCATGACTGCGTATAATTTGGTGATAATCATGTTTACTGTTTCTGCTCAAGGATTCAACTAGCCCATTTGCTCTGGGCTGAGTTAACTTGTTAAGTACCATGTTTGCTCAGATATGTGGGTGCCCTTCAGAACAATTCAGTGTATGTATGATGATTCCTTTTGAAGCTCAAACCCCACTATTGAGCTGCAGCCTACAGACACAGAGACACAGACACACATCAACATAGTTAGTTAAGCTCATCATCCCTACTGGGGCATAAGCTGCCAACAGCAGCTCAACGCAGTCCTCCTCTGTCCTGGGCCAGTCTGTCAAGTTGTCCCCAGGTGTAGCCCATCTTCTTGGTGTCAGCTTCAAGGTCATTTTTCTCAGCCACTGTCAAGGATAGCTTCAAAAGGCGATGATTCAAAAAGGTGGCATCCCTCATTAAAGACTTCCACCGCCCAGGACCTGCCGTCTTCTCATTGCTACCGTCAGGGAGGAAGGACAGGAGCCTGAAGGCACACAATTCGATGATTCAAGAACAGCCTCTTCCCCCTGTCATCAGATTTCTAACTGGACATTAAACTCATATATAACACCTCACTACGTTTTTGCTTTTTGCAGTACTTTTAAAGTTTTTAATATATTTCTTATAGTAACATAGTATTTTTCATATTGCAATGTATTGCTGCCACAAAACAACAAACTTCATGTCAGTGATAGTAATCCTGATTCAGATTCTGCCTCCCGACCCACACACTCGTGCACACACACGTGTACAGACTCACAGGCATTCACAGACTCACACTCACACAGTTGCCCTCTCTCTCGCACCCACTCTCTCTCGCACCCACTCTCTCTCGCACCCTCTCTCTCTCGCACCCTCTCTCTCTCGCACCCTCTCTCTCTCGCACCCTCTCTCTCTCGCACCCACTCTGTTGAAAGGGATAGAATAATATCAGAGACAAGGGTGGAAGGTGTTTTGCTAATTGGACATATTTCATTCCTATGCTGTGTAGCTCTCTCTCGTGCAGAGACCTTTCTCCAGTATATTTTCAAGAATCTGGCAAAACATCTGGAGGAATATATTATATTAAGTCACAGCTTCCAGCTGGTATTCCATTTAAATTCTATCAGGGAAAGTGCTGCTGCTTTTGTATAAAACACCTGTCAAACTCTTCTTCCTGAGATTAAATTACTCAATTTCCCATGGTGTTTTTCACAGACTGCATTAACTGCTCTCTCTCCTTTCAGTCATCTGTAAATCTTTACCGTTCAAGTTCATTCTCTGTCTCTGCTGCTTTGTCTTCTCCCGTGCCTATTTCTCTTTCCCTCTTTCCCCCATTCCCCTCTATTTCTTCATCACCATTTAATAAAATTTCATTCTCCCTCTCTCACTCTCACCTGTTTTTTCCCTCTTTATCTCCCTATCCTTATCGCATGCTACCTCTATATCTCTCCCCGTCACCCCCACCATCTACCGCTCACCTCCACCCCACTCATCCCGTCACCTCTACCGCCTCGCCCTGTTCTCCTCCCCTGCTTTTCTCCTCTATTATCCACACCAAGCCCCTCTCTCTCTCTAACTCTCTCTGTCCATTTTCTCTGCTCTTTTTTTTCCCATCTGCCCTGTGCTTCTCTCAGACTCTCCCTGCTTTCCTACAGTGTGTTTGTTCTTACTTGTCTTGCTTCTGAAAGTATTAACAATCATTTGTTATTTATTTAGAGATGTAGTGTGGACAGGCCCTTCCGGCCCGGCAGCTCACCATAATCGGTAATGAGGAAGGCAAATGAAATGTTTGCATTCATTTCAAGAGGACTGGAATATAAAATCAAGAATGTAATGATAAGGCTTTGTAACGCCTGGTGAGTCCTCACTTGGAGTATTGTGAGCAGTTTTGGACCTCTTATCGTAGAAAGAATGTGCTGACATTGGAGAGGGTGCAAAGGAGGTCCAGTAAAGTGGTTCCAGGAATGAAAGGCTTATTGTGCGAGGAATAATTGATAGCTCTGGACCTATAAGACCATAAGATATAGGAGCTGAAGTAGGCCATTCGGCCCATCGAGTCTGCTCCGCCATTCAGTCATGGGCTGATCCAATTCTTCCAATCATCCCCACTCCCATGCCTTCTCCCCATACCCTTTGGTGCCCTGGCTAATCAAGAACCTATCTATCTCTGCCTTAAATACACCCAATGACTTGGCCTCCGCAGCCGCTTGTGACAACTAATTCCACTCATTTACCACCCTCTGACTAAAGTAATTTCTCTGCATCTCTGTTCTACATGGAAGTCCTTCAATCCTGAATTCGTGCCCTCTTGTCCTAGACTCCCCTACCATGGGAAATAGCTTCACCATAGCTAATCTGTTCAGGCCTTTTAACATTTAGAATGTTTCAATGAGATTCTCCCTCATTCTCCTGAGCTTCAGGGAATACAGTCCAGGAACCGCTAGGCGTTCCTCATACTCTTTCATTCCTGGAATTTGTTGGAATTTAGAAGAATGAGGGGATCTTATTGAAGTCTATCAAAAATTGAAAGTCCTTGATAGAGTGGATGTGAAGAGGAAGTTTCCTATAGTGGCAGAGTCTAGGACCAGAGGACACAGATAGAGTGGATGTGGAGAGGATGTTTCCTATAGTGGGGGAGTCTAGGACCAGAGGACACAGACAGAGTGGATGTGGAGAGGATGTTTCCTATAGTGGGGGAGTCTAGGACCAGAGGACACAGATAGAGTGGATGTGGAGAGGATGTTTCCTTTAGTGGGGAGTCTAGGACTAGAGGGCACAGCCTGAGGATAGACGGATGTCCATTTAGAATGGAGATGAGGTGGAATTTCTTTAGCTAGAGTGTGGTGAATTTGTGGAATTCATTGTCACAGGTGGCTGTGGAGACCAAGTCACAGAGTATGTTTAAGACAGAGGTCGATAGATTCTTGATAAGATGGGGCATGAAGGGTTACCGGGAGAAGGAAGGAGAATATGGTTGAGAAGGAAATGGATCAGCCATGATGAAATGGTGGAGCAGACTCAATGGGCCAAATGGCCTAGTTCTGCTCCTATGTCTTGTGGTCTAAGCACAGGACAATTCACAGTGACCAACTAACTAACTAACCGGTACATCTTTGGTCTGTGGGGGACAACCAGAGCATCTGGAGGAAACCCACACAATCATGAGGAGAATGAACTAATTCCGTACAGACAGTGCTGGAATTGAATTCCGGGTTCCAGAATGTCCCGAGCTGTAATAATCGCTATGCTCCTTGCATTTCTCTTGATCTGTACTCCTGCTGTGTCGATGAAATCACCGGACTGTCCACTTGGAATACTGAGTTCGTGTTGTTTCTGTAAATGAGAAATAGATGTAGTCGAACATGAACACGAAAATCCGCAGAAGCTGGAAATCCAAAGCAACACACACAACTCAGCAAATCAGGCAGCATCTATGGAAATGGATAAACAGTCAATGTTTTGAGCCAAAACCCTTCTTCCGGACTGGAAAGGAAGGGGGAAGACGGTAGAATGAAATGGCGGGGGAGGGGAAGGAGGATAGCTAGAAGGTGATATGAGAGGCCGGGTGAGTGGGAAAGGTAAAAGGCTGGAAAAGAGGAATTTGATAGGAGAAGGGGAAGGAGGAGTGGATCAAAGGGGGATGTGATAGGCAGGTGATAAGAGGTGAGAGTGGTCTCCTCATTACTCCACTGTGTTGTAATGGAGAGAGGTTAGACAAGCTAAGACAGGGACTGCAATTCTTGAGATATAAGGAGAGATTGAATAGACTGGACATTTTTCTCAGGGTCAGAAGAGACTGAGGGATGACCTTATAAAGGTGCATAAAATCATTGAACATAGAACAGTGCAAGCCTTTTGGCCTACAATATAGTGTCAACCTCTTAACCTATTCTTGGATCAATGTAATCCTTCCAGCTCACATATTTCTTCATATTTCCTTCATTCATTTGCCTATCTGAGAGTCTGTTAAATGTCCCCAATGCATCTTCCATTTACTTATTAGTCTCTATTGGGGGAAGGGGGAGAGGGGAAAGAAAAACTATCTCAGACATCCCCCTATCCTCCAATCGCTTTAAAATTGTGGCCCCTCAAATAAAGAGGAGGATAGGTAGGGAAGTGGAACTAAAACAACATGGGGGCATAGGTTTAAGGTGAGAATGGGAAAAATTGAAAAGGACTAGAGGGGCAATTTCTTCACACAGAAGGTGGTGAGTACGGAACAAACTGCTTGAGGCAGATACAGTAATGGCTTTTAGGAGACATGGGTAAGTGCATGAGCCCAAGAGATTCTGCCGATGCCGGAAAGCTTGAGCAATGCAGGAGGAACACAGCAGGTCTATGGAGGGGGGAATAAGCGGTTGACATTTTGTGCCGAGACCCTTCATCATGCTGCCTTACCAGGTGAGGTCCCCCAGCATTTTGTTTTTTCTGCTCTGGATAAGCGTATGGATAGGAAGGGTAAAGAGGGGTATGGGCCAAACAAGATTAAAGATTGTTTAATGTCATTTCCTGTACACAAGTGTAAAGGAGAACAAAATAATTGTTACTCTGGGTCCAATGCAGCAGAAAAGATAAAGTACACAATAATAATAAGAAAACACAATATAAATACATAAAATTAATTGTATGTCCATAAAGTGATGCTAGGCAAGGGGACATCTGTACATAAGGTGGTTTTGACAAGAAATGATGAAGTAGAGGTGGTGGGGTTGTAGAGGAATGGCTTGTGGGTGAAGGTGTTAATCAGCCTTACTGCTCGGGGAAAGTAACTGTTTTTCAGCCTGATAGTCCTGGGAGGATGCTATGTAGTCTCCTCCCTAATGGGAGTGGGACAAACAGTTTATGAGCAGAGTGGGTGGGGTTACTGGCCTTTTACTGGCACTTTTCTATATATACTGTATGACCTCATTGGTGGGTAAGCTGGTGAGCTGGACAGTTTTGACTACCTGTTGTTGAGCCTTCCTGAGCACCACAGGACAGTTTCTGTCCCATGCAGTGATGCAGCTTGTCAGGATGCTCCCTACTGTACATCTGCAGAATGACGTGAGTATAGATGTTCACAGTCCAGCTCTCTTCAGCCCCTTCAGAAAGGAGAGGCATTGGGGGGCTTTTCTGACTGTGTTGGATGATGTAAAATAGGCCATTGGGTCGGGCCCAGGAAAACACCATGTTTGGTATGGACAAGTTGTTCTGAAGGGCCTGTTCCGTGATGATGATCCAGTTGGGGAGAATATGTATCCAAGCTTGGAGACCCGGGGAGGGGGGGGAGAGAGAAACAAGAGAACATGCCCTTTTCTCACTGTTACCATCAGGTGGAAGGTACAGGAGCCTGAAGGCACACACTCAGCGATTCAGGAACAGCTTCTTCCCCTCTGCCATCTGATTCCTAAATGGACATTGAAGCTTTGGACACTACCTCACTTTTTTATATACAGTATTTCTTTTTTTTTGCGCGTTTTTTAAAAATCTATTCAATAAATGTAATTGATTTACTTGTTTATGATTATGTTTTATTTTTATTATTATTATTATTTTCTCTCTGCTAGATTATGTATTGCATTGAACTGCTGCTGCTAAGTTAACACATTTCATATCACATGCCGGTGATAATAGTCAAGTCACGGAACACAGAAATGGTGAGATTGTTGGACATGACAAAAAGAGCAAACCTCCGGGATTTGGATTGTCATTCAGGAATATCTTACGGTAAAAGAGTAACTAAAGATACAAGTAGAGGTGAATAAGTGTGACCTAATATAGCCATTGCAGGGCAATCAAAACTAAGAATTTAATACTCCAAGATTTTTGACTTTTTGGTAGAACAAGTGGGAAGGAAGAGGAGCTGGTTGTGATAATATAAAAAAATTGGTAATTGGCTTATACGATCAGTGTCCTTTTTACTAATTATAGAACGTATCTAATAAGGTGGCCACCGAGTGTATGTTCATGGTCTTTTGCTGCTGTAGCCCATTCACTTCAAGGTTCAATGTGTTGTGCATTCAGAGATGCTCTTCTGCACACCACTGTTGTAACGTGTGGTTATTTGAATTACTGTCACCTTCCTGTCAGCTTGAACCAGTCTGGCCATTCTCCTCTGACCTTTCTCATTGACAAGGCATTTTCACCCACAGAACTGCTGCTCGCTGGATGATTTTTTTTTTGTTTTTCACTCATTTCTCTGTAAACTGTGTGTGAAAATCCTAAGAGATTAGCAGTTTGATATTCTCAAACCACCTTGTCTGGCACCAACAATTATACCTCAGTAGAAGTCACTTAGAACACATTTCTTCTCCATTCTGATGTTTGACTTAAACAACACTGAACTGTTGACCATGTCTGCCTGCTTTTATGCATTGAGTTGCTGTGATGTGATTGGCTAATTAGATATTAGCATTAATGAACAGGTGTACCTAATAAAGTGACACTGGGTGTAATTGTAGCAAAGTACAGTGTAAAGGTAGAAGATTGAGAGGAGATTTGATAGAAGTATGAAAAATTGAGGGGTATAGATAGGGCAAATGTAAGCCTACTTTTTCCACTGTGATTGGGTGGAACTATAATGAGAGGTTAAAGGTGAAAAGTTTAAGGGGATCATAAAGGGAAACTTCTTCACTTGGAAGATGCTGCGAGTGTGGAATGTGCTCCCAGCAGAAATGGTGCATGCGAGCACCATTTCAAATTTTAAGAGAAGATTGGATAGCTACATGGAGAGCTATGGTCCCAGTGCAGGTTGATGGGAGTAGGCAGGTTAAAAGCTTGGCACAGACTAGATGGGCCAAAGGCCTGGTTCTGTGCTGTATTTTTCTATGAATCTAGAACTCTATTAGCTGGCTGGTGGCGTAGTGGCATCAGCACCGGACTTCGGAGCGAAGGCTCCTGAGTTCGAATCCAGCCAGCCCCCCTTGCACACTTTCCATCCGTGCTGGGTTGAGCGTCGAGCTAGCAGCTCAGCCTCTTAAAAATAAGAAAGCCTGCTTAAAAAAAAATGCCATCACGACGTCATCCCAATGACTCCAAGAGTTAAGGGCTTTCTTCTTCTTCTTCATAACAACTCTATGACTAACTCTAAAACTTTGCTTGCCGACTCTACTGATCATTTCAAAGCTAAGTAGGTAAAGCAAAGAGGATGCAGAACAGTTACAGAGAAAGTGCAGTACAGGTAGACAATAAGGTGCGAGGGACATGGTAATGTAGATTCAAGATATATTGTGAGAGGTTCAAAATAGCAATGGTAGTTAGTCACTGCAAAAGGTAGTACGTATATAGACCACTCACCAAAAAAAATGCTGATGAAGGTTTTAATAAACAAAAGTCCTGGTGTGCAGGGACAGTCTGTGGAGGGGAGGCTGGTTTCTGTGATGTGCTGCTTGGTGTCCACAACGCTTTGCAGTTTCTTGTGGTCATGGGCAAAGCAGTTGTACCAAGCTGTGATGGATCCAGGATAGGATGCTTTTATATAACAGTACAACCTAAAAGGCTATTCAGCCCAGTGAGAGTATAGCGCTGCTTTGAATCCAGTTTCTCCCGTGGCCTCAGATCTCTCTGAATGTACGCATGTGACTGATGGCAGGTAGGCTGGTGTCAGTGATTCGTTTCAGATTCCTCAAGCATGGACACCTGGAGCTGTAGACATGGCTGATGCCCAACACCATGTCTGTCAGCAACAGCAGGGTAGGGAATAAGGATACGTATTCTTTCAAAGGACACCCTCCTCCTCTGCATGACAGTGCTAATGTGTTACAATTAGGCTGCAGCTTCTCAGAGGTGATGTCTCTGTTGCCATGGTGAGATTGTTTGGAAGCTGTGTTTCTACATTTAGACAAAGACTCAGGGTGGTGAGTGATTCCATCACTACGCCCACAGCCACTGCTGTGTGAACAATATTCCAGGGGACCACTATTACAATCGAGATCATATCTCTCTTTGCTTGGGTGTGTTGCAAAAAGCCATCTTATTTACGTTCGTGAGAGTGATCCCAGGAATGAAAGAGTTAACCTATGAAAAGCATCTGTGGCTCTTGGTCTGTACTGACTGGAGTTTAAAAGGAGGGGGATCTCATTGAAACCAATTGAAAGGCCTAGATCAGAGTTTACCAACTTTTTTTATGCCATGGAGCCTTGCCATTAACCGACAGTTCTGTAGACCTCAGGCTGGGTGTCCTGGCCTTGATAGAGTGGACGTGGAGAGGGTGCTTCCTATAGTGAAGGAGTCTTGGACCAGAGGGCACAGCCTCAGAATACAGGGATGTCTGTTTAGAACAGAGATAATGAGGAGTTTCTCTAGCCAGACAACAAATTATGCAACATATACCAGTGACACCAAAACTGATTCTGAGTCTGAGGTTCAATTGACCACTCCGTGTCCCATTCTCCCCCACTCACTGGCCCACTGGCTCTCTGTTTCTCAGTCCCAGTTAAATTCAGTGCTTATTTGTTTATTGGGATACAGCACGGAACAGGCCCTCCTGGCCCTTCAACCTGTGCTGCCCAGCAAACCTCAGTTTAACCCTAACCTCGTCACTGGACATATTAAAGGTGACCAATTAGCCCACTAACTGGTACACCTTTGGACCGTGGGATGAAACCAGAAAAAACCCATGCCTGAAATCCCATTCTACCATGTTCAAGAACAGCTACGTCCCTTCAACCATTCAGTCCTTGAACCAAACTGCAGAACCCTAATCACTGTCTACGCATAGCAGCAGCATGTTTACTTAGAGATAGATAAAGATTAGCTTTATTTGTCACATTGACACATCAAGACATATGTCTGACACCCAAAGCTGCTGCACAGGTTGAGTCTTGGTTAAGAAGGCATATGGTGCATTGGCCTTCATCAGTAGTGGGATTGAGTTCAAGAGCTGTGAGGTAATGTTACAGCTATATAGGACCTCACTTGGAGTAGATAGATAGATAGATACTTTATTCATCCCCATGGGGAAATTCAACTTTTTTTCCAATGTCCCATACACTTGTTGTAGCAAAACTAATTACATACAATACTTAACTCAGTAAAAAATATGATATGCATCTAAATCACTATCTCAAAAAGCATTAATAATAGCTTTTAAAAAGTTCTTAAGTCCTGGCGGTTGAATTGTAAAGCCTAATGGCATTGGGGAGTATTGACCTCTTCATCCTGTCTGAGGAGCATTGCATCGATAGTAACCTGTCGCTGAAACTGCTTCTCTGTCTCTGGATGGTGCTATGTAGAGGATGTTCAGAGTTTTCCATAATTGACCGTAGCCTACTCAGCGCCCTTCGCTCAGCTACCGATGTTAAACTATGTTCAGTTCTGGTCACCTCAGTACAGGAAGGATATGGATACTATAGAGAGAGTGCAGAGGCAATTTACAAGGACGTTACCTGATTGGAGAGCATGCTTTATGAGAATAGGCTGAATGAACTTGGCCTTTTCTCCTTGGAGCAACGGAGGATGAGAGGTGACCCGATAGAGGTGTATAAGATGATGAGAGGCATTGGTCGTGTTGATAGTCAGAGGTTTTTTCCTAGGGCTGAAATGGCTAACACAAGAGGGCACAGTTTTATGGTGCTTGGAAGTAGGTACAGAGGAGATGTCAGGAGTAAGTTTTTTACTCAGAGAGTGGTGAGTGCGTGGAATGGGCTGCTGGCAAAAGTGGTGGAGGCAGATACAATAGGGTCTTTTATGAGACTCCTGGACAGGTACATGGAGCTCAGAAAAATAGAGGGCTATGGGAAACCCTAGGTAATTTCTAAAGTAAGGACATGTTCGACACAGCATTGTGGGCTGAAGGGCCTGGATTGTCCTGTAGTTTCTCTATGTTCCTATGTTTCTACGTACAGTGGAATGCGTTGTTTGTGTCAATGACCAGCACAGTCCGAGCATGTGCTAGGGGCAGCCTGCAGAGTGTCACCATTCTTCCAGTGCCAACATTGCATGCCCACAGCTTAGGAACATTAACTTGCACATGTTTGGAATGTGGGAGGAAACCAGAGTGCCCAGAGATTTTGTTGTGGGGAGAACAAGAGGTTAGATTGAGATTGACATGGTAGTGTAGTGGTTAGCACACTGGCTTCTGGTCAAGATGGCTTCTGCTTACAACACTCCTTCGGTCGACATCTTCTGAACAGATGAAACCATATATTTCACTATGTTTATGTCTTTTACGTTTGTTTTCCATCTCGAATGTGCTTCTGGAACCGCTGGAGCCTGTGATTTGCAGTTTGGGTGTTTCAGCACTCTGCAGTCTCAGATAGGATTTCAGGGGGCAGAGGCAGCATGCCTGAACCTTGTAGTGAGAAAGCTGTGGGACTGGGTGCCAGCCAGTGGTTGACTCCATTTCGCCAATTAAAGCAATGAGGGAGATTGAAATATCGAGGCAAACGCAGAAGGTGGGCGCCAGCTGCTTGCCTTTTGATCGCTGGCGGGCTCACTCTGCTATGGAGAGAGAAAGGTCTGCCACTGGGCTCGGAGAATGTTACCCAGGTTTTCTGCATTTTGGATAACGGACTTGGACTATCGACTTATTTTCAGTCTTATAGGTTTTTATATTCTGTGTTTTTTGCTCAGTCTTCCTTGTATTTTGTTGTGTGCGGTGAGGGGGATGTGAGGGTCAATGTACCTGTTCTGCTTTTGTTCATTTTTTGTGTATGGAGGAGAGATTGGGGGTTGATGATCACATTTGCTGTTCTTTTCTTCCTTGGTTTTGTGGCGCTCTGGAGAAGAAGAATTGCGGAGTTACGTACTTGGTTAATAAATGAACCTTTGAACACTTTACAACGGCAGTGAGCAAGATTCAGTTCCTACCGCTATGAGGAGCATGAGTGTTCTCCATGTGAGCATTTGGGTTTCCTCCGGGTGCTCAGTTTCCCCTCCCATTCAAAGGACCTACCGGTTGGGGTTAGTGAGTTGTGGGCATGCTATGTTGGCACCGGAAACATGGCGACACTTGCAGGACCCCCAGTACATCCTCGGTCTTTTGGACCTTGACATAAATGCCACATTTTACTGTAGGTTTTGATGAATGTGTGACAAATAAAGCTAATCTTAATGTGAAATGAGGGTTTGGCAAAACTTAGTGATAGAGTATTACAACTGAGAAACAGGCCCTTCAGCCCATCTTCCATGCCAGACTATCATTCAGCCTCGTCCCATTGACCTGGATCTGGTCCGCACCACTCCCATCTGTGTACTTATCCAAACTTCTCTGAATTGTTGAAACCAAACCAACATCCACCACTTCCACTGGCAGCTCATTCCACACAATTTCCACACTTCAGACTTTGCCAGAAGCTTCGAACATTCCTCTCATTGTTGGGATGCAGCCAACAGCAATTTCAAAAGGGTATTGGCAAAGTGGAAATATTAAGATTTATGTGATACTTTAAATTTTAAAAAAAGTAATGGAGATGAATGTGAATGGAGTATTTTCTGTGGCTAAAATACAACCACGGTGTTTGAAATACTCAGGCTTGAGGTGATTGGGCATTTCCATTGTCAATCAAGCCTAATGGTTAGTGCATTCACTTTACAATGCCAGCGATCGCTGCTCAGGGTTGGATTCCTGCCCCTCTAGCTTGTACGTTTTCCCATTGAGAGAGTGGGTTTCCTCTGGATACTTCAGTTTCCACCCATATTCCAAAGGCATACAGAGTTGTGCAAAATATTCTGTAAAGCAAATGTGCTTTCAAAATAATGAAATGAAAAGTTTCTTATTATCAAAAAAGCTACTACAAGCAACAGTAGACAGTAAAAAAACGAAATCAAACTGATATTTGGAGTGATCGTCCTTTGCCTTTAAAACGGCATCAATTCTTTTAGGTATGCTGTTGTAGGTTATTCCAATTATCATGGAGAACTTGTCACAGTTCATCTGCGTACTTTGGTGGTCTCGCTTGCTTCTATCTCTCCAGGTAATCCCAGAGAGCCTCAGTGATGTTGAGATCAGGATTCTGTAGAGACCATATTATCTGAAACCATGGACTTCTGCACAGTACAGTACGGGTTAGGGTTCGTGAATTGTGGGAACGCTATAGAAGTATGGCGACACTCGCGGGCTGCCCTTAGTGCATCCTCAATCTGTGTTGGTTGTTGACACAAACAATGCATTACACTGTATGTCTGGATATGTCAATGCACATGTGCGAATAAAGGTCATCTTCGTCTATCTCTAATTAATACACTGTTGCTATACTGAGGCAGTGATTCAGGTTCTGCAGGTCGTTCAAGAACCAAATGGTTGAAGGGAAGTAGCTGTTCCTGAACCTGGTGGTGTGGGACCTCGGGCTTCTGCTGCTCCTGCTACAGAAGTATCTATAACTTGGATAATAAAATAAGCAAAACAAAATTATTGCAAGTTGAGGAAGAAATATAAATATTGGTCCAGGTTCTGCTTTTTCAGATTGGTTCAAGAACCCGATGGCAGTGAGGAAGAAGCTTTTTATTGAACCTTGAGGTCTGGGTCTTCAGGCTCCTGTACGTCCTGCCTGATGGCAGCAATGAGAAAATGGGGTGTCACAGTAGCAAAGTTATTAGGGGTACAGATAGGGTAAATGCAAGCAACACACACAAAATGCTGGTGGAACACAGCAGGCCAGGCAGCGTCTATAAGGAGAAGCACTGTCGACGTTTCAGGCCGAGACCCTTTGTCAGAACTCACTCCAGCATCTGCAGATTTCTTCGTGTTTGCTGGGTAAATGCGAGCAGCCTTTTTCTACTGAGGTTGGCTGGGTGGTACTACAACTGGAGCTCATGAGTTATAGGTGAATGGCGAATAGTTTAAGGGGAACATGGTGGAAAATTTCCTCACTCAGAGGGTTGTGAGAGTTTGGAATGAACTGCCAGCATAAGTGGCCCGTGCAAGTTCTATTTCAAATTCTAAGGGAAGTTTAGAAAGGAACGTGGATGATAGCGGTATGGAGGGCTATGGTCCCAATGCAGGTCAATGGGAATAGGCAGTTTAAATGGTTTGGCATGGACTAGATGGGCCAAAGGGCCTATTTCTGTACTGTACTTTTTCTATAACTATGATTCTAGTAGCATAATGTTAGCAACTTGCTATTACAGCTGGGAGTGTTCCAGAGCTGAGAGTTCAATTCTGGCACCATCTTGTAAGGAGTTTGTATGTTATTCCTGTGGAATACATGGGGTTTCCCTTAGGTGCTCTGTTTGCTCCCCCCAGTCCAAACACATACCAGTTAGTAGCTTAATTGGTCATTGTAAATTGTCCTGTAATTAGGTTAGAGTTCATTGGGTTGTTGGGGGTTGCTGGCTCAAAGGGCCAGAAGGGCCTACTCCACAATGTATTCCTAAATTAAATAAAGTAAGTAGAAAGGGCATGGCTCAAATGGTGGGGAACTTAATGATGGATGTTGTCTTCCTGAGATGTTGCTGCAAGATAGCACTGGTGAACCACAGTGATGTTGTACGTGCTACATGCAATACTTCTAAATACCAGACCACTGTTATGCTAAGGAAAGGAATGCCTACTGCAGGCCAGATGGCCAGACCGCATTTCGAGAAATCTGATCACTTAGCTGTCTTCTCCTATCTGTGTACAAGCAGATGCTAAAGAGCAGGGCTCCAGAGATTAGGACAACAAAACGGTAGTCGTGGGAAGCAGAGGAGTGGCTATGAGTTGGTGGACTGGCCGTCTTCAAGACCTATCCGTGATTTGAATGAATGCAAGTGGATGACATGACTTTGAAAGGAGAGTTATTGACTGACTCCCTGCAAAATCACTCAGAATCTTCTTCATTGAGAAGCCCTGGATGAGCCATGACATCCACAATCTGCTGAGGACCAGATCAGAAGAATTCAAGTCTGTCGACTAAGAAAGTTACAAGAGATCCAGGTACAATCTCCGAAAAGTATCTCGAAGCCAAAGTGGAAATTCTGAACTAAACTTGAATCAATGAAGGATGGTTATCGATGGTTATGGCAGGACAATCACCTCCTTATAAAGTTAAATGAAATGACATGGGTCAGCAGGGCTTTGCTTCCTGATGAGTTCAATGCCTTCTGTGCTCGCTTTGATCAACAGAACCTGGAGGAGCCATCACAAACTCCCATTGCCCCGATGACCCTGTGATTTCAGTCTGACGTGAGAGCATCCTTCAGGAGAGCAAACCCAAGGAAAGCATCTGGCCCAGATGGGGTGTCTGACCATGTACTAAAGAGTTGTGATGATTAATTAGCTGGAGTGCTCACTGAGTTCTTTAACCTTGCTGTCTGAGGGTACCCATCTGCTCAAGCAGGCTTTCATTATACCGTAACCTGCCTCAATGACTACTGTCCAGTACCACTTACATCCATAGTGATGAAGTGTTCTGAGAGATTAGTGATGAAACATATCAGCTCCTGCCTGCGAAATAACTTGGATGCACTCCAATTTGCTTACCAGTGCAACAGGTCTACAGCAGATGCTATCTCATTGGCTCTTCTCTCAACCCTGTAACATCT